>NW_005842143.1:324126-343865 GCF_000455745.1 Alligator sinensis
TCTTTCCTGCCTATGCAGGGGGTCGGACTCGATGATCTATTGAGGTCCCTTCCGGCCCTAACATCTATGAATCTATGATTTGGTTATAATGACCCCAGACAAGTTCAACTAATTTGTATTGTGTCTTGAAACACAAAGTTAGTCATGACTGTTATATGGGACCTGCAGTCCTCACTGCTTTCTATTGATCAGGCCTTTTATATATCTACTGGAGATAAGAGCAGATATACTTAAAACTTACATTGCTGTCATGCCTTTCATTACATAGCAAATTACAATATATAGACACATGTATGGATATACAGAGATGCAAGAACTGCATTACCACCATTTAGCAAAAGGTGGGAGGAATAAAGTTGCAGCTACTCCCTTCATGTTGCACAACTGAGGCTGCAACATAGTGGAGTAGATACCAGTGCCAGAAGCACCAGACAGCTGTAAAACTAGGCTATGCAGAGCTAAAAAACATCAGTCATGCTCTCCCTAGCACATTGCTTCTGCTCTCAGTACTTCTTAACACTGTGCTACAGCACAAGTTCAGAGAGCAAAACATAAAGAAGAATGCAACCTGATGAATTACTAACCATTTTCTTTGAACAGGGGCATTAGGGTCCCTTCCAAGTATAAGCCAGGATTGCCTCTGCTTGCTTTGTGAGATCTGATGGTATTATAGACTACAGCGCTGGCTGCAAATTGATTAATTTATCCCAGCATGTGGATGGTGACACAGGTATTTTGTGCCATTCTCTAGAGCAAGGCTGTCCAACTTTGGTACAGCTAGAGATACCTCCCCCTGGGATTCCCCTCACTGTGCAGGCTTTGCTGGTGGCACAGTCCCCTGCCTCCTACCAGTAGCATACACCTCACATCCTGCATGGGCTCTGCCAACAGCATGCAACCCCCAATAACCTGCCAATGGTACATGACCCCTCCTCCCTCCGCCGGTGACATACAACCACTTTTCCCCTTGATGCATAGGCTCTATGGGTGGTGCGCAAACCCCTTCCAGTTGGATGGCTCTGGTTTAGGGCAAGATAAATGTCTCCCACAAGTGGAATAGGGCTTGGCAAGGGGGACACACAAATACTTCAGACCATAGGCACCGACTTTTATTTTTGCTGGGGCAGGGACCTTAGATGATGGACATGTGGAAAGTTTTATGCATTTCAGGTGACAGCCCTTTTCACAAGGGGAGCCAGGGCCCTTGGGCCCCCACATACTTGGTGCCTCTGCTTCAGGCATTTCCTAATGGAGATTTTTACCCAAAGATTGTACCCAAACAGTCTAGTTGTTTGCATAGTCTGGGGCTGGCTTGAAGGCATGTGGGTCCAGGAGTCCTTATGCAATCTTGTAGTGGGCAGGTTGCAGACTGCAGTTCAAGCAGAACACATTTTGGGTTAAAAGCTTTGAATGATGATGATCCTCACTGAAATGCAGTCTGTCACTTCAGACAGATTCAGTGATGCTTTTCAATCTGAGATACTCTAGGCATCGATTTAACACTTTTCCACTGACAGACTGAGGCTGAGGGGCAACACAAAAAGCCATCGTGTGAGCTATACAAGACCCCCTCTCTGTCCAGTGGATTAGAATGTTAATTAGGCAGTGTACCCCCTGGCATGTCTTCCTGTGGGAATATAGATATACAGCCTGAAAATACTGTGAGGCACAAGGCAGAAGAAAGAATGCTTTCAACCACACCAGAACTGTACCAATAGACTAATGCACTTCTTGGCAAGGCTGGTTGCCTGTATTTTATTTATTATATAGATCATATTTAAAAGTGATGCAGGACTGTCTGGAGCATTAAGAACAATTCACATTGGATAAGAGACAAGTTTTTCTATGTGTTAATGTCATAGATCATAAACAATTCCTAGAGAAGGAAAATAATTGAGGAAGGACTGTTCTTCAGTTCCACAGATGCCATCAAACTGCTGATAGAGAAGTGAAGAGAAGTGTTGAATAGACAGAGCTCCTTACACTCTTTTCAATCCCATTGACTTCCTCTGGCACAGTATTGACTTTTAGGCCCTGTACCTATCTAGCAGGAAGTGAATGCAAGAGGAAGTACACTTAAGAGAAAGACTCTGAGTGAGAAAGGAAATCCTGTTATATCATTATGTTCTTGTTATGTAGTATAATAAAAGCCTTTCACTGAAACCTGACTCCCAGCTTCTACCTTTTACCATTCCCTCACACACAGCTCATGCACTCTATCAGAATCCCCACACTAGCAAACTGCACAGAACATGGGGAGCAGAGCACAGATTACAGGAGAGAAGAGTTTCGATACAGTACCAGGCTGTCAGGCAGTTTGCACATGGCTGGAGTGTTAGCTGCTGTTGTGTCACCTTCATAAAATTGCTCTCAATAAAAAGTCAATTTCATTTGAATTTAGTCCTCTCATGCTATTATCCAACTCATAGTATATGAAACATGGTGGTTGTAATCAATCTAGAGATCCACAGAAAGGAAAAAAAGTGCGATACACAGGCAAACAAAGCAGCACCTAGAAGCATAGCAAACAGGCAGACTGGATGGACTCAAACAACTGGACATGCTGGATTTCAAGACAAAAATCTTTACACAAGCCTAGAAGCAAGAATGGAGCATGTATATAGAACTGACAGTAGGGTAGAATGATGAGAAAATGAAGCAAAGCTTTTATACTATTTCACTGGGAGAAAAGTGTGAAAAGGGAGACACAGTATTGCCAGAAATAATGCCCCCAAAGCTGGAACAGCTGATAAGCATTTGAGATGTGCTGTGACTAAACAGAAAGAGATAACAGAGAAGTAGTTAACAAGAAGCAGATGGGAAAATAGGTACTAACATTACAGAGCTAAGAACTCTGTGTGTCACTTTGAAGTTATTAAAAATTCCTTAAATTCAATCGTTTGTAGGGCACACAAAGAAATTGTTACAGAAGAAACTGTTGAGCGAAACAGACATAACCCTAGAAAAATTCTTCCAAATAGCAAAGGAAGCTGAAACTGTAAAGGATCAAAATAATAACAGCCACTAGAGTAGAACAAGTATCAAGCTCAAGCTAAGCAGACGTACAGGCTTGTAGTCTGTGCAGGAGCAAAACAGATAGGCTGAACAAAAATGCAGATATCATGGTCCTGTGCATGTACTGTGAAAAACAACACAAACGGCACAAACGAACATTCTTAGTCTACAGGCAATACTTCAAGACATGTGGGAATAAGAACTATTTAAGCCCCAATGATATGTCTGTTCCAATAATAAAAAGCAATGGTGACTGAGGACATAGAGACTTCCAGTATCAAGGAGGATATCTGCAACATCAAGTGCCTGTAACCTAACAGAGCTGGATTCTCTGTAGAGACTCACAGCTGAAGAAAGTGGTCTACTGTTCAACTGCCACATTAGCAACTAGGCGATTGGATCAAGAATCAACCTGAGTCCAGCTGGATTGCTGATCCAGTTACAAGGACATCCCCGCAATAAACAACAATATTAGATGAGAGACAAATGCAACCAAGTGCCAGCAATGTAGAATAAAACTAGGCACCTAAAAAGAACCCCCCAAACATTATTGCTTGGTATTTATAGTAAGTGACACACAGGTGTATCTCTTGCTGTTGTGCAACAGGGCAGGATAAGCCAGAAACATGATAGCACGCAACACCTGACTATGTGAAGCATAAGAGAGGAAGAAGAATAGTCACTGTGGGGCCTGCCCAACATTCTAACAGAATAGAAGGACAAATAATCAAGGAGACTGACACTGAGGGGACAAGCTGACATTAGACATAGACCCCCTCATGCAACCTCTGAGAGTTCCATTAACTTTGGTGGAGCCACTGAAGAAGGAACAGACAAAGCATGCATGCAGAGACATCACTGCACCCATTGCAACCTTCTCAGAGAGAAGCAGCAGCCTGGTAACAGTGAGAAACCTTACAGCTTTAAGAAAGATCTGCATGGACTAAAAAACACTTAGAGCATTGAAAAAGAGACACTGCCCTTTACCACTGAGCGAGGACAAGGTAGCTGATGTATTTAGGGCAGACACATTTATCAGCCACGATGTCAAGGATGAACTAAGGTGAGCCATCCAAGCACATGGCCCACTTTGCCATACATTTTGGCAAACATTGCTGGGTACAAATGCCCATGAGTGCCCAACCAGCCCCAGGGGTATTTCAACATAAACTGAACTAAACGCACTAGAGGGACTCCCAGTCATCAAGATTGCACTGATGACATTCATGTGATAGAGGAAGGACATGTCAAAGAAAAGACCATCCAGGACTAGTATACCAAGATGTGACAGCTCCTGTGGGAGACAACAGAATACTAGACCAAATGCAGATAAGCCAAAAATAACATCTGAAGGACTGACTCTGAGCAGCTGAAGGCCATTAAGGAGGTGAAGGGACTTCAGCAATGTAGAGAACTGGCTATAAGATTTGGCTTCTGAGCCCCGAGTCATTTGACACAGTAGGATGCAAGGGCAAGAATTGACAGAGAGACCTGAGAGCAAGAATTTGAAAGAGTAATATCCATACATGTTACTGAGAATCCCATGACATGAAGTGAGGATAATAGGATAGTAATTACTGGTAGCAATACACTGAGCAGATCATGATTCCAGAGTAGATCTGTAGAACAGAACATGGAGTATCTGCATACTACAGTACCTTCACTTATCTGAGAGAGGGCTCCAGGCAATCCAGCAAAACACTGAGCAGGTTGGGGAGCTACAGATAACAAAACAGTTCACATAGCAGGAACCAAGTGCCACAAGCCATTGTTCCCTACCACTGGATAAGGATGAACTGTGCATGCTAGGAGGACTTTGCTTAAAGGGAATAAGCATAATCTCAGCAGATTTAAGAATTTACATTGTCATCACATACAGGGACAGGGACATACCTAAAATAAGCCAGGGCATGTGCCTACCTGACCAAGCATGAATGCCCAGTTGAAATCATACATTGATCAATGTGAAACAAGGCAAGAGTGTAGAGATTAACAGAGTCTCTACAGCCCTATGAAATTCAGCCAGATTTTGGAAATAGGGAGAAACAAACCTGTTCACTTTTACTGACGGGAACTATGGGGTCACAGTAGAGACTGCTACTCTAGTTTCTCTGGAGGCAGGGCTAGTATAACCAGCTAGTCAAAAAAGGGGGCCACCTAGGGCAGCATATTGAAGGGGGCATATATTGCAAAATGGTGTGCCTCACACATGCTCACTTAGGCTGCCTCAGGAGTCTGGGCATGAGCCCAGGAGATGCAAGCAGGGTAGCTCTGGCACTGCCAAGCCTCTGTTCCAGGTCTGCCCACCCTCACCAGGTCCCCAGTATATTACAAAGGAGGGTAGCAAAATTTCACTTCCTAAAGGTTGAGAAAAATCTTTGCACTGTTCCTGCCTGGAAGATACTCAAGCAAGAACTGTCACCAAGTAACTGAGAGCACCTTTTGTATATTATGGCTTACGTGACATGCAGTGCTCAGATAACAGGCCACGGTATCCAGCAGCAGAACTCAAACAATTATAAGTCAAGATCTCTTCACCTGAGTACCCACAAAGCAATGGAAAAGCAGAGTCACCAGTGAATCTAGCCATGGGACTGATGGCAAAGGCAAAACAGGAAGGGACCCCTACTTGGCTATTAGACCACTGCAGTATCCCCTCACAGGTACTTGATAACAGCCCAACAGGGAGACTGATGAGTGGAGAACCGAGATTGTTATTTCCACGAGGGGCAGTGGAGGAACGATGGTCAGTAAGCAAAAGCAGTTAAGAAAGTGGTTCTCAGTCTTTTTGGACTCAAGGTGCCCTCCATAAGTTTTATGAATTGAGTGGCGCCCGATTTCAAAAGCTAATGTATCTATTACAGTGTTTACCTGCTTGCAGAGGGGCTGGGCAGTGAGCTTGGGGGATTGTTCACGCAAGGAAAAGCCTGAGACTGCATTTATCTACTTATCTTATTTTCTTATCTCCTCATACCTCATGGCCTCCTAACACCTACCCTTCAAAGCATCTGGCAGCCAAGGTGCCCTGGTATCCTGGTTGAGAATCACTAAGTTAAGAGAATGCAGGCCCAGGTTGGCAGCCTGCTAGGATGAAGAAGCCAAGGACCTAAGGCAACTGCAGATCTGGTCCAGCCATCAAATACCAGCATAAAACAGTGGAAAAAGGTAACAGTCCAAGCTGCATTGGGACACAAGTTATATGAGGTAGCTACACAGTCAGGACAGCAGTGGCAAAGGAACTGAAGACAACTGCAGAGAAGTGGCAAGACAGCTAGTTCATCCAGGCAGACACAGCCAAAGCTAAGACAAGAAGGACTCAGAAAGACCCTCAGCCATTAGCTGGTTTGACATTGGAGAGTCAGAAGAAACAAGGTATATGAGCAACACAGAGAGCCAAGAGGATACTACCCAACAGAATAAAGGCAGCAACTTTGTGGGATCATTTCTGTCACCAACACTGCAGACAAGTAGGAAGAGACTGATTCAAAGACCAGCGCAGTCAAAGAAAAATTAGACCTTAGAGGCTGTAAGAAACTAGCAGAGAGAGACTAGAGAAACTGGACCTTTTCAGCCTCCTCAAGAGAAGGTTGAGAGGCAACCTTGTGGCTGCCTATAAGTTCATCACGGGGGCACAGAAGGGAATTGGTGAGTATTTATTCACCAAGGTGCCCCCAGGGGTTACAAGAAATAATGACCACAAGCTAGCAGAGAGCAGATTTAGATTGGACATTAGGAAGAACTTCTTCACAGTTCGAGTGGCCAAGGTCTGGAACGGGCTCCCAAGGGAGGTGGTGCTCTCCTCTACCCTGGGGGTCTTCAAGAGGAGGTTAGATAAGCATCTAGATGGGGTCATCTAGACCCACCACCCTTTCCTGCATATGCAGGGGGTCGGACTCGATGATCTATTGAGGTCCCTTCCGACCCTATCATCTATGAATCTTTGAATCTAAGCAGCAAATGTCATGTCCCTAGGGACAGCTATATACTAGTTACTTCTTGCCTCAGCAGGTCAGAGGCAAAGATATGACAAAAATTATTAAAAAGAAAGATGTAGCAACTTACATAGAATTTAAAGGCAGCACTGCAAAGTCAGTCTGTGGGCATACAGCTGAAATGCTGGCTGCTGTTGTAATACCTCTGTAAATAGTTTTTTAAATAAAGAGCCAGTTTAGTTTTAGAAATATGGCATCCTCCCCTATTATTACCCAGCCTGCAGTACACAAAATACTTTTTATATTTGTAATGACCTCACACTGTGCTGGGTTTCACCCTCAGTCAAATTCTGCCTCACTGGAGGGACTTAGTTACCACCCAATTGTTTGAACACAGTTAAAGCACAATGTTGTTTTGCATCATATATAGGATAAATCGTGCCCCTGAATCATGCTAAAGCCTTGGAAGTATGATGAACAAGTGCCACCTACAGTGCCAGAGCCATTAGAGATGGCCCAAGCTGTGAGGTTTAGATCTAGTTCTGTGTCTGAATCCAAACCGCTCTCCATGTTTGGCACAGAGATAGGGAAGTTGAGATCTGAGGATCTGGACCAGTCCCACTTCTGCTTTTAAATGTCTCCTTAAGACCTACTTCTTTTTTTCTGAAGTCTTCCAATATTTCTGTCACTTCCACACACTGATGCAGTCAAGCTGTTGTCATTCTATAAATAATCTAGCCAAACAATTCTGTTGACTTTTAATTTAGTAAATTTTAATTTGTGCCCGCTCACAAAAACAGCACTGAAAAAGCTTTGCTGTGAAAAAATATAAAACATCAAGAAAATTAGGACATACGCATTTAAGGTTGTCATATATTCCTTCATTTTTGCAATGAAGATTAGAAAATTAAAATCTAGGAACAGAGCATTATCTTGGCTTCACTGTGATATAAATGTATTTATCTGTGGTACAAAGAGGTCCCAAACTAAGATTGTGGTCCCATTATGCTCACCACAAACATCTACTAGGAATCAGTTCCTGCCCCAAAGAGTTTACTAACAGAAAAAGAGAAACAAAGGGAGGAAACAAACATGGAAAGGTAAATCATGTTGCTGAGTTAGCTCACAAGCTCCTTAAAGTACAAATGTTGACTTTTTATGTTTTTTTAAGAGTGGCATGAATTTTTACTGGACTCTCTAAATAATAGCAGGCAATTTAAAATGTGATGAGCATTTTTTTACAAGGGGAGTCTATAACAGTAATGTGCATGTCTTCATAATAGTGAATCATTTTATGGAAGTGGAGCAGACAATTGAGTATTAACAAGATTTGGAATGACTGGTTCTACTGAAGATACTGTAATTGCTATAGAACTTTGTGAAATCCCTTCTAGTTCAAGGTAAATGGATCACAGACGCTTTTGTGGGCTTCTAGACAACGTTAAACCTTCACTGGAATACATTTGTGGGAATTTTTTCTTCTAATAAGAAAGATTTTCAGAAATGACTAGTGATTTGAGGGGCTCTTTTGTCAGTGTTCATCTTAAGAAAACCCATAAATGATCTACTGTCCAAAAAGTTGCAAGCAACTATCCTCTGCAAACCAAGTGCCATTATGGTGTAAGCACAATGTAACACTTGATGAAATTCTCTAGCTTGTATTATTAAGCACAATGTTTAACCAGATGATCACAATACTCCTTTCTGGCCTTAAAATCTATTAATTTGTTTGTGTCTTAGGGCGCCTATACATGTGCATTGAGATTGCTCTGACTGTAATTACAGCACGTTAGAACAGACTAAATTAATCAAGTCTACTGGAGCATGGTAATGACCATGTTCCAGGAGACTCCAGCATCATGTGCATCAGCATCCCTGTGTTGAAAAATGGCAGCAGGGGCGCATTAACTGAAGGTCATTCAGTGATACACATGGGACACTGATACACGTGATGCTCTGAATGCTTTTATTAGACTGGCTCCAAGAGCCAGTCTAATTAAAGCCGCCTCCTTCTGCCTCCTGGAGCACATCTATAAATGCCTCTAGTTTGGCCACCCAAAACCAGAGGCAACCCAAAAGCAGTGGTCATTTTTGAAAATGTAAAGCATTTTTTGGGACGAGTTCAAGATGTTTTGTAAGCTGAATACTATAACAGTGACTATAAAGGCAGAAGACAATGTAAAGCAGGAGTGGGCAATTATTTCAGCTGGAGAACCACGTAATGAGTTTTGGGGATCTGTTGAGGGCCACTTCTGTCTCTTCTTTCTCTCCTCTTCTCTCTCTGTCTGCTCTTCTCTCCGTCTCTCCTCTTCTTGTCTGTCCATATGTCTCTTCCTCTGTCTCTCTCCTCCTTCCCAAACCCTCCAGAGCAGTAGTTTGCCACAGCAGGAGAGCAGCAGCATCTGCTGTGGACGCTGCCAGTAGCTTCAGAAGCCCAGATGCAGAATCTGATGGATGCACCTACAGCTGATGCTGACGCCCACCCGGTGCAACAGAAGTTCCTGCCTGGGTCCACCTGATGCTGCTGGCAGGTTCTGGGTCAGGGCTCCAGATGGGACCTTCCACTGCACTGGGAGGGTGGTGATGTCAGCTGTGGACGCCACTAGCAGGTTCTGCGTCCGGGTTTTTGAACCTACCAGCAGCGTCCGCAGCTGATACAACCTCCCACTTGCTGTGATGGAAGCCCCACCTGGGTCCACAGCTGATGCCTGATGCTGCTGGACAGAAGCAGTGCCGCCCCCCTGCCCAGTGCCATGCATCAGCTGGAGCCACCAGCCACCCATAGGCCAGATCCAGTTAGTTAGTGGCCATCCACCTGTGGGCCAGATTGAATCTGTTGGCAGGCTGAATCCGGCCCGCGGGCCGTATTTTGCCCACCCCTGCTCTAAAATGTCAACTGGCCCTAATTGGTACCACCCTGCCCTACCTTCTGCCTGACTCCAAACCAACACAGCCAACCACCTTTGAGTGACATAAAGTTAGTGAAAATGTTCATAGAGAGAAGGGAAGCAGTATAACTAGGGTGTGTGAACAGTGTACCAGCAGCAAGCCCAGCATTCTGCTTTCCAGCTCTCTGGTGCTCACAATCTCCAGGGCCTGACAGCAACTCTGCCCAGAGACCTGAAACTTCTAGTTACATCTCTACAGATAAGTACTTCTAATCTTGTGTATGCTTAAATTTCCTTTAAGTTTCTTCCAGTCTTGATTATTAAGTGGGGAATAATTACATAAGGTTAATTTAACATTTTTCTTTTGGAATTACTTATGTTTTCCCTTTTAATACTTCTAAACAATTAGACCATGTCTTTAGGCACCTAACTTCATGTAGCCAGGATTGGAAGTTTTAGTCATATTTTCACATGTGCTTAAACTCTTGTTGATGCAACCTTCCTATAAACTTCAGCTTCATTTCCAATCTTGGCTGAAAACATATCTTTTCTCATTTTAATTTCTCTCAACCTTGGCTTCCAGCTTTATGACTCAGTGCCTTAATTTATTCACCATAGAAAATCTTTATACAGCAGTTTGTTATAATCCATACCCTACATAATCTTGTTTAGGCTCATACAGGCTCCTGGGGCATAGTTTATGCGAGAGAAACTACACAAAAGGATAATAAACCATGACTTGTCCCAAGAGAATCTATCCCAAGTTTTACAGTGAGCTATATATATTCTGGAACATGACTTTGGGAGCTTCACAGTGCTGGGCAGAGCTAATGTTAGGCTTGTAGAGATTTTGGGAAGAGGGTAATGTGAGGGTCCTCCTGTCCTCTCATGCATACGTTGGACGACTTGCACTAATTTAGCTTAGAGGACTTTATTTATTCTATTTACATGCCACCCTTCCCAACAAAGGCTTAGGGAAGCTTACAAGAGAACAGAATGATTTATAAAATAGAAGAGTAACAAGAGAAAAAAACAACTTAAAAAGAACTATCAAGATAAAACAGAAACCCTTCCACAATATCTCAGCCTAATTTTGTTTGCTAAAAGCCTGCCTAGATAGAAAGGTCTTACAGTACTTCTGAAAGTTGTCCAGACTCAGATTCTGGAGGGCCTCCAGAAGTAGGGAGGTCCAGAACTGAGGAGCAAATGTTGAGAATGACCTCATATGTGTTTTCACTAAATGGACTTGGTGTATTGATGGTACTTTCAGGAGGCTGCTCTCGGCTGACCTTAGGGATTGCAATGGGGCATAAGGGAGAAGGCAGGTCCTTAGGTAGGGCCCATACCAGTTAGGGTCTTATAAGTCAAAACCAGTGCCTTAAATTGCACCTGGAAAACTATTGGGAACCAGAGAAGACTCTGGAAGAACACTGGAGTTATGCGCCCCTAGCGACTCCCCCTTGTCAGAAGGCTGGCCACCTTATTCTACATCAGCTGCAGCTTCTTGACAGTTTTCAGCAGCTGCCTTAAGGTTACAAGGTTACTTTAGGGAGTTGTCCTGCTTGCTTTCCCTTCAAACCAGCTCTGTTGCTGAGTAATTATTCATGCTGAGCAGAGAGATTCGATTTAAGACTCCTGTTGTTTTCACTGATGAGCCTCTGTGTATTATTCCTACATGAAAGGTAGTAAAAAAAACCTCTGAGATGTTATCAAGTTAAGTGACCACATCAAGGTTGTTGAAGTTCTTGTTCTCAGTTCAGTTCCCTACCTTTAGCAATGAAAGAGCATCAGATCTCGAGGTCTGGTTCAGACCAGGACTACAGATCAGTGGGGGCGTCTGCATGTGCAAATGCTCTGGAGTGGGTTTACTCTAGGGTAATTTACTCTAGACGAACCTCCACTCCAGGCAGGCATCTACACGTGCAGGGAAGTGGGAGCAGATTTGTTGCTCATGGCAGCAGTCTGCTCCCAACCCTGCCAGCCGTTCACCAGGCCCCTGCCACCATTAGAGGGGAGCTTAGGCTCCCTCTGTGTGATAGCCCAGGGGCTGGCAAGGATCACAGGGTCAGGAGACAGCTGTCTCTTGGTGGGAGGTGGGAGATTGCTCCCTGCCCCTGGGGCGGGCTCGGCTACCATAGTCTGGGTAGGGAGAAAGTCCCCCTGCCCCAGCAGCTTGGAGCTCCCAGCCCCCACTCTGCAACAGCAGAGCTGCAGCTGGGAGATAAGAATCTCCCAGCCCCTGCTCTGTGATTGTGACTGCTGGCAGGGCAGGGGGACATTGTCCCCACCCAGACTCTGGTGGCAGAGCACACCCCGGGTGCAGGCAGCTCAAGAGCATATTTGCTGCTGGTCAGCTATCTATGCATGCAGTACTGCACAGTAATTACTCCTGAGTAAATTTGCTACTTGTATTGACAGGTAGAAAATTTATTCAGTATTAGAGCAGATTACTGTACAGTAAGCATCTGCATGTGTAGATGGTGATGCTTATTGCATAGTCATTTGCTCTAATCTTGAGTAAAGTATCTTGTATAGCTATGTTCAGTGTCATGCACTGAAAAAAGGCAGGAGACTGTAGATCAGTGATTCTCAACCAGAGTGCAACACCTTGCAGTGCCTTGACACCCTTTTAAGGGTGCTGCAAGGTGCCACACAATGTTAGCACTGGTAGATGTGCAAACATGATTCACAAGCTAAACCCCAGAGATTTCAAGTAGGAATCCATAGTATTAAAATTTTGATCTGTTGTGGTCTTTATGAGTTCTTTGCAACAGAATTGATAAATTATTTTTCTTTATTAAAAAAATAAGTGAAAACTAAGAGCTGGAATTTTCTGCCTTAAGTCTAATGGGGGTTGCCTTGACTCTAAGGAGGCTGAGAACAACTGCTGTAAATGCTATTACAACTCAAACTGGCATTATAAGTAAGGGACAGAAGAGCTTTATTTGGTTCAGGAATAGGACAACAGTATGACATCTCCCTGCTGTGGCTGAGCTAAGGATAATTCACACTTGGGAATGCAACAGGATAAGCAAACAAGGAATTTTAAATGATGCTGATGCATTTAGAAGCCCAATCCCTGTGTTTGCAAGCTAGTGTAGCTCTATTGAAGTCAGTGCAACTCAGCAGCTAAGGATCATGCACCAGGTAAGGATCTACATCAGACTACTTATGCTCCAGAGTGTATGGTTCCCCCTACTTTTCCTCCTAGGACGCAAATTCTTCCAGAATCCCTTGTGTCCCCTCTTCTTTTCTGTGATCCTTCTTTAGAAACAAGAGGATAGCAGGGTCTTGTCCAAGGAAGCATATATACCCCACAGTTTTATTTTGAAATCCTCAAGCAGATCTCTTCTGCTTTAATTTAAGTCACTTATTTCAAGGGAAAAAGAGTTCCAGAACATATATTCTCTAATTATACAGAGGCGTGCAACTATGGAAGCAGTAGTGTTAATGCTTTGAAATTACCTCTTGCCCTGCTTGTAGAGCTACTGGGGAAATGCCACAAAGAGCCATAACTCAAGGCCTGATCCAAAGTCTGCTGAAGACGGAGTCTCCATTGGCTTTGGATCAGGCTTTTAATTTGCCAAAGTTGAATATGTCGTGAATAATGACATGTTCAAATTCTGTTCTTAATATGGAATCTGATAGAGTGGTAGATTCCAAAATAGAGTCCTAACTTCCTCTCTGGGCCTGAATCTGGTCTCATTTATATTGTCACCCTCTCTCAGTGACATTATTCCTGATTTACACCAGAATGAGGAAAGAATCAACCCCTTTTTCTCCTCAGCCCTCACCCCCTTCATTCCCCACCCCAGTTAGTATTAGAGAAAGAAAACCTCAATAGAGCAGAGAACATCCGATAGCTCAGCTTATCTCCCTCCCCCACTCCCTGTGTCTAACATGCCCACCAGCACTAGAGAGGAATTAATTCCCAGACTCTACAGAGCACAGCAGTTGCCTTCTCTGCTCTCATACATTTTTTAAGACATCATCTCCACCACGATTGATCTCTAGCCTCAGCCTGCCATTGTGAGCTCTCCCCCCACCCCCTACTTTTGCATGTGAAGATGGTTTAAGTGTCTTCACCCTCTTGGGATATGTTGCAGGACCAGGCTTAAGGTGTGTGTACATATGTACTCCAAAAATGGCTGGTTCAAAAAAATGGCTCCCCCCTCCCCCATCCTCATTTGATTGATTATTTTAAGGGTAATGACAGAAAAGTCCCTATAATGAGTCATGACAAGTTCCGAGCATACAGAAAAAGAAAACCTAATACTGTATTTACTCAAATATAAGATGACTGAATATCAGATGACCCCCTAAAATTAGATTCTATATATAGAAAATTTATACATTTGTTATTAATTTCCAGATATAGCATCTAAATATTGGAGGGTTGTCTTGAACTTCCACCCTCCCCCACATGCTACAGCAGGAAAAGCAGTGGCTGGGAGGTGGGCCAGATGTCCCCGTTGCTCTATGCCCTGCCCACTTCTTCCCCCTGCAGCCTTCCTGTCCCCCTGCCACCTGCCTCCCCACCCCCAGCTCCCCACAGCCTGTGCCCCCACCCCATCTCTGCCTCTTCTCTCTGAACTTCCCCCAATCTCTGCCTCCCCACCCCACCTTTAATGTCAGACACTGATTGGGCTGCTCCATCCCAGAGCACAGCACATGGAAGCTTAGCCCTTGCTTGGCTATGCAGCAGTGTTGGTGCTGCTAATTGTCTGGCTAAAACCCCAGTCTGAGCTGAAGCTGAGCTAAGCCTGGCAGTAAGGTGGTATGCAAGGGGCACCAGAAGCTGCAGAGGGAAAGCAGAGGTGAGGGGCAGGAGACTGTCATGGGTCTGACTCTGGCCCTGACCCAGCAGCCACCTGCTCCCCCATCTACTTCCTATGTGAATATAAGATGAGAGCCTTTTTTCCTCATGCTGACTGGGGGAAAAAAAGCCTTGCCTTATGTTCAAGTAAATATGTTTTCTTTTAGAACTGAAAAGCAGCAAAGAGTTCAAGGCAAATAAAGATTTTTTTTTTAAGTGCACAGGTGGGCATCTGGACAGATATATGTAGCCCGAGATATTGTTAGGGAGTCTTTGTTGTTATGTTGATACTCCAGTTCCCTTTTAAATTGTTTTGTTCTCTTGCTGTTCTATTATTTTCTTGTAAGCTGCCTTAACACTTTTATTGGGAAGAGTGGCATATAAATTGAGTGAATAAATACATTTCTGATAGAGAAGAGCATTTCTTCCCCTTACACAATCCCATACAATGAATGTAGCATCTAATGAGTCTATCCCTTACAGTGAATCTAGCGGCAGTAAGAATATCACTGTTGCTAATACTTTAAAATGGAAAAAGGAGCAAAAAAAGTTCTAAGGGAAAGAAAAATTTAATCCAAAAGTTCTCTAAAGCACAAATTTGTGGCTTTAATTTACATTCCTATCTGACTCAAAATTCAATGTTATCATGGAAGTGAAGGGAAGACTCGTGACACAACTAATCAGCCTGATTTTCTCTTTGAATGAAGAGAGCTTGTCTGTACCAACAAAATACCCTGTTTATCCTGACACCTCACTGCATTTGTAAAAAAAACATTCTTTTTTTTTTCCCTTCCTAAAAGGAATATCAAAGTGTTGGTGAAGGCACTGGACTGGGATTCAGGAGATCAAGTTATTTAATCTCTCAGTGCCTTAGATCCACATGGGTAAAACTGAGATAATCCTCCCTTTCTCTCATGTCTTGCCTGTTTTGTCTCCTTAGGGATTGACTGGAAGTCCATTGAAATCTATGGAAAGTCTTCCACTGACTTCAAAGGGTTTGGATCAGGCCCTTAGACTGTTAGGGGCTGTCCTTTAGTGTGAGTTTGTATAGCACCACCTAGTACCATGGGTCTGAGTGTAGCCAAGGCTTGGTAGTGTTACTGTAATACAAATAATAAGAAAAAGTCACTAGTAGCCTTTCAATGGGCTACAAAAAGGCACCTTGAACCTCTGGCCTTTTTCAGCTCATAACAACAAATACCACAGGTCAGAAGTTACAGGAAAGAGGGCTGTAGTGAAATGAGAAGGTTTGCAGCAATTTTCCAATGCCGGGCTCTCCAGATGAGCTTTCCTTCAGCACCATTATGATGCTGCTGCCTTCAGGCTGTCCCTCTGCTAAAGATTCAGCCCCAACTTGCAGGCATCTTAGCTGCTCTGCTAACAAGGTATTTTTCCTTGCAGAAAGGGGATTTTCAGTGCAGCAATAATGTAGCCAATAAACCTTCCCAGATATGAAATATAACCCAATGATCTACAAGGCTTTCATTATTTTTACAGCTATAAATTTGAACCCTACAAAAAAACTAAAAAAAAGCAATATATGTGGTAAACCTAAGGCTGTTCCTTTCAGTCCTTAGAGAGTACATTTCTCCATTGCCTGGAAGAACACAGCCAGCCACTAACCTCAGAAAGGACCCAATTTGAAGGGCCTCTTAAAAATCAAAAGATTATTCCCCCTCAGTCCCCACAAACTCTGTCACAGTACAGCTGTAGTCATTTCTCATTATTCCTGTTGGAAAAAGCCAGCTGAGCACTGTGTGCTTCGTCACTGCCCTGTTCTGGATGGAAAAAAAACCAAACAAACCCCAAACTTTTAGACTGTCCTCTGCCACTAGCAATAGATGGAGACTCTCCTTAACTTCAGCTGGTCTATCCCTATGGTACAGGAACAGGATGCCCCACGTTTCATGCTTGCTCTCAGTTGGATGTTCAAGGGACCATGGAGTACAGAGCTATAACAACTAGGATGCATCCATGCAGTTATGGATTTCCTACACCATCATTCTGTCCTAAGAAAGGATAAAAGAAGTAATAGTGTAATGCATTTAGAGTGGGTTAGGATGGTAGGGCCCCTTCACTCTACCTGCAAAAAGTGAACTGAAACTAGTAACATAACAGGCCACCTAATAGCACTTCTTTTTAAAAATACTCTCTAGGAGACCTGCCTGAAACCAACCTGCTCTGCCTTGGCTCTCTTCATGTATACTGGCAGAATGCAAAGCCTTAGTCTACTTTCCAGACTCTGTTACAGGTGTTAGACCCTGAGACAGGACACAGATCCTTAGCTTGGTTTCCAAACACAGCACTGTGCATCATGGCTGACTTTGAATTTAAAAAAATGGTAGAAGAGGTGAGGTTTTTAAGGCTTCTGCAGAAAGGCAGCCTGTCCCTTTCAACAGAATTACCGAAATATTTTGCCTGAGCTTGAGACTGTGGGAAGGAGGTAGGTGGAGATATTTCAACATGATTCCTGACTCAAGTCCCTTGGTAGCATTCAACTGAAGATGATAAATAATCAGGAAGCTCAAAATGGTTTGAAATACTCCCTTTGCATTAACTTAGGGCCCAGGATCTCAAGGGAAAAGGCTTTTCAGTTCACCCAAAGGACAGAAGAGACTGCTGGTGCCAAGAATGTAAATATTGTTCTTGGATGGGATCCTTGCATCCATTAGACTATATTCGCTCCAAGTTTTGATCAGACACCAAACTCCTCACTCTGTGCTGAGAGAATGCAACTGCCATGAGGTTAGAGTTCTCTATGATGAAGGGCCAAAGACTATTTTATAATGCTATATCAATACCAGAAATTAACACATGTCTGTTCAGTGGTACTTTTACATATGCTAATTTGTACTCAGTCAAGGATCTTGACTTCTCCCACTGAAGACAGGCTGAGGCTTTTGCACATGTTTTTTTAAAGTTTAGAGCTTTAGGGTAAATAAACATGGGGAGTGTGAATGCCAGTTCCAAGACCCCTTCATAATACTTCTTTTCTGTTTCCTTTTCTTCCTTGAGGTTCTTGCCTCCCCAAATTGTGTCTCAACAAGTTCTTGCTCACAGTCCCTGGGCCCCTAACCCCTGCATCCTGCAATCCCTGACAGGAAATCCGGCAACTAACTCAAGGCAAATTTTCAGCTTGCACTGGTCCCATTCTCTCTCCATTTATTGTTCTCTAATATTTTCCTTCCCCAGCTAACAAATTCATGGCCCAGTGTTGTCTATAATAGAAAGGCTGTGTTTTCTGCAATGTAGGACACACAGATTGTTGCTAGAAATTGAATCATGCCACAGACTGCATCACCTTCCCACCTCCCTTTCCCAAAGCAACACCTTCCAAATCTTTTCCCCTACCAAAGACATACCAGCCCACTTAACCTCCTTCTACCTAGCCACAACGCATCACTACAGTTTTGTAGTAGCTGCCTAATAGAGACATTAGTGATTTGGAAGAGGAAATAAACATGTTAATAAAATCCATGAGTGATACTAAATTGGGAGAAATTGCAAATATAATTGGGGATAGGGAATAAACAGGTCCCAAGAGAGATTAGTTACACGGGCAGAAAGTCACAATATAAAATGCATCCTGGGGAAGTGGAAGGTGATATATTAAGAAGAAAAGTCATCACAAATGCATATATTCAATGGGAGAACAGTGTGGGACAATGAACATCAAATGAGATGTGTTTTTGCAATATGATGTGACAGCTAACAAGGCCAATGTCATTTTGGTCTTCATGCACAGATCACAGAGCAGGACAAGTAGTAGTCCTACATTATACTAATTGGATGCAATTGCATCTGGAACACAACGTTCAGTTCTGCGCATCTCATTAGCTGAAATATAGATATACATTGGAGGCAGTGCAGAGAAGAGCTGTGCAAATGAGGCTTAGGCTGATAAGGTTGACTTTATAAGGGAAAATTAAACATGCTAATTACACAAAAGTAACCACTGTAGTGGGAAAATGTCACAGCCTACAAAAATGCCAGGGTACAGAAATGTCCACAGAGGGGGAGATGACTCGGTAGCAGACACAAGAGTATAACTAGGAACAACAAGGTGAGAGAATTATGATGAATATCTGGAAGACCCTCCTGATCACAAACTGTGTTAGATTACAACATATCTCTTTGAGGTAGTAGGGAAAAACTCCAAGGGTCAAACAGAAGGGAACATAATATTGCATGACAATTCTATTTAAAATTATCAGGTCCAATAACTGTTTTCACAGATACTTTTCCTAATGTTTTTAATTTCAAAGTCTAAAAGACAATTCAGCCAGCTCTACCGTGCACATTCACAAACCAGATGAGACAAAATACACACACAGAGATTATTCACGAGTGAACTTGAGCTTTTCTATCCCTGCCTTCTATGATGTCCCCAGCTGTCCCCACCACCAAATTATAAAACCCTCCCAACCTCTCCATACCCTCAGAGGCTAGCAGGCTACAAAGCTGGGTTCCTAACAGTAACATCAATTTTTATAGGACCATGGACACTGCCCATAGTATTGACCTACCATGGTTCTAATACATGTGCAACACTGGGAATCCAAATAATATAAAATGATGAAATCATCAGGGTCTGAACAAGACTATAGCTAATTTTAGGCAGCAGTAGGACAATGACAAGTCACTGTTACTTTTAATTATCTGGAGAAGCTTCTTGGTGCCTTGTGATCAGATTCTTAGTTAATGTAAATCAGAATAATGACATTGGTTTCAGTGGTGTTACCCCAGCTGAAGACCTGGCCAATTTATTTTAAATGGTCTCAACCAGTTTTTTCTGTTTAGCAAATGCTTCCATCTGTCTCCATTTTAACATTATTTTTGGAGGAGAAGTGAAAATAGAGCCAAATTTGTCCCTTATTATGACAAGACATTGCTGTCAGCTCATCAGCAGCTGATGCCATTCTAGTTGGTTAACTAGCAGCCACTGCAGAGCCAGCAGAGGGAGCATAGGACATTCCTTTACTAGACCCAAAATGCAGTAGCTATTTTTTCTCTTTGTTTCACAGTTGTGAAACAATACACTGCTTGCAACTATGCCATTTAGGGGTGTAATAACATCAGATCTCACAG
>NW_005842143.1:343875-366354 GCF_000455745.1 Alligator sinensis
TCCCACTGGATCCAGCCCTAAAGCACGGTCAAGGAAAGTGCAGAGAAAGAATTCTTCCAAACAAACACCAACTGCTGTAGTTGCCTGGGTTGATGATTCAGAAGGAAGCACTGTTAGCTTATTAAGGTTAGTACTATCTCTATGTCCTGAGACTGCTGGGAGTCAGGAACTGCTGTGAAATTGGAGGGGGAACCCTGGGGATGAGACATAAAACCAAAGTCATGACCACTCAGTGTTGCCAGATCATCTGATTCTTCCAAACAAACACCAACTGCTGTAGTTGCCTGGGTTGATGATTCAGAAGGAAGCACTGTTAGCTTATTAAGGTTAGTACTATCTCTATGTCCTGAGACTGCTGGGAGTCAGGAACTGCTGTGAAATTGGAGGGGGAACCCTGGGGATGAGACATAAAACCAAAGTCATGACCACTCAGTGTTGCCAGATCATCTGATTTTATCCTAAAGCCCATGATATTTGCCATGTTGTATTAGATTCTGGAATCATGCTATTGTGTGAGTGTCTCAGTTTTCATTTATAACAAACACGAAGTTGCAGCTTTTGTGGTTACAGAAAAAGCTTGGAAACAACCTGATTGCTATCTAATGCCTTCAAACCCAAGTTTTTAAAATGCTCATGGCTGTCAAGTATTGGTACCTAAATTAACTAAAAATCCTATAGTGCTTTTGGAGAGTAGAAATTTTAGTCCTAGTGTACTAGGTAAATTCCACTTTCAGTAAATTCATTTAATTTTTTAAAATTCACTTCACAGGTTTGGTGTAGTCTGGTATTCTTCTTCATTTCCTGACCTAAACCGTTAAGCAGTATGGAAATGCCCTCTTAAACATTTACTGTGTCTCATCCTAAAGGGGTGTTATTATTTCATAACTGGGTATACAGTTACCTCACATATGGATATACAGTATAAGAATCTGGACAGATAGATTGCTTAAAACAGAACTGTCAGTGCCTTGGCATCCTTTGTGATGGAAGGGGTTATAGAAATATGAGACATTGCTATTACATTACTGAGACTTGTAATCCAGGGGAACTCTTCCAGTTGAAGCTTAATGAGAACATCTGCACGCTAAGAGCTAATTTTTAGAAGTCATCCAAAAGGAAGAGCAGAGCACCTACAAAGTTGTGTCTTAAAAGGACATGTGTTGGAATATTCAAAGACCCTAGGAGTTAAATTGCACAGGGATTTGGACACCCAGTAGACTCTTTTCAAAATACCAGGCCTTGCTTAAGGGTGATATTTTCAAAAGCACCTAATTGGACTTCAGTAAAGTATTTCATATTTTGTCATGAGAGAAATTATTAGTTAGATTGAAAAAGAAAGATATTAGTAGAAAAATTATAAAATGGGCAAAAAACTGGTTGAAAGGAAGATGACTAGAGTTTGTGTTGAAAAGAGAACTACAGGGCTGAAGGGAGATTAATAGAGCTCCTCAAGGGTCAGTCTTGGAAGCTATCTTATTTCATTTTTTCATTAATGACCTTGGTACAAAAGGATGAACATGCTAATGAAATTTGCTGATGACACAAAGCTGGATGGCGCTGTCAGTACTGAGGAGGATTGTAGTTTTGGTTAGAAAGAACCAGAGGACTTCAAGGACAGGAATAATGGAAAGTGGATAAAATGTAATAGCATGAAGTGCAAGGCCATGCAGCATTATTCAGATTTATATCTCACCCTATACAGAAATGCTCAGAGTAACTTACAAAAAATAACAACCTGTAGAGAAGAAACAGCAGTAGACTCCCCAAACAATACCCCAAAACACTTAGGAAATAAACAACAAAAATTGTGGTACAAACTGGGATCTCATCAGTTGAAACCAAATGAGGAGAAGAACCTAGGTATGTTAGATCCTTCTTAGGGCCTTCAATGTAGATAAGTGTAAAGTGAAGCACATGGATAAAAATAACCCCAACTATACATATACTATAATGGGACGTACATTAGCTGTTACTATATAGGAAAGAGATCTGGGAGCATTGTGGACAGTTCACTAAAAACAGCTCAGTGCTCAGCAAACAAAATATTAGGGATTATCAAGAAGGGAATTATAAACAAAACTGAAAGTATCATTATGTCCCTTTATAAATCCATGCTGCGTCCACACCTTGAATACTGTGCCCAGTTCTGGTCCCCACACAATCAGAAAGAATATAGAAGAACTAGAGAAGGTCAACAAGGATGATTAGTGGTATGGAGGGACTTCCATATGAGGAGAGACTAAAAAGTCTAGATCTATTCAGTTTAGAAGAGATGCTTGAGGGGGACATGATAAGGGTTTACAAAATACTAAATGGCAAAGGGAAAATAAATAGGGATTTACTATTTACTATGTAAATAAGGATTTATTATTTACTATCTCTCACAATAGAAAAACTAGGGGCCACAAAATGAAACTAGCACGTAGCAAGTGAAAACTAACAAAAGGAAGGTTTTTTCACACAGTGTGTAATTAGAGTATGGAACTCATTGCCACCAGATGTTGTGAAAGCTGAGTTTAGCCAGATTCAAAAAGGGATCAGACAAAGTCCTGGAGGAAAGGGGCATCAGTAGCTACTGAGCATGGGAGTTAGGGTTACAGCCTCTAAATTGCACCTTCCTAGACCTTAAGTGCTGGAGGCTAGAAGTGAGAGAGGAATAGTGGAAAAAACCCTGGTCATATTCAGTTCACTTGCCCTTTCAGCGTCCACCCTATACCATTGTGTGACAGAGGATACTGGACAAGGTGGACCTATCGTCTGACCCAGTTAATGGCAATTCTTATGCTCTTAGACTAGCTTGTAACAGGGAAACTATGAGATCTTAATGTGATGTGGTGGTGAAAAAGGCAAGTGTAATCCTAGAATGTATCAGGTGAGCTATTTGTAGTTTAAATAGGAAACTATTAATGTCATTGTAGAAGGCACCAGTGAGATCTCCTTTGGAATACTGTGTGAAATTCTGGGCATCTATGTTCAAGAAAGATTAATTCAAACTGGAACAAGTACAGAAAAGGGCTACTAGGGTGAACAAGGAGAGCCTGGCTTAAAGGAGCTAGACTTGTTAGTTCTAACAGAATGAAAACAAGGAGAAGGGATGTGACTGATCTATTTAAGCTAGAGGACAATGCTGGCACAAGAACAAACAGGTATTAACTGAATAAATTTCGGCTGGGAATTAGAAGAAGATTTCTAACAATCCAAGGAATGAAGCTTTGAAACAGTCAAAGCAGTGGTGGCAAAAACCCCTGACTAACTTGAAGATAGTGCTGAATGGTTTAAAAAAGGAGTGATATGACCTGAGGACTAGACTCAATGACCCAGGAAGTGCTGTCTTATGTCCTGTTCCTATACCATTAATATAGAAGCCTAAATTCCACCTACAGAAGCAGAGATGGTACTGCTGTGCCCCGGGCAGCGGCAGTGCACAGGATGGTGTCAGTGGCTGCAGTGTTGCTGGCGGCAATGGTAGCCAGGCCAGCAGTGCAGCAGCTGCTAATTCTGCACCTCTCCCCACAACCTCCTTTCCCCCTTGGCACTCAGAGCTGGTGCCCTGGTCACCTCCCCTTAGCTATACTGCTGCACAGAAGTAACTTTAGATACATAGGCCAAGATTTTCAAAATCAGTGCCTCTTTTTTTGGAGACTTCTTAAAGGGCCTGACTTTCAGAGAGTAGGAGCTCAGTGCTGTCTGACCATGAGGTCCCTTAACACATATTCAGGTAGACACCCAGACTCACTAGTCACTTCTGAAACTGCTGGCTTTCGGCCCCTATGTCAATCAGCTGCTTTTCAAAATGTGAGCCTAGGGCTCTTGCTGCACAGCTTGATAAATCCAGAGATGCAGACCTCATGCTCCTCTTTTTGTTTCTGCTTCAAATCAGAGGACAAACTGTTTTAGTGACATTCTGTATAAAACAAAACAAAAATATGGACCTTTGCTTGAAGGCTGAGCCCTGCATACCAAGCACCAGCCCAAAAAAGATCTTTATGTGTGAGCTCTGACCTCCTGAAAACGGTGCTTTATGATAGAAGCACTGACAGTCCTCACTGTAATAGATTCAGGATGCAGAGCGATTTATTTCACATCATCAGTCCTCAGAGCAACTGTGGAATTAGTTTGACTCATAAGTGACCTACAACACAGCAAATGGGCTACTCCTGTATTTGCTGGCTGGATGTTAAAAGCAATCCCCCTTAATTTATGTGCTGGGATAGGGAAACTCAAAGAAAGGCAGAGGGGCATTTTGCTCATTAAATCCTGTTCTCCAGAAATAACCACAGGCATTTCTTCCCTTGTATCTCACACAGGTAGGGGAGCTACCATCTGCACAAAGAAAATGTGACTGCTGCTCTGTATCTGTGCCAAGGAAAGCAATGCAAAAGAGGTGGCAGGGAGGGAAGTGGGAGGATGGGCAGAACCTCATCTACTTCTGAGGGAGCCCTCACCAATTTACCTCAGCTGAGATTTGGCCCCAACTTGCACATCAGAAGCAACTACAAGTGCTTTAAAATGCTCAGGTCATTTTGGGACAAAGCAAGAAGAGGACCTTATGGCTTGTCCCTTCCTCCTCTGTCATCTCTCTTATTAAAGGAGCCAGTTAAGGCCTGGAGGAGGCAATTTGAGGAGCAGAGAGTGTTTGTGCCAAGGTCTGGGAGCCTGTCAGTATTAAGTGCTGCAGTAGGTTATGCAGAGAACAGTGACCCATTCCTAGCATGAGTGAACTATGCTGGCCGAAGAGAAGAGACAATCTGAATTATTAATTACTCATCTCCCCCAGCCCCAGATAGAGCCACTGGCTGCTGCTTTATCCTCGAGGTGGGGACTTTATCTCTCAGAAGCAGTTGTTCTGGCACTGGTCCTCCACTATCACACTCCTCACATTACGCCAGCCTCTGAGTTCAGTGTGACCCTTGGTAGCCCCTTCTCTGCTCCATGATCTCCACACACAGGATTTTCTCTCTCTGAAAGGACATGCTCTGTCTGCCAGAGGTTGGCTTGGATAAACCTCACAGGATCATTTGGATTTTAAAGCACAGAAGATCTGGGTTTTAAAACATAGAAGATGTTTTAATTCCTCTTTTCCAGGGTGCTTTCCCCATCTGCTTGAGCCAGATGACATGCTGCAGAGATAAATGTTTCATTTTAACTGCTAGTGCTTTGTCCCACAGCAGCAGGCCTCTGACACACCTATTGTCTGTGAGCTTTAGTGAATAGGGACAGTGTGATCCATTAAAGTCACAAAAGATGTGGCTTGCAATTGCCACAGCGTCCTTATTTAGAAAAATGCATCTCAACCCTCAACCAGACCCTGTGCTTTGGAAGCCTGGGAATGTAAAGCCAGGTAGTCCCAACATGCAACTCCTCAGTCTCCATGTACATTTCTGCAACATGATTGCAGGTGTGCCTGGCTGTGATATTTGTACTCTTGCTAGTCTGGGCAACAGCAGCAGTGAAGATGCAGACTAGATGAAGATCAGACTGAGTCTTTCAGGGTCCTTAGGTATATACTTGGTAGAAAGCAGGGTAGATTTGCACCTTATAAACTAACTAAATCAGAGATGCACAAGCTTTCATAAACAGCAATTTACTTCATCATATGCCGTGAACACCGCATACCCCTGGAGGCTGGAGGGGCATGGTGAGCTCCTGCAGGCAGCGGCAGCACTGTCAGCGGCGGGAGCATGAGGTGGCAAATTGGGAGCTCCCGTAGGCGGCCATGGCACTATCAGCAGTAGAGAGGGGGTGGCAAGTGCCAACCGGTGGTCGGCAACCACCCACAGATGCCACCAGCAGCGTCACTGGTTGCTAATGGTGGCAGTGGCGGCCAGCGGCAATTGTGCACTGCCTGCAGATGTTGGCAGCAGGCGAGCAGCGACCGCCCGCAGGCGCCGGTGGCAGTGTCAGCAGCACCTTTTCACAGGGAGTGCGCCACCATGCTCAGGGGGTGCACGTGTACCCGCATGCACCCCCTATGTGTCACCAATGTCATATGCTATGAAGGAACTGCAGGAAGCAGAGCTTCTAAATATAAAGCAGTGATTAAAAAACAAGGGGTAGGGGAAGGGGAAGAAAGAGGAGGGGACACTACTGGGAGAAGCAAAGTGAGCAGAAGAAAGAAAAAAAAACAGTTAACCCACTGAGGGACATAGGGGTTATAAAAGCTAGTCCAAGTAATGGGATAAGACTCCATTGTCTTGGTTTAGACCATACTTAACACAGTCCAGTCAGCGGATGATTTCTTGTCCTGCAATTTCCCATTCAAGTTCATTTTTTAAATTTTGTTGTCTAAGAACAGCAACTTGAAGGTCAGCAACGGAATGACCAGGGAGGTTAAAGGTTTGCGTGTCTTTCTGAAACCAATGTCGGATCAGCGTTCATTCATTCTTACATGTAGGGATGAACTTGTCTGCCCATTGTAGACAACAGAGGGGTATTGTAAGCAAATGATAGTATGTGCCACTGGTAGAGGATTAGGTGAATGAACCTCAGATGTTATAATAATCCCTGTTATTTGGTACAGTGATGATGTGGGTCTTCTGTATTGATGAGGGAGCACAGCTGATGAATATAGGAGGTAGGTAGTCTGTTGCAAGAGAGACTCTGTTTGAGGTTGGGAGGCTGTCTGTAAGCCAGGACAAATTTGTCCCCCAAGGCTACCTTCAGATGGTCATTTTCCAGAAGGGGTTGGAGGTCATTAATGATGTGTCCAAGGTGTTCAAGCTGGGGGCTGTAGGTGACACCAGAGGGATTCTGTTGTTCCTGTCTCGGGGTTGGTATTGGAACAGATTGGAGCAGGGTCTGAGTCTGGCTCTGTTGATTTGAGTGGCTACAGTTTTAAAATTGTATTATAAGTTTAGGAATCCATGCTTCAGATACTTAAGATGTGCATCTAGATCAGTAGGACCAGAGCACATATGAGATGATGAATCTAGTAATGTGCCAAGCTGCTAGTACGGACATAGCTTTAGCAGTTTGTTGCTTTTCAATACAATGTGGTGGTGATATGGCCATTGCAAATTTTCCCAGTGGTATTCAAGAAATGAATAACCTGGGTGTTTTAGAGTCTGATTGGTGTGGTGAAGTGATGAAAGTTGTTAAAGTCCTAAATTTCTCTAGAGATTCCTTCCCATGTTTCCATATGATGAAGAAGATGTCAACAGTGTACCTTAGGTACACCAGAGGGATGAAAGGAAGCGAACTTCAAGGTCTGTCATCGATATGTTGGCATATTGTGGGGGGCCATACATGTGCCCACAGCAGTGCCATTTTTTGAGGTATAGAGAGTCCCCAAATCTGAAATAGTTAAGTTGTTATGTAATTGGTAGAAGCCTATGCCACCACATCACTACTCTTGTTATTCTTAATACCTAGATTTGAGCTACCACGTGTATTTGTGTAGCTATAGTGCACTAACATCTCCAGAGTGCTGTGTATACAAAGTCAGAAAGTAGTTTAACACCAGGGCCTCACATGCTTGTGGTGAATCCCATTGCACTCACAGAACAAGCAACAAGCATGTGAGAATTCTGGCACTAGTGCAATAGTGGGTGACTTCTGCACTCCAAGGCTGAGTGTGGGCCCTAGCCCTGGGGTGAGAGCAGGTGATTCCCTAGAGTCCTTGCAGTCATGCCTAGAAGCATGATTTCTTTTCATGCAGCAGCTGAGCCCGGCTTGCAGGGGGAGTCGAGTCCTGTAGTGTGAATTCTGCTTGCTGGGAGTAACAGTGGAGGTATTGTTCAGCATGAAATTTTTCTTTAGACACCTCCCCGGCAGGGCTGCAGACAGCATTTATTATCCTTTGCACAATAAAAGAGTCACTGTACCCTGGGTGCAGGGAAGAGGCCCATTGCCAAAGAGAGCTCAGAGGGTGAGCAAGTGCACTGCAGATGTATATTTAACATCTATCCTGCATGGCTACTCCTGATTACACTAACTGGGCAGCTGATGCCACATGGTGTTAGAGACCAAAATCCCAAGCACTTTAAAGTTTTGACAAAAGAGAACACAGAGCCAAGAAATTAAGACCTAAGGCTGACAATCCCTCCTGAATTTACCTGTTTTGTGCGCTGGGAGGATGGCTAAAGACAGGCAGCGGAACTGAAAACAGGAGTGACAGCCTGAGCTCAGAATTGCAGAGCTGGAGTAGGATTACTTTGCAGCCTGTGTTTTATACACACACACACACACACACACACACACACACACACACATATAGATAGCTATAGCTATATCTATATCTAATATCTATATCTTGAAGTATAAGATATCTTTATCTACAGCTATCTATATAGATATATCTATATATCTGTATATATATAGAAGCATTTCTATTCGGTTGAATCAAAAACTATTTTTGTCATGAAATCTCTCTTGTCAGGGATGTGTCACATTATTTTTATATTTGTACTGCAGTTGCATTCAGAGGCCCATTGTGTGAGGCTGAGGCAAGGACTTAGACAGTCCCTGAAGCGCTTACAATTTAAACAAACAAGACAGAAAAAACCTGGCAGGGAAACCGAGGCAGAGAGGGATGGTGATTTACCCAAGGTGATGCACCTGTCCAGCAGCTCAGGCTAGACTAGAACACAAGTCTCCTGGGTCTGACTCCAGCACATTGTCTGTTGGATCATGTATTCCAAAGGACAGGAGAGACTCTCAATGTAGCCTTTGGTCTATAGCAGAACACAGATAAGGCCAGATTCACAGCTGGTTCAAATCAATTCCAGTGCAGTCAATTAAGGTAGACAGATTTTCACCAAGCAAGGGCCTTGTTTTACACACTTACTTTAGGCAGCTCCTGGAGCTCTTAACTCCTGGATTATCTACAGATTAACACCTGCAACTAGTTTTAAGATCACTTTAGGTGGTTTCAAGTTATGCCACTCCAGGGCAAGTTTCTCTCTTATCCGTGCTACAAAGCTCATGTTCCACTCCCCACAAATGGGCCATCTAAATTGAAGTCCTCCAGCACCCCAGAATACAGTGTGCCCTCCCTCACCCTCCTGTTCTGTGGAAATAATCTTTCCAACCCCTAAACTCTACTGCCCAGGGGGTAGTTCTGGCACCAAGCCAACTTCCTCTCCCACCCCTGAGGATGTAATCTTCCCACCCCCAGGGGTGCAAACCCATGCAAACAGCCTGCAGAGCATATGCCAGCTAGCTAGGTCACAGGGCACAGATGGGTCCAGGAGTGAGGTCTAGAGGGGGTTGGGGGAGAATATAGGTAGGGGGAAGGATCAGGTCCCCATGAACTGGGGCTTCCTTCCCAGGGCAGGGGCAGTAGCTCCCCCAAAAGTGCTTTTCTTCATTGCTTCTACCACCCAGCTACCCTGGGAAGCATGACCAGCACCTCCCATACCCTAATCCCAAATCTCAGTTTATTAAAACATGAGACCTTCTTTAATTTACTTTCTCTTTATTTCTTAATAAAACCTTTTTTCTTTTTTTACTTCTTTTTATTTTATCCTTTAGTGGCTCACTTCCTTCATTTCACCACCCTTCCCCCTACCCCCGTTTCCTTTCTACCTCCCAGTAACTCCCAGCTTCATGTTCCCATCCCTAACCTAACCCATCTCTCACACAGTCCAACCTAGAACAGGAATAGAAGCTTGTCCTTCACTCACCAGTCCCGGCATGGCAACTCACAGCTGTATCTTCTAGTCAGGGTCCTGCTCACCAGCCCTCTAGTAGCAAGTCATGGCTGTGCAGGTGGGGGACCATCAGAGAAGGTATTTTAAGATGTGACTGCTCTGAACTCAAGCTAGCGCTAACACTGATTAACCTTTGAAAAGCTCAAAGTGCAACATATTACAAGGCCCTAAGAGTCAGGACCAGCTGCTGTAGGTGGGAAAAGAGAGAAACAGCAGTACAACACCGCCCCCAAAAAAGGAAACACTTCCTCAGTAGCTTCCGGCACTGATGTCCAGTAGGGTATTTTGTCCAGAAGAGCTGTTGCCCTGCCAGCCAGTATATAATTGTGGTCTTATTCTCATTTGCTAGTGAAGTTGCAGACATGCCCAGCTCCGATAAGTGGAAAGGAGCTATACCAAGCCATTCAACCTGGGAGTCCAGTCTGAATGGAAAGCAGCGTTTGTGTCAAAGAACAAAATGCCCCATCTAAGATAAAGGAGAACAGGCTGTATGGAAGCCCCATTGTAATGGTACACGCATGTACAGCTGCATGCATATACATGTACACACATACTCTAAACTGCTTTCTCCCATTGATTTCTGCATGTGCAAAGCAAATATGTCCAGGGCATACATCTTATTGCAGGGCATCTGGTGAGAACTGAAAGCTACATGGCTTGAGGCTGAAGTGAAAGGACCTTGAGGTAGAAAGTGCTGCCCAGTAGCAGTGGGAATAAGACCAGCACTAAAAGCTTCGACTAAAAGCAACAATTGACAGATGGTTAAAATCCTGCCAGAAAGACATCTGATGCAGCAAACTCAACAGGATTCAGAGGCTGTAGTTAAGGAAGAGGCAGTAATGCTGATGCTAATGAGCTTGTTGATGACCACCAAAGCACTAGACCCAGGGCCAAACTCATCACTGGAGTAATTCCACAGCAGTCAGGGGAGGCAGCTCACAAGTTATTATGGTCCATTGATTATAACAGAGAATCTGATTTCTAGCAAATAATTTTACTGTTTCCTAATGGGAAGCCCAGCCATTAACCCTGAAGGGGGAAGCCTGAGAGTTGTTACTTCTATTCAACTTGGGAGCAGAATAGGTCCCACAGGATGGCTGGAGAGGATTACAGACTATTCTTTCCTTCAGCTTTAAAGCCCAAAAATATAGAGGGCTAAATGTGTGTACAATGGGAACCATCCATAATCACACTGGATGAAACTGAAACGTATACTGGAAGTTCACCCTCTTGCTTCAAGGCAGCAGCTGGCCGCTCACTGTGAAAGGCTAGAAAAACAAAAGCCTCCTACAAGCGATTACTCAAGTTGTCCACAGTGACATTTTTTGCACTTTCCTAGAAGCAAGATTCAAGACTGGAAGGTCCATCAGTCTGGTCTGGTCCTATGAATGGGGGAATTTTTGTGGGAGAGTTCCTTGGATGCGACAGTGTGGGAGGAGGAGCCAGTCATTAGGGCTGTGCAAAATTTCACCAGGTGTTTCTTTTCAAAGCTGTTTCGATGCGTTTTGAGCTTGAAATAGCAAAATTGAAATGAAACAAAAGGCTTTGAAACAGCTTCGAAACAAAACAATGGCACCCAAAACATTTTGAAATTTTCTAAACGTTTTGAATTTCAAAGCCAGGGTTACTTGGCTTCAGTGCCAATCCCAGTTAGCAGCAGCAGTGGCAGCCTCCTCTCATTCAGCGTGCAAATCTGGGGATTCGCACCCCCAGGAGGGCTGCTGGGCTGTGCTGGACTTCTCCTGGGGGTGCGAGCCCCCAGATCTGTGCACTGGATGAGAGGAGGCTGCTGCCTGCAACAGGCAGCAGTAGCAATCTTCTCTGGTGCTGGGACCGGCACTGGGTGTGGGCTGCGCCCAGGTGGCAGAGGCGGCCTCCTCTCATCCAGGGCACAGATCCAGGGGCTTATACCCCCAGGAGTGCTGCCGAGCTGTGCCGGACTCCTCCCGAGAATGCAAGCCCCTGGATCTGTGCCCTGGAAGAGAGGAGGCTGCTGCTGCGGGCAAGTGTCAGGAGCTGTGCTTTGAACAGTTTGAGGTGCAGTTTCCCAAACTCTGCACCTATCTCCTTGAAACTTGGCATGTTTCCTGCCCTTAAATGGGGCTACCACATCTGCAATTTTCATCCAAATCAGGCAAGAAATGACAAGGCTTTAGGCATTTTCATGATTCCCCATTATAGCCTCTGGGCAAAATGTCAAAACAGCGAAATAGTTTCAATGAAACGAAACGGAACAGTGCTTCAAAACAAAACAAAACAATGAAACAAAATGAAACAATGTCCCTTCGAAACAGCAAAACGGATGTCAAAACAAAATGATGGTGTTTCGCACAGCCCTACCAGTCATCAAGCTGGTGGGTCTCTAAGGTGAGGACTGCACACACCTCAGTGATTATCAGACTGGCTCTGCAAAGAAACCCTTCGTTATGACAAGGCTGTCACGAAGGAAAGATCTAGGCTTCAGAATATTTTAACTATTACCAGCATGTCTAATACCAGCTCTTTACAGGACTTTTCATCATCAAACTTAGTGCTTTACAAACGGTGTCAGTATCATTAACCCCACTTTAAAGAAGAGGAAACTGAGGCACAAGACAGTGAAGTGACTTGCCCAAGGTCACTTGGTGGGGCAGTGGCAAAGACAGGTCTCCTGGGTGCCGGCACAGTGCAAACCATTGATTTCTACATCCAGTTTATAAGGAGAGACAACCCACAAGAAAAGTATTTTCCTTCTGATGATAAGCAATTCCTTGGCCTCTTGCACAGCTGAGCTTCTTCCAGGTGCATTCTCAAGCAGGCAAAGTGCACAGAGACAAAGGCTTGATCCGGGGTGGGGGGGTATGACAGGGACCTGGGTATCAACACTGCACTGATGATACCTTGGGCCATCCTGTTGTATCAGTTTTCTGAATGCATTCATATACATGCACAACAGAGCTGACAGCATTGACCTCTCTGGGACTTACTAGAGGAAGGCCCCAGGGAATAAATTATCTAAAGGCACTGACTAAATATTTCCTGCATGAAAGAAACACTCTGAAGCCATCTCACACATCTCATGTATTCCACAGAACTGGGATGCATGGAAGGCATTATCCAGGCTACTGAAAGCAAGGGATGAGACTAATAATGGATCCATTTGCTCAATGCAATTTGTTTTAAATTCAAAGATATTTGTGAGGTACAGCAGTGCAGAAAACTTAACAAGCAAGACTCCTCCTAATGCCTGTCATTTAAACAAAGGAATTCTATAAATATTTGTTTCAAAACCAAATAATCTCCTTGGAAAACCATCCGATGCAGAATTTCAGGTCAAGGGAAGTCTGAAACTATGTAATCAAATAAAACCTAGGAAGTAGAAGAGTATAAAGAAACTGCTGAAGCCACCTTAACCAAGCATGCTATTCTGCAATATAATGCCCAGGCCGCTCTTTTAGTAACATTCTCTCTTCCTACAAACTGTTACATTTTGTTGAGTTTTTAAACGATCATCCTTAAAAATATAGTGCGCCTTAGAGGGAAAACTGCTCTAGGTTCCCCCTCCCCCTCTTTGTGTGGTGTCTTCATTTTTTTAAAGCAGTCGCGCCATAGCAAATCTTTCTGCCATATCTGATTAACTTCATGCTGGGATTATACCCAACAAACTTTTCAAATGGAGAGGATGCGGGTCTTCATAGACAGGCAGGACCAAGTGCGCTGGAAGCAAATTCTCTAACAACATCTCTCTGTGTCCTGGCAGTGATGGGAGCTGCTAATACTTTTCCCTTCCCGCCAGTCTCTGAGGGGCTGTCAAAAGCAGCACTGGTGAAATGGAGAGTCATAAATCATTCCCTAGCTGCTACAAATGCATAAGTAGGTTACAGTGGGAAACCACATGAGCACTAAAAGGAAGAAGTTATGCAGAGAGAAGGGGTGAACGTAGTTTAAAGAGCAACAGCCAGTGGCAGCAGACAAATGGAAACTGAAAGAAATCAAGAAAATTGTTCACACCCTAGAGAATTGAACCTGCATAATGTGAGGGCTCCTGGGTTCGATTTGGCGTCTCTGGCTCTTCTGAAAGAGCCCAGGGACACCAGGCCTAAAGAAAACAAGAACTTCAGCCCACGTGAGAGCCAGCTTCAGCTCCCAAAAGGAGTTGCATGCAGGGAACTGTGGGTGGTGGCGGCTGCAGTATTCTTACACTGAACTCATTAGCTGGCAACAAACAAAACAAGCCCTTTGCGTAGGAATAAAGAGATCTCAATTTTGCATGCACAGTCAGGCATATGGCCACCCTGCTCTTGGTCAGAGAGTCTGAATTGAGCCACCTATGAAGTTATGGAATATTACTCCCAGAGGGGAAGACTGAGGAATACAGTGATGGAGTGATTTGTCCAAAGTCTCACAATGAGTCAGAAACAGATAGAGCTAGAAAGAGGACCCTGATCTGCCTCAGTGCTGTCTATAGCCACAAGACCAGATTTTCTTTTACAGAGGAAGCGCATGCAAATATATTGGGAGGATGAAGAAGGCGCCGGGTAATGTGGGGCCCCTGCAGGATATGCGGGGCAATCTGGTGGTTGCGTCAGAGGATAAAGCGGACCTCTTTAACCAATTCTTCACCTCCGTTTTCTTGTGCAGGGACCGGGACTTCCCTGCTGTGATAGAAGCCGGACGCGAGGGGATCGCCTTCAGACCTCAGGTTGGGGAGGACCGGGTTAGAGAGCTTCTGGAGGGGCTGGACGCGTTCAAGTCAGCGGGTCCGGATGCTCTCCACCCCAGGGTGCTGAGGGAGCTGGCTGGGGTTATTGCAGGGCCCCTGGCACGGCTCTACGAGCGATCGTGGTGCTTGGGCCAGGTGCCAGACGATTGGAAGGTAGCTAATGTGGTCCCCATCTTCAAGAAAGGGAAAAGGGAGGACCCGGGCAACTATAGGCCCGTCAGTCTTACCTCAATCCTGGGGAAACTCTTTGAGAAGATCATCAAGGAGCACATTTGTGACGGGCCGGCATCAGAAATGATGCTCAGGGGCAATCAGCATGGATTTATTAGGGGGAGATCATGTCAGACCAACCTGATTGCCTTTTATGATCAGGTCACAAAGGCCATGGACGCAGGTGTCGCGGTGGATGTAGTCTTTCTGGACTTCAGCAAGGCCTTTGACACCGTCTCTCACCCCATCCTAATTAATAAACTAGGCGACTGTGGCATAGATGCCTACACGGTCAGATGGATTGCAGATTGGCTGAAGGGTCGCACTCAGAGGGTGGTGGTGGATGGATCATACTCGACTTGGGGGGAGGTGGGTAGTGGAGTCCCCCAGGGCTCGGTCCTGGGCCCTGCGCTGTTCAATGTCTTCATCAGCGATCTTGATGTTGGGGTGGAGAGCAACCTGTTTAAATTCGCTGATGACACCAAAATTTGGGGGGAGGTGAGCACGCTAGCAGGGAGAGAGAGATTGCAGAAGGATCTGGATAGGTTACAGGGGTGGGCAGACAGGAACAGGATGCGTTTCAATACGGACAAGTGCAGGGTGCTGCACTTGGGTAGTAGGAACCAGCAGCACACTTATACGATGGGGAACTCCCTACTTGAGAGCACGGAGGCGGAAAGGGATCTTGGTGTCATTATTGACTCCAAGATGAACATGGGCCGACAATGCGAGGTCATGGTTGGCAGGGCTAACCGGACCTTGTCGTGCATCCACAGGTGCATCTCGAGTAGAGCCAGGGAGGTGATCCTCCCCCTCTATGCGACGCTGGTCAGGCCGCAGCTGGAGTATTGTGTCCAGTTCTGTGCGCCCCATTTCAGGAGGGATGTGGACAACATGGAGAGGGTCCAGAGGAGGGCCACCCGCATGATCCCGGGACAACAGGGCAGACCCTACAGTGAGAGACTGCGGGACTTGAACCTATTCAGCCTCCACAAGAGAAGGCTGAGGGGGGACCTGGTGACCGTCTATAAACTCACTAGGGGGAACCAGAAGGGTTTGGGGGAGACGCTGTTTCCCCTAGCCCCTGCTGGCATAACAAGGAATAATGGGCACAAGTTGATGGAGAGGAGGTACAGATTGGACATCCGAAAAAACTACTTCACAGTCAGGGCGGCTAGGAGCTGGAACCAACTTCCAAGGGAGGTGGTGCTGGCCCCTACCCTGGGGATCTTTAAGAAGAGGCTGGATACTTACCTGGCTGGACTCATTTGAGTCCCGTTTTTGTTTTTAGGGTGAGTGGTTTTGTTTGTGTTTTTGGGTTGTTCTCCCGCCCTGGCGGGGGGTCGGGCTAGAAGATCTATTAGGTCCCTTCCGACCCTGAAACTATGAAACTATGAAACTATGCTGCTGAGAAGCTGGGTGAATTAGTTCGTGACAAGCTTCAGGCTGCTGTGTCTAGACTGCTTCAGTACCCAGAGTAGTTCACTTCTCCCTGTGCTCTGTGCCAGGCTGCAGCGTAGCTGTAGGACAAGTAATTTCTCCAAGGTCACATAGGAAGTCTGTGGCAAAGCAGGGAACTTAGTCAACACCTCCTGAATCCTAAAGTAGCACTGTAAATTGCTAGACCATAAGGATAGGGACAGACATTCAAAAAGCTGAAGCCTGAATTAATTCAATCTTTGCAGGTTAGTCTAACCTGCCTAGGTTGAACCGATTTGCAACAGCACTGATATTCCTTGTGGACTGAGGAAATGCAGGTACATGCCTGCAGTTGCATAAGCCAGAAGCTGAGGGAGACTACAGCATGCCTTCTCTGGCTGCAAGGAAGCTGTGCGGAAGTGGGGTGTGGCCAGCTGAACTGACTAGAGAGGGGTTTAATTCCCCCCTCCCTGTCCCATCGACAGGGAGCCGAGCTGGGTCTGCCACGTGCTCCCACCTTGCTGCTGCAGCAGCAGGCTGCCATGTTCCCTGAGGCAGAGAGGGCAGGGTGGGGAGTTATTCTCCCCTGTCCCCTCACTGCCCCTGGGGGACCAGAGCCGGGTCTGCCTGCCGTGACTGCCACCACCACTCTCTGCCCCTCCACCAGTGGCAGGGCCCCTTAGACGGAGGGCAAAGAGCAGAGTTATTCCCTTCTTTGCCTCTGGGGCACTGCAGCAGTGTCTGCCCGACCCAGCCGCCGCCACCACTCGCTCTGTGTCCAGGGCAAGCGGCAGAATAAGCCACCTCTGCCAGATGCCAGAGGGAGGGGAGCAGGAAGGGGCTTATTCAATGGCGGCGGTAGTGCTGCAGAGGACTCTGGTCCCCTCTAGGCCCCGGTGCCAAAGTCCAAGGACTTTGCTCACCTCTCCAGCTGCTGATGCCATTGGGAGGGGGGGAGTGACTCCTCCCTCCTCTGGCTTCAGCTTCCTACTGCCACCCCTAGTAGGGGTAGTGTGGGGAAATGGGGTGCAACCCTAGGGTTCCCCTACTATTCAGATGTTGGACAGCCCTGTATTAAACCATCCTGCCTGGTGATGGCATGTGAATACTGTAATATTCTGATGTTTTCCAAAGGGTCTCCCCTTGTCCACTACAAACCCTTTGTCTCCTAGTGTTTCTATGCCATTGGAAATGTCTGAACCACTAACAGCCCCTCTAGGCCCCAAGGAGTTAAAAGCCTGTACTCAGTCTCAGCTTTGTTGCTTCGAATTATTCCCCCTAACATTCTCTTAGCCCACTTTCTTTTTGCTTTCAATGCTCCTGCATTGTCAGTTCAGAGCATGGAGACTGTCAGACACCACTCTGGAGATAAAGTGTTACTCCCAGCACCAAAAGTTAATTTCCCTGGTTTCTTCGGGGGGTTGTAGATAACTGCTCACAAAGAGGAGCTATTCTTACGCACCATATGCCAGCAGCTATGCCATTCTTACCGCACAGCATCTAGCAGCACAGCATTATTGAGGTTGAAATGTATTCTGACATGCTAGAGCCTGGTGGTTACAGTACGTGCCCTGCTCAGAGGCTCCAACCTGAGTCTCCAACATCTCAGGCTAGTGCCTCAAGCACCAGCTGTTCGATTCCATGTGACAGGCTCACAAGCACACACCTGCAGACCTTTTGACACAATTTTGCTTTCACAAAAATGTTTCAGACATTGTTTTCATTCCAATGCAGAACAAATGCATCCCTGAGTTGCCACAAAATGGAATTGTCACCCTCCAGACAGTTCTATCGCACAGTATTATTTCTTGCTGTGCACAGTTCCATTGTAATCAACGGCCCCATTGTAAGCAAAGCTATAAGCATGCTGAGGGCTGGCACACAGGTTTGATGGCTGTGAGGGCAAAATTGGATCTTAGTTAAAAATTCTGTGCCGATGCATGAGATGGAAAAACATCAAGCATGTCCAGCATAGCTGTGCTGGCTCTGGAGTGCTAAGGACTAGGCATGATACAAAGTAAGGCCTTGTCCTCACTCTGGGTTATAGCTACTGATGTACTTACCACAATGCCCATGTGCCTGTGCAGATGCCTTAAGGTTATAGCAATGCAGCATATAAGCACTAACAGTCTCTGATGGTTTCCAAACAAAAGCTCGCTGCACCAGTGTAGGTCAGTCTAAATCCTGCAGTTTGATCAAGGGGAGAGAAACTTTGCTTTGTGCAGAAGGCACACAACAGTGAAAGGACCCCACAGCTTTTGGGATTTATCTGTGCAAATTCAGATGCAGAATTGGGATCTTAACTTGCCACTAAAGTGAGCAGCCGTAACTCTGCACAGATCCATGTGGCTGTTACAATAGCTGTCTTCCCAAAACAGAACCACATTTCAAGCATCAGTGGTGACCAGCTGGTGTCTATTTTCTCTCCTGTTTTTTTTTTTCCTGGAATATTTTTCTGAGGTGCATTTCTATTTTTAAACACAGAAATTAAGCTTGAGCATGCGGGAAAGAGGCTCCCACAGTTTCAGCTCAAACCTCCTCTTCCATTAAACCTCAGTGAAATGAAAAAGCAAGTTAGCAATGCAAACACGTTGACCACAACGCGTCTTCTCCATTAGTAGTTTACATAGGGACAGAGGCAGTGCTTCAGTGTGCTGTGTGCCTGTACTATGGGTGGAGCATACACAATGCATAGGCTTTTTAAATATGCAAATCGTGTGTCCTATGCTGCCCTGCACTGTTCATCCATTATATGAATGTACCGATTGCCATGACAACTTCAGTGGGGCCTATGCATAGTATTAGCATCTTCCTTTGAAAACCCAAAAGGTCAATCCATTCTGTATCTTCAGCTGGCCTAAAAATACGAATTCTTGCTAACACAGTTTAGACCAGGCAAAACATATGATATATATTATGTATATATATTCAAATACACACATACCTACATTAATACATACAGCTGTAGTACTGAGATATCCCAACTGAGATCAGGGCCTCATTGTTCTAAACAGGATACAAGAATACAAGAAAACACAGCAAGAAATCATCTCTTCCCAAAGAGCCTGCAAGGAAATCAGTGAGACAAAGGGCTGGAAGGTGACGTTGAGGCACAGAGAAGTAACATGACTTGTGTAAGATCATACAGTAAAGTAGTGACAGAGCTATCTCCTGCTTTGTCCAGTATCCCATCTACTAGACCATGCTGCTTCTCACGTACCTAGGAACAGTTTTTAAACAGGTTCCACTCAACCAGTTAACGTGCCAGCACAGACAGTGCCGAAGAGGATACAATGCAAACAGGCATGAAATAACATTACGGGCTCATTTTCTGCCTGACACAAAGATTTAACTGCGCTCGGCCTAACAACATTACCAGGAGTCAGACCATTTCATTGCATGCATTGCCATTTTGACAGCTCTATTTTTAAATTACTTCTGTGCTGTAAAAGGTCCTGGAATCGCATCCCTGACAACTGAGGGACCAGATTTATTCACAGGACATGCCTGGTTCTGGCTGGAGCACAACCATCTTTCCATACCTGTTTCAGCAGTGACCAGTTCTTGAAGTCAGAAGAAAGCTTAGGCTTCAGGTCCTATTCATTGATCCTTGGTGGTATACTGATGCTGCCAGCTGCATTGGTGGCTTCTGGTATATGGACTCCTTTCCATGTCCCAGGATAGGATAGATGCAATAAGCTCGTTTCGTGTAGGACACCAAAGGCTTTGGTTGGTAATGGCTGTGATTACTATTAACCAGTATCCTATTCAGATCAGTGACATCCTTTATCTGGTGTCATCTTCATTGTCATGATAAGCTCTGCTGGGCTGGCAATACAGAATGAATTGAAAGAGACAGTGATGGACAGTGGTAACCTTTTATTCTGAATATAAACTTTTCTTCCCTTCCCTCCCATCACAAAGATCATCAGCAGGGATTGAACAGAACATATGGGCTAGGGACATAAATTACACATAAACCAGTATAAGTGATTGGAAACCAGTTCAAATCTGTAACACAAGAGAAGTTCAGTGCACATAAACTGCTTTCAAAATGGCTGAAACCAGTTTAAGATAAACCTGTATAGATGTAGTATCAGACTCAACTGATTTAGGTTAAATTGGTTTACTGAACTTCTGTCCCAGATCCCCTCCAGATTCAAGTTAACTCACAGTCACCCTTGCAAGGTGGGCAGACTAGCCTTGGGCCCAAACTGTCTGCTCCAGCTGAGCAGGGAGGCGTGCTCTAGCACAGGGGTGGGCAAAATGCGGCCCACCAGGCCATTCTATCTAGCCCTCGGGGCCCCTAAAAAATTTAGAAAATTAATAGTTATCTGTCCCTGGCTACCTGCCATGCAGCCCTCAATGGTTTGCCAAAACTCAGTAAGCAGCCCTCCACCCAAAATAATTGTCTGCCCCTGCTCTAGCACCCGCTGGCTTCTGGCCTGGGCCACTGCATGCATGTGGCTGCATTTCAAGAATCAAAAGTGAATGTCTATTCACTTACTTATCAGTTCAACCTAGGCAGCTTAGAGTAACCTGTGAAGAGCGAACCAATTCAATCTCAGGCTTTTTGACTGTCTGTACTTAGCTGTGAATTTTTAGCACTGAATAACAGAGCTCTGATACTTGAGTTAAGAGATTTACTTTATCATTTGGTAGCAGTAGTTGGCTGGTACCAGTACCTGGAGCAGCCCCTAGAGCAGTAATTCTCAACTTCTGTGGACTCAAGGCACGCCTCCAAAACTTTGTGAATTGAGTGGCACCCAATCTCAAAATGTAACTTATATATTACAGATCTTACCTCCTTGCAGAGGCGCTGGGCAGTAGGTATGGACAGGGACAAGCTTGAACCTGCCCGTATTTGCTTACCTCTTCACACTTCTCTACATCCTCCAGAGGATCTAGCTGCACTCCTGGGTGCCAGGACACCCTGTTTGTGAATCAGTGCACTGGGGAAAGACAACACACACTTTCCACTGCATCGTAAATCCACTTAAGTTCTGTGTATGTGAATCAGCTCCTTAGCATCCCTGGAACATTCAGAGCCAAAGTTTCAAAAGGGGCTGCCCAGTTTTTTGTGCAATTATGCGTGTGGCTAAGCTCAGGGCTTTGCCCATGTAAAACTACACATGAAAATTTAGCACATTTGGCCTAAGGTGCATGCCAGTTCTCGGCAATAGCGAGAGAAGTGTATATACTGATTCCTACTATTTCTTTTATGTCTTCCTTTAGAAAGAGCCAGAGATTACCTTCACAAGACTGGACGGTTCATCGTAATTGGAGGAATCGTCTCGCCTGTACATGACTCCTATGGCAAACCAGTGGGTTGATTACATTCACTCTTTCATACGTGATATTGTCGATGAAAACTAAAGGAGGGTGGAATTGAATGTGAACAACAGGAAAAGTTATGCCCTGGGTTCCTAGTTAATTGAATGGAGACCTCAGGGAACCTGGCAGAGGCTGGCTCCAAGACTGCGTATGATGCAGAGAGAAATCATGCAGCACAGACAAAGCCATAAAAAAAAAATCTCTGGGAGCTGAGCTAAACTGAGCTGAGCTGAGGCCTGGAGTAGGTTATGTGGGTCAGTTGATGGGCTGACGTGTGTGCGGGGTCAGCAATATTGCCAACACTTGTAAATGTACCTTAGGTTTTGCAGGCCACAGTTCCTGGTTTCCTGCAATTTATATGAGAATCTCAGCTCTCCTCTGCATTTCCAGTTTCTCTGTTTGAGGTCTGTTTCACAATTTGAGAACGCTTGGTGTTCACAGTACTGGCTCAGGAATTTAAGAGCTCTTTCTGGAAAATAAAATTTAACGGCGGGGAGGAATTCTCTTTACCCTGAATGAAAAGCCTCATTCTCGTTGACGAGAAATGACTTGGGAAAAACCCCCAGGCCAGTCACGGGCAGCTCTAACTATATTTCACTGGCTGTTCAGTCATCGTGGCCATTAGGTGAGGCTGCTTACCTGAGGTTGCTTGAAGGGAGTCTGTCACGCATTCTGGCACAGTGTAAGGGAACTGAGTTCAGTAATAAATCAAGGGAGAAAAAGGATATGGTACAAAGAAAGCTTTGACTTTGTGTTACCTTTCTCGTTTTTTATTCTTCAGGGCCTGGTCTCCAGCCGACACCGTCTGATCATGTGCCAACTGGCCGTCCAGTCCTCTGACTGGATCAGGTGAGGTAACTCCTCATGCATGTTTGTTGTGGAAACAAAACCAGTCTTTTATGGCACCGCAACAGCGGGGATCCGGTTAGAATCGTGTTCCTGAGGGCAGGGGGAGGTTGGTCAGGGCTGAGCTTGGGAAGGGAGGATTCTCAGTGCTGTGCCAAACATCCCCTGCAAGGGCGGCAAAAGCAAAGCTCTGTTCAACCCACTGCCTGCGGCTGACGACAGACACCCTTATCTGCTAAGCATGCAGTGTGTAATTAAAGCACGCCTCTGCTAATTACCTTAATTATGCACCCAAAAAGTTATAATTTGCATGGAAAG
>NW_005842143.1:366387-369774 GCF_000455745.1 Alligator sinensis
CATGGCTCATGACTGCTGTGGGGGAGTGAGCACACCCATGTAGGGGTCCACCTCAATCACAGGGAGACTTACCCAGTTTTGCGGGTTGGTCGTGGCTGCCGTTCTAATTCTGCAGTCACTTTGTGGCAGCCCCACCCCTCGGTTCTGATTGGCGGAGAGGCCCTGACAGGGTGGAAGGAAGAGGGGGAGGCCACCATCTTGATTGTTGGCTGCCGTATATGCGGCCCCACCCTCGGCACTGATTGGCGGGGAAACCCCAGCGGGGGGGAGGAGGATGAGGGTGCAGCCACCATCTTGTTTGATGCCCTTTGCACCACCCTCCAGCTGATGCCTTCCCCTCCCGGGAGCAAGGACCACTGGCTCTGCCTGGGGAACCAGCATTTTATTTTTATTGAGGGCTTTTTTTTTTTTTTTGGTGTTGATTTCACCGATTTCGCAGTCAATCCTGATTTCACAGGTGCTGCAAAATACGTGAAACCATGAATTAAATAGGTCCCTACATATGTGTGGGGATGCAGTCTTTGTAGGTCAGGTTCACAGTCTTTGCACAGTGAGGGGGAAAGTGAGAGGCAAGGAGCAAAATCAGGTTGTGAAGGAGAGTCAGGAATGGGCACAGCAAGAAGAGGGACAGCTGCAATCCTGTAGGAGTGATGGAGAGAAATCCTCTTGCCAAAGAAAGGCAAGAGGAGTGACAAAGGTGGAGCACATGGGGCCCAGTCCAAGTCCCTTGATTCCAGTAAAATTGTCGACTTCAGTGCATTTGGGGATCAGGTGCAGCCAGCATTAGATATGGTTGCCCAGTGCAGTTAGCCAAAAAATGGGGGTCTTATAGTTGTCCAGGTGAGAGAATTGATGACAGACTCAGGGGTTTCTTTGATGCAGTCCTGTTTATTTATAAAAAACATCCAAAGTCCTGTTTCCCTGCACACTGCTGAAACAAAACCAGAGAATGTCTTTGCTCACATTTCCAAGCCCCTGACTCAGCCAGCACTCCACCCAGAGGCTCACTCTCTCTTTCAGAGCCGCCTTTCCCATTCTTGTTCTGACTGTATATTCAGTTTTTTGTGCCCTCTGCTTTCTGGTATTTTCTCCTGCTTCCCTCAAGAGCACAGCTTCATCAATCAATGCCCTCGCCTCTGTGATGGTGGTGAGACTCCAGGAAGCCTGTCAGCCCACAGGATATAGTTTGTACTCAACCTTGCCTGGCAGTCTGCATCTGGTGGTGGCCTCTCTGTTGTTTCAGCTATTGCTAAAAAAAGGGAAATTTTACTGCTCCCTCATTTAGCTTGAATGGAAGGGCAGCTGTTACACCCACAAGACTCAAAAGCATTTAAAACAACACATAACAATAACATGGACAGAAACCAAAATGTATCAAATGTTCTGGAAACAAAGAAGGGTTTGGGTGGCTGGTCTTGCGTGTAGAATTGAGAGATTGCACATTGCCTGGCTTTGGTGAGCATGCACGTCTGAAAAATGATATGCTGTGCACAGATTCAAAGAGCACAGTTTTCCATTATTTTGTCAGCGTCAACAAAAGTAATGCAGACCAGAATGAAGTGTAGAGCTGCTTTGAACATAGATCAGGCATGTGTGGCTCAGAGGTTAGACATTAGGCAGTCAGCATGTTTTTAATTAGTGAGATCATGTCTCAGGCCACTCAGGTGGGGTTAGTGAGAAAATGCACACTCAACTGCTAAGAAAATGTTTAAGAAAAATCCCAATTTAGCAGCTCATTAAGTTTTCAATTAAGCCTGTGCAGGGTTCCAGCCACAGCACTGGAGGTTTGTCTTTCACAACACGCTGCATAGTGAAGGGAGAGAAATTCCCACACATTTGGAGCCCACAGCCCATGAGTGACAAGCATGAAATCCCAATGCCAGGAAAGTCCCTGGAGACCATTCTGGTGACACTGACAACTGATGAACATGTGAGAAAGGGAAAAAAATATTAGCTAGTATCCCACCAAGGAAAAAAGGCCCAGGGTGAGCAGCTTTTCAAAGGAAAAGACTACCTTTCACTATATTCCTGTTTTAACACCGGTAATCTGAGGCATCAGACTAGCAAATTTGCCCTGTGGCCTCTCAAGAAACAACAGCTGACTGAATTAAATCTTGCCAGAGAATAGCTACAGCTCATCTCTCTGCACCTGGCTTGTTTTTGTGGAGTTAACTGCATTGGTGCAAATTGCTTTACACAAGCAAGCTCATTTATTTTAGGCTTGGCTATTGCAGCTACAGCTTCAGTGCAGGCAAATACTTCAGCTCCATCCTATGCATCCTAGCACTGCTCTTATCAACCCTTCAGTAAATCTACAAAGAGCAGTAATAGCTGTCAGTGCAGCTATACACACTCCTCCATTGGCAATATAAGTCTACATTATATTTTGCTTGCGCTCGTGGCAATCATCACTGCAGCGTATTACTGATGTTGTATGTTCAGCTACACACAGCAATTATCTGGTTAGGAAGTTTATCTTCCAAAATTTCCTGCCAGGTCTCCCAGTCACTGTACTACAGGGGCCAAGGGATGACCTCCCATCCAGTGCTCTGCCGACAGCAATGCTGTAGTTCAGGGTAACCCCCTGCCAGCAGCCACTGTGAAGACCTTCACTCAGCTTCCTCCCGAATGCTCTTTCAGGATGCATGACAAGAGAGTATAAGAGTGATCATAAACTCTTCATTCCAAGCAGATACTCCCAGGCACATGTCTTCATCATGCTCAGGAGGACCATGTGTTTCTCTCCAATTGCTGGATCAATTACCAAAGCTGCTGTCTAGAACAGGGGTGGGCAAAATACGGCCCATGGGCCAGATTTGGCCCATCAAGCCATTTTATCTGGCTCACAGGGCACCTAAGAAGTTTAGAAAATTAATATTTATCTGCTCCTGGCTGCCTGTAAAATGTGACAGGAGACAGGGGCTGTAGGACCCAGGGAAAGCCAGCAGGAGACAGGAGAAAGGCCAGCCCGGTCTTGCCCCCCACCCCCAACCCAGAAGCTTCTGCCTGCAGCTGCTTTCCCTGCGCGCAGCTGCTTCACCACCACGTGGCCCCCAGCTGCATTGCTGGACCATGGAGCCGTGCCGGTACCCCGGGGCAGGAGCAGAAGGGGTTTGTCTGTGTGTGTGTGTGTCCGTGCGTGTCCATGCAATGAGGGAAGGGGAGACAGAGACAGAGAGAGGAATGAGGGAAGAAGAGAGAGAGAGAGAGAGAGAGAGTGTGTAGTAAGCACACATTGTGTGTGTGCACAGTGAGGGACGGAGAAGGAGTGTGCATGTGTGTGTGTTCATAGGGCAAGTCCCACAAGGACCCCCATCATACACATGCACCCACCCCCTTCGCACTGGCCATACATACAGACCCCCACACCCCTTCACATACCCCAGC
>NW_005842143.1:372906-385579 GCF_000455745.1 Alligator sinensis
CAGCTGCATTGCTGGCCCATGGAGCCGTGCCGGTACCCCGGGGCAGGAGCAGAAGGGGTTTGTCTGTGTGTGTGTGTGTCCGTGCGTGTCCATGCAATGAGGGAAGGGGAGACAGAGACAGAGAGAGGAATGAGGGAAGAAGAGAGAGAGAGAGAGAGAGAGAGAGAGTGTGTAGTAAGCACACATTGTGTGTGTGCACAGTGAGGGACGGAGAAGGAGTGTGCATGTGTGTGTGTTCATAGGGCAAGTCACATACCCCCACCCACACACACAGCCTCCCTCGCATACCTACAAACTCACAGCCCCCCACAAGCCTATACCCACCCCCTCATACCTCCCACACCCCCACAGTATACAAGAGAAAGACTTCATTTTAAGCTATTGTGCAATCACCTCTATGTACACTATACAAACACATGTAAATCAGGACAAAAATATTTTTTAAGTCAAATTAATATTGTAAATGTTTGATTTTTAGAATATAATTTGGTGTTTTTCTGGTTCTGAGATGGCAAAGATTGCGAGGTGCCCCCTTGCTGAAAGGAGTATTTCCAGGGGCAAAGGCAGGGGCTTCCAGTGGCAAAGGTTGGGGGTTAGGGGGTGGGACTTCCAGTCCCAAGATGGTGACCAGGGGGCGGGGTACCTGTCAAGGGGCAGGGCTACCCATGTGGCCCTCAACAGCTCGCCAAAACTCAGTAAGTGGCCCTCCACCCAAAATAATTGCCTTCCCCTGGTCTAGAATGTTTCCACATGCTGTCTGACACCTGGGGAGGAACTAGGAGGGAAGAAGTCTTAGCCATTCCCAGGATACGTCTACCCTGCCATCATGGGAGGTGGTTGCAGTGCCTTTGTTGTGTCTGTGCCTCCCTTTGATCTAGCTAGCTGGGGCACCAATGGTAGCCCAGCTGAAGAGGCACAGGATCCAGTGAGGGCTGTGCAAGCATACTTGGCTCCTTGGGCTCATGCCTAGACTGTGAGCTTGCTGTGAAGTCTATGCTGCTACTTTACCTTCACTCCTCTTGGCACCCAAGCTTGCTAGGTTAAAGCTAGGGGGTGTGTGCCTATGCACTGCAGGCTGAAGTCACACTTACGACTTCAGTGTAGATGCATTCCTTAGCTAGATGCAACTGGGACCGGTGAAGAATAGAGAGGGGGCAGGGATGGAGCCATTTAATAAGAGGCAGGTGAGGAAGATGCAATGAGGATGTGATTATAAAAGCTATTTTTAGCTATTTCCATCCTTTGATTCCAGGCAACCCTGGTGGTGTTAACAAGGATGTTCCCAGCAGGATGGTCATTCTAGGTTCCCTTTCCTGGCCTCTTCCACTGCTGATGAAGAAGCTGTGCAGTGAGGGACAAAGCAACATTCACACACAAACTTTTTTTGCTATGCTCTCTCCTCTCTCCAGGGTGGACCCATGGGAGTGCTATCAGGACACCTGGCAGACTACATGCAGCGTGCTGGAACACCACCGTGATCTGATGAAGGTAAGTCCTATCTGCGGTCTGCAGAGGGGTAGGTGTGAACAGAGGAGGAGGTGATGCCAGAAAATGTTTAGGACTGTGCATATTTACTGCGTGGCTTTAGTGTCATGGGGATGTGTCCTGATAGCAGCTTGGATTCAAAGCAAGAGGCATTTTCATCAGTGTGGTTATGTATAGTCAGCAATAGCCCTTACAGACAACTGGTTTCATTCTGTATCAGGTTGAATCCATTACACCGCTGCCATATATATTTAGTGGGCCAATCCTGAGCTGGGATAAAACAGCAGCATTCCATTGAAGCCCAAGGGCTTATACTGATTTACCTCAGCTGAGGTTCAGGCCTAGTATGAGTAGGTGATATATAATATTGCACATGTGCTTGAGCCCAGCTCTCTGATAAGAGAACTCAGTCTTCTAGAACTGGGTGCTCATGTCATCCTCTGACAGCAAAGTACAGAGCCCAGATCGCAGCAAATGATCCAGCCTGATCAATACACCCAGACAGTACAAAACCAATCAATCGCCAGAGGGCAGGAGAAAATGAAAATCCAATGCTCCTGCTCCTCTAAAAAATAATTGCTCAAAGGATTCCAAACACTTATAGAAATTACCTGGTTACTAAAAATAGCAAACTAGGGAATGCTACCAGCGCCTAAATAGCAGCAACCTTCAACTGGAGACACTTCTTAGTCCTGACCCAGATGAATCATTCATAGGACACTTGTAATAACTAGGCTGGAGTAAGTGTAATATGTTCAGGAACAGCAAATCCTGCATCTCTGCAGAGGATTGGAGAGGATTACACTTGAAGATAATGCCAACTCTATGTGAGAAGGACAAGCTCAGAGCTAACCAAATGTTGACATTACAAGTCTTATAACCAGTCCAGCAAAACAGACAATGTTTACAAAACAAGTGAAAGATGCACTGCTTACTTACCCAATAGCCCCACAAACCCAAACCTGCTACACTGGCCCAAAAGAATGACTCATAGTGATAACATCTGAGAGCCTCTGCAATGCTAAGAAAGCATCAAAGAACAAAAGACCTAACCCAGGAAGAAAAGTCCCTCCACATGCCCAGCCAGAGCTGAGAAAGAAGACTACAAACCTTGAAGAAATGAGATTTCCTGCCACCTTTCCAGCAAATGGTTTCAGACAAGCATCCTACACTCCAATGTTTGCAACAGGGGAAGGGTTGGTGAAGCCAAGGTGTCATCAAGACCTGGAATGAAGGGGACAAATGGGCAGGTGTGGATTGGGAGGAGGGACTCCCCAACAAAACCAACAGAGTGGATTAAAAAAACAAGAAGTTTTGGCATGCTACTTGCCCCCTAAGTGCCAGGCAGAACTGATTTGAAGGCATCATTGCAGGGGGCAGGTTTGGAGGAAGACTCTGAGAGAGAAGGTGGCAGGTTTAGCAATTTTGATGAAAAGCAGGAAAGGAGAAAGTTTGGAGGAGCTTGAAGAAAAAGGGGGAAGGTTGGGTGATTGGCTAATAGCCATGATGGATGGGGGCCAAATGAAGAAGAGTGTAAAGCAGGAGTGCCAAAGATGCATCTTTTGGGCCAGATCCAGCCCATAGAGCCTTATCATTTAGCCTTGGACTGGACCTGCACACCACACGTGGCATGTGCTGGGGCCCAAATCCATGCAGTGCTGGATCTGGCATACCTGTGGTACACCAGGCTGGATCCAGAGAGCTCACAATGTCCCACACTGGACCAACCCTGCATGCTGAATCCAGTAGGTGGGGCCAGTCTCTGGGCCTGATCTGGCTTGCAGACCAGCTCCACGCCACTCCTCCAGCCTGTGGATTGGCTCGATGCCACTCATCCAGCCCACTGGCCCTGATGAGTTTGACACCTCTGCCCTAAAGCAAAAACAAGTTGGTCATAGGGGCCAGAAGATTCATAGATTGTAAGCCTGGAAGTGACCTCGGAAGATCATTGGGTCCAGCCCCCTGCACCAAGCAGGAAAGACAACTGGGGTCAGGTGACCTCAGCAAGGTGACCGTCCAGTCTCTGATTGAAGTTCTCCATGGTAGGTGATTACACCACCTCTGGAGGGAGCTTATTACACAGTTTGGACACCCTGACTGTGAAGAAGTTTTTCCTAAGGTTGAGCCTAAATCGATCTTCCAGGAGTTTGTGGCCATTATTCCTGGTTTTCCCCTCAGGTGCCCTGGTGAACAGTTGTTCACCAAGCCCTTGATGTACTCCCCCAGTGCTGTGTAAACTGCTACCAGGTCCCCTCTCAGCCTTCTTTTCTTCAGGCTGAAGAGTCCCAGATCTCTCAGCCTTTCCTCATATGGCTTGCCTTTTAAGACTCTGATCAAATGGGTGGCTCTTTGGACTCTCTCGAGTTTGTCCACATCCTCGTTAAAGCGTGTTGCCCAAAACTGGATGCATTACTCCAGCTGTGGTCTCACCAGTGCTAAGTACAGTGGAAAAATCACCTCCTTGGCTTTGCTGGAGATTCATCGATTGATGCGTGCCAGAGTATTATTTGCCCTACTGGCTACATATCGCACTGCCGGCTCATATTCATACTGTGGTCTGTTATTACACCCACGTCCTTTTCATTCATGGTGCTAGTCAGTTTGGTGCCACCAAGCCTGTAGGTGTGTTGGGGGTTGCTCGTCCTGAGGTGGAGCACTTTACATTTCTCGACGTTGAACTTCATCAGGTTCTGATCTGCCCGACTTACCAGCCTGTCTAGGCCCACCTGTAACTGTAGCCTATCTTCAAGTGTGACCATGCTGCCCTGTAACTTGGTGTCATCTGCGAACTTGGCCAGTGAGCTCTTCACCCCCACATTCAAATCATTAATAAAGATGTTGAAAAGTACTGGACTGAGCAACGACCCCTCCGGGACACCGCTGCCCACTTCTCGCCAGGATGACACAGATCTGTTCACTATGACTCTCTGGGTCCTATCCTGCAGCCAGTTTTTCACCCACCTGACTGTCTCAGAGTTAAGCCCACAGTCCTCCAAGAGAGACACAAAGATTGAGCTGAGGTGGTAAGAAAGGAAGATTGCCTCAGTTGCTGCATTTTGACTAGACCCAAGGAGGGGAAGCAAGCATTTATGCACTAAGGCCAGAGAGATGCAGACTACAGGAATGGAACTGCAAGATGATGAGGGCCTGCATGAAAGTCCTGCCAGCTTAGACAAGAACTGAAAGCCAAGCAGCAGGTATGTCTCACGTGATGATACTTTATGGTGCTACTCCCAGCCACCCCAGCCCTTCCTCTGCAAAGCTGACTAGAGGAAGGAATGCCAGAGCCCCACCAGCAGTGTTGTCACCTTGAGGGAACAAGGCAAGTATTTCTGAGTAACTTCAGATCCACCTTCTGCCCAGGTTAAATTTTATGACAGCTCCAGGTCCTTTGAAGGGAAGCAGGTGGAGTCAATCCCTCAGGAGACCAGAAGAAAGGGCTTATAGGGAGAGTGTAGGATGGATCAGAACAGCAGCTGCACAGCAGTGGAAAGGTAGATTCCTCCTTCTCCCTAACTGCATTAGCATTCCTTTAAAGCTGTTAGCTCACAGGGCAGTAACCACTGCAAAACTGCAATTAATTAGGCCCCGTCTGCTTGCTTCTTGCCTCCAGTCAGAGGCAAGTGGAAGGAAGGAGGTGGAGGGGCTGATTCAGGAAGAAGTGGGATTTGATACAAGAGCTGAAAACTCTTGTATCGTTATACCATAATTCTCCCCTAGGATGTGGTGAATTATCAACTTTAGGGAGTCAGATCCTGACTAAGGTGTAGGGGCTGGAGCCTAGGAGAAAATTTGACAACCTGCAGCTCTGAAATATAATAGGGTGGGGGGGGCTCTGTTTGGACAGGTGCAGCTACCACATCACAGAGGCTTACTCTGTCACATCAAGAGCCAGCTCTCCTATACCGCTCAGGATTTCTTCCTGAAAGGGAAATTCAGGGCTCAGAAGATTGGCAGGTCACATGATAAGGGACTGGCTGCAATCAGGTACTGCAACATGGACTGAAATGCACTATCATCTAGCAGCTGTTCAGTGGCGCACGTGAAATGACATTGGAGAACTCAGCCAAGCTCTTGTGGGCAGGTGGCTGCTTTACAAAGCCCAGCACCAATTAGCACTAATTGGAAACCATTTTAGCCTACTCTGCAGAGACATAAAAATGGAACAGATCACAAAGACTTTCCTTCCCTGTCACCCCAGAGATGGGTGGCTTAGACAATCTGATGACAGACAAAACCATCCTCAACCAGCACTCACTGGAACCTGTTTTAACAAACTTAGCACAGTGGGCCACTGAATGACCCCCTGTGGCAGCCTCTGTGACATAGAAGGGGAACACACCGTTTGGCAGTGGGGGCTCAGCTCGTAGCTTCTCCCTCTGCCAGATCTATATTCTTTCATATCCAGGATTGTCTAGCTGGCACAAAATTCACATTAGAGGACATTTGAATGGGGCTTTTGTATGCTTAGAAGAACACTGGAGGGGGAAAAAAAAATCTAGAGCTTCCAGAAAAAAACAACCTGCAAGTAAAATTGTAACGTAAAATCAGTCCTGAAAACTGTCTGAACATTTCCCAGTCTAGGCACAAAAACCTGCTCATCTACCTTTACTATGATTGACAATAATGGAAAAAACTGCTGATATTTGACTTGCCTGTCAACACATTACTCAGCTCTTGCGAGGGGGTGAGGAGAATGTTGCAAAGCTGATATAAAATCTGTGAGTGCGTGGACAGAAGTCATATATAGGTGTAACAGAATCTCCCTTCTTGCTTAGCATTGTCCTTCATCTTACGCCCAAAAATGCAAGACAGAAATGTTATTGATTTATCTTGAGAGTACAGGCTGCCAGCAACTGTGTGGGGCTAAACTAGAAAGGAAATTTGTGTTGGTGTTTTATTAAAACCAAGGTTTGGGGCTGTCTTCTCAAAGTGGTTATGTACAGATCAAGTTATTCCCACACCACATGCATCACAAGTAGGCGAGTGCTGTACTTATGGAGGCACTTAGTGGACACATTCTTTCTGGGGGCCTCAGACTGACTCAATTTGTGCATGATCATTGGGTAATTAGGTAATCAGAGTACTTTGTACATATGCAGATTCTTTTGCCTGGGGAAACCTAATGATTTCAACATGCAAAATACTGGATGAATGGACTTGTGGATGTAAATTTAGAGGACTTTTTTTAAAATGTGCCCCTTCTTCTAAAAGGTAGAATTAGTCACAGTTTTCATTGCAGTTGGTTGTATTATGTAGCAATAGGATTGCAATTCAGACTGTTCATTTATAACACCTAGCATAGCCAATGCTGATGGGTGGGGAACACAGTCTTAAGCTTAGGTGTCCTGTGACAATTCCAGCTCCAGGGCAACTCCACCACTTCAGTGGAGTCAGTACAAGTCAAATTGGAAAGCCAACAGGTTTGCAGCAGATTAATCTGGTCTCTTGTGTTTTCCTCCCACTCCTTCCTTTCTTTTTTTCCCACTTTCATTTCTCAAAAGTAAAGCACATTCTGATATTGAAAAATAACATTGCTTTGTATTGCATTGCTATTGCACTGTTCAACAGACTGGAATGCACAATGGACAGATGCAGCTTTGTCAGCAGCCTCTTTCAGTACAACAGGGCTAGCTAACCAACTTGTGAGTGGCTAAGGGCTGCATGCTCCCTATGATGCATGCCAAATATACCACATGCCATGCCCCCCACTGCACCACACAGGCAATCCTACACTGTGGGGTTCCTTGACCCTTTGGGCTGCCCCATCCCACCCTCACAGACAGAGGCAGGAAGCAGCAGCTGGGTGAGGAAGGGCAAGCCCAGAAACCTTGGCAGCAACAGCAAGAGAGTGATGGAGGGAGAGGCTCTCAGACTAGGAGCTCAGGGCTGAGAGTCAACCCATCATGGTCCATGGATCCCCACTTGGACAGCCCTGCTTTACAACACAGCTTTGTGGTCCTATGGGTAACAATTAAGTGCTCTCTGGCTTCTTCGCCATTCATTAGGTCACATGGCCCTTTCTCTTTCCACTGGTTGAGAATGAGTCTTGAAATGAGACTGACTGTGTCTTATGCTAAAAATGAAATTAATTCATGGTCTGTGGGGCCAGCTATGGAGTGAGACAGAGAGAGAGGGCTGTAGATCTGTGGATGGTTTTCTAGCTATAAAGAAGCTGCATTATTGACTCCTGGCATTTTTTCTCTATCCTAGCGAGTGACTGGCTGCATCCTCTCCAATGTGAACACACCTTCCATGACACCAGTGATTGGACAGCCCCAGAATGAGTCTCCACAGCCCATCTATCAGAACAGCAACATTTCCAACAAGCCTACTGCAGGTAGGCCTCAGGAGAGACTTCTTGAAAGGGAGGACGAGGAAAGCCATTGCAATGTCCCCCTCAAAAACTAAAACCTGTTCCCCAGAGACTGGGGAGAAGAACAGGTATAAGAGACCATATCCAAGAAACAAGAATGAAGGTTTGGAGTCAAGTTGTGCATAGTCCCAAAATGTATCATAAGGGTGAACTGAGATTCTAAGTTAATGCAAATCACCAAATCTGGGGCTCAGGCTTGGATGCGAGAAGACTTGTCTTTGGCTGAATCCTTTAATGATCTTCTGGACCTTTTAAATCTTATTTCTGTCTTACTGCAGTCTGTATTCTTGGTGGGGTTCTAGTGGGGATGAGTTTGTGCCATGTGAAGGTCATTTATCTTTACTACAATCTCTAAGAGCATCAGCCTCACTGGAAGCTAAAAAGGGACTTAGGTCCTTCACTCTTCACATCTGGTTGCTGAGCAGAGTTTGAATTAGAAAGTTCCATTTCACTTCTTAGCCCTCAACTTAAATTTATCCTCTGCTGAGCCATAAAGGTTACCCACTTCAAATAAAAGATTTTCACACATCACTTCTTCCAGGCTTCCAAATTGTCAGACTCACTGACCATATTAACTTCCTGCTAATCAAATATGGAATTTTTCCTATCAATGGCACCATTTCAGATAGAAAACATGAGACAGTCATCACATGATGCCCCCTGATCACTGTTTGAGAGAGGAGGTCTCTGTAAAATGAACTGATGATTTCAATTCAGCTTTAAGTGAGCACAGGTCAACTAGCATTAATTAGCAAAGTGAACAAGGATCAAATGGGCCATGGAGACTGACCTGCCCTCTATAGCCACACATGGTCTCTTCAAATTAAGTTTAAAGGCTCATGGCAGGGCAGTGGGAGGAATCTGCACTGCCAGTGGCTGTGCAGCAGCTGTTTTGGGAGTGAATAAAGGACCTTCAATTTCATTAGCTGTTACGGTGGCAATGATCCTGATGAAAAGGTATCTTATTTTCTGCAAGTCCGCAGACACACACTAAGGACATGATTTTACATGCAGTGGGCCACCTGAGGTCATTACCCCCTTTCTGTATGCAACCTTGGAAATTCCAGGTGCCTTTCCAAGCACACTGTGCTCAGGTTACTTGTTTAAAAATCTGAATTGGATAAAATTAGAGTTTTAAGCAGAGTCTGAAATCAAGAAACAGAACAAGAGTTTTCAGAGTCTAAGGCTATGGTGGAGAAACCAGCACGAGTGGCACTTCCAGCAGGTTACTGGGCAGGAGCCTTTACATAAGTTTTTGGGCCATTTCAGAAACAAGATGGGGAAAAAGGCTCTTTCAAGTGGCCTTTTTAAATGAATATTTTAAATGAATTGAATAGAAATAAGGCTTTATGTGACTCTTGAGTCCATCAGGGCTGGTAGAAGGAATGTAGAAGCTGGAGATGAGCCAACTGATTTCAGAGCTCAGCCAGCAGAGAAGACCATTGACTTCTGTGGACAGAGTTCAGTGCCCTGTATAGAAACACCAGGCAGTCTTATGCAGTGAAAAAAATATGGTACGCCAAGATCTCAGACTCCATACCAGCATCTTACCGGTTTCTTTCTCTCTCTCTTTAGCGAAGATCTTGGGGAAAGTGGGAGAAAGCCTGAGCAGGATTTGCTGTGTTCGCCCACCAATGGAGCACTTCACATTTGTGGGTATGCTGTCAAAATACAGATCCTTGCATTCATCTGTGAGCCTGCCCCAACAGCTCTGCTTTTCCACCCAGGGATAGACCTGCAGCTGACATCAAGCAGGCAATAGTAATGACATAAGTGTTATTCTGATTTACAGCAGCTAAGGAGCTGGCCCCCAGCACTGTCTCAGACAGTGTCTTGCAAGTTGTCACAGAGATTATCCAGGGGGAAGCAGTACATACACACCCCCCACCTTCCTATTTTCCTGACCACTCCCCCTCTCCTTTTATATTTCACCTGGAGCTATCTGTGATGAGAAGCATTAGCTCAACCAGCAGCTTCTGCCCTGTTTCAGCCTGGCAACACAGGGTGAAAAGGTATAGCAACAACTATTGTCTTGGTCTTTCTTGAGTTTATCTAGATTCAGAGTCATTCTAAAGGGAGGAGAATCCATGTCCCACATACAAGTCCTTGGGCACACCATCTCCAAACATGACTAGAAAATCTAAAGAGTCTTTGGATGCACAGACATGAAAGCCAGACAGCTAGATACTCTGACCTCCCACACCATACAACTCACAAAACCTCACCCAGCAATTTCCCTGCTGGGTCCAGTAACAGGGATGACATCCACAGAAAGATGTCCAGCCTTATTTCAAAAACTGTGTTTAGGGAAAATCCATTACATTTCCTTAGTACTGACCTGTTCAGTCATACCATGCTCATATGGCAGTAAACAGGGCAGCCAAGTGTCAGCCAAGTGCAAACATGAGGATTGACTGTGCTAAGAAGAAAGCATAGGCTGTTTGACCAAACATCCTTTTAGCACTGGGGTGCTGTTGGCACGCAGTTAAGGAGCAGTCTCTCCTCTTGGGCAGTCCAAGCCACGAGGCTCATGGGATGTTTGTACTCAAGCTCTTCTCTTTTTCCAGATGAAAATGCCAACTTGGGGACAGTGATGAGATACGAGGAGATTGGTGAGTAAGCACTGGTCCCCCTCGGGAAGCCGGGGCCCGTCAGAGTGCAGCTTTCTCCCCGCAAGCTCGTAGAGGGACCAGAGCACATGTGCATTCAGACACACTGTCCTGAGAACAAAGATAAAAGGTGCTTCTAACCACCCAGCTTAGGGTAGATGCCCAGTTAGGAGGCTGGATCACTTTCACTGGATGTTATCCATTACGATTTGGACTAGCTCATGAATGGTGCTGAAATGCCTTGAGATGATTTTTGCATGATGAGGTTAAGACTGGGGACAGAGTCAGGACACCTGAGTTCTATTCCCAATTCTGCCAGCATTTCACTGGACCTTAGCCCCATCACTTAACTGCTCAGCAACTGGAATGAGAGGCATGATGTTACCTCCCCATTAGCCCAAGGGCATTGAAACCTTCCATGAAAGGTATCCCATATGGAACAATATGTTCTAAGTGATATGGGCCCACCTCTCCCCACTGCCATGAGGTAAGCACTGAACCAGTTCAGAAGACTGAGCACCAAGTCCATTTGGTGATGGGTCTTACAGTATTATCTAATGATGGGGGGCTGGGACAGCCCACCTGAGATAAAGCATTAAGGGGGAGGCACTAAACTTGGGGGTACCAAGCACTAACACAGGGACCATTGCAGCACTTACCTCCTCTAAACTGGCACCCAGGACTGGTGCCCCGCTTGCCCACTATCTATGCTACTGCTTTGTACCCTTGTAAACATCTTTGTTTTTGGCAAGCAGAGGGTATTGGAAGCCTGTAGGGAAGTTTGTTGCTGGTGTTTCTTAACCCAATTTTAGTGGTGAGTAATTTCTTCTTTAGTTACCTTAGAAATTACTCAAATCGGAAAAGCAAGATTTGTTAGTATCTTTCACTGAACCAACTTTACAGTTGGGAGAGATAGTAGACAAGCTTTTGGCCACAAAGTACCCTTCCTCAGGTCTGGGAGAGAAGCAGATACAGCCTGAATTAAATACCAGACCATACAACTTCTTTTGGTTACGCCTTTTATATAAATGAAAATTGTCATTTAATAAAGGAAGAAGAGAGAAAACCTGTAGAGCAAAGGAAAGTTATCAGAAGTAGCCACAAGCCATGTTCCCTGGACCGTCATGACTACAACATAGCACAGATCAGGCCAGAAATGATCCCTCTATCCTATTCAGGATGGAAGAGAGGAATAGGAATTGAAGGATGTTGTGACTCAAGCCCAGCCAGAGAGGGAAGGGTGGCAGTGACAGGGCAAGAAGCAGGGGGTGGCTTTGTAATGTATTAAATCAAGTGATTCCCTGGCTCACAACCTAAGCAGTATATTGCTGCTTCCCTCTGGTGGCCAAAAGTGGTGATTCAGCTGTAATGTTGTCCAGAGATTTCTGTTTTAACACTGTGTCCCAACCCACAGACTCATAGATGACTAATGTTCTAAGGATTAGTAACTGGCATGGTCTCAAAGTCGAATACCACCAGTTGTGCAAGTCAGTAAAGCCAGTCAAGGGACATTGATCCAAACAAGGGAACATAAAGGGGAGGCAGGAAAGCCTATATAGGTATGTCCATGAGCAAGCATCAGAGCCTCTTTGGAAGACCTTTGATTAGCTAAAGCCAATTGAGGAGTGCAAAGAAAGCAGCCAGACAGTCCTGTTAGGGACCTCAGTGGAATCCTTATCAGCCCAAAGTATCCCAAAGCCCTTATCTAGACCTGTAACATCCAGGAGTCGCCTCTTTCTTCACAAGATACTCCACACAAACCCATACACACTGAAACGTGAACTTCCCTGAGGTGGGACACAGCAGGGACTGAACAGCACTCAGCAAAGCCACAATAAAGTGAAGGAGAGAGGTGGAATGAGGTTGGACAGGGGGCAAGGCCAGGGCACTGCACTGCAGCTGGCACCGGTTGCATGGCAGAAGGTGCTATAGGACCAGTCACAGCCACAGTCAAACCCTGTTTTGTTTGTCTTGCAAAAAGACCATTCTCCCAGAAGCCCAAAGTAAGGACTTTTAGGTTCAGCCCTGTCTCGGGAGGAACAATCAGCCTATGTCTCTGAACTTTGCCATTCTCTACGCCCTTTCTTTAGAGCTGCGGATCTTGCTGCTTTGTGGCAGTGACCTGCTCGAGTCCTTCTGTATCCCAGGCCTCTGGAATGAGTCTGACGTGAGTAGCAGTCTACGGATGTGCACAGTTATATGC
>NW_005842143.1:385610-386063 GCF_000455745.1 Alligator sinensis
CCCTCCTCCCCTTCCCTACTCATTATTCTTGCCTCTCTGCTTTCATCCATGGTGACCTTACATGTAGCATAACATTCCCAGGAAGTGACCCAGTCAACTCTCTTGGGAGACCTGGAGCTGTCTGCCTCCATCTGCTGTTCCATCCCCCCCCCCCTCCATGACACTAGCTGCTCTGTGTGAGCGAGCAAGTAAGGAATTTGCCTGACTCACAAACTCCACTCTTTTTTTTTCATCTTAGATCCAAATACTCTTACTCTTGCCCATGCACATCTGCTTTTCTCTCCACCCCACTACAGACTTAAAGAACCCATGGAATCCAGCTGCTAAAGGGTAAACTGAGGGTGTATTTCCTAAAGATATTTGTAATAACTGTATCCCAAATTCATTGTTAATAGGCACATAGTATTGAATGCACACAGGCCTTAAATAGGGCATTGGGGCCAGGGGAGGGAA
>NW_005842143.1:386094-399947 GCF_000455745.1 Alligator sinensis
AAAATGGAGAGAAACGTTTTCATGATGAGGCAAAACAGCATCCATTTAATATTAGCCTTCCATTACAGTGTTAGGAATCCAGACAGCCATCTCATGCTAAGGCATAAGAACCAGGAAGCAAAACCAACCAGTCATACTCCACAGCCCATGCATTTTAATGTCTTTTAATTTATTTTTAAATGTTGGTTGATTCATTTATCTTTAGCCTGCATACAGCATTTCCCACCCCAATCATTCCAGAAGGCACAGTCTGCCCCCACCCCACAACCCCTTAAATCTTGAGATATTAAAAGAAGAATGAGACATGGGTTTTTTCATGCCTTCATCTTTTAAGGGAACACTTGAGCTACATATTCAAGTTTTGCTCTGCAACCAGCTGGCCTTGAAGCCGATGCCTTAAAACAAAAATGTTGAGGTTCTCTCAGTCACCTGACTCGTAGAGCTGGGGCTTTAAGTAGAAACACCAAATACAATAAGACTCGCAGTAAAAGTCATGAGGTAGCAGCACTAATATTTGGAGGAAAAGATCACTTTATAGGTGTTTGTAATGCACACATTACCTCAGGCTCTAGTCTTACCAAGAAGCAACGGTGAGACATAGACGTCATAAGTAAGTGTGATATTAGTGACCCCACTTGCCATGTAGGGTTTTTCTCAATATGAGACACAAGCAAAAACATATTTTACTTGAAGTCACCAAGTTTCAGTGGATTTATTGGAGGCTGATTTCCAGCTATCAACATTAAAAATAGCATTACCATTCAGATGTTAGCAGTGGAAGTCTAGTGGTTCAAGGACATATTCCAGCACAGCATTTAAGTCTGTGAATAACCAGAGTCAGGCTTTGGGTGCATCTGGTATTCAGGGGAAAACAGTCATTACAAAAATTGGCAAAAGCAGATACAAACAAGCAAACAATTTTTTTTTTAAAGAATATATTAGGAAGCTGGACTGAGGTAGGATTAGGAGGTACTTTGCCCAGCTTTGTCCATGTATCCAACTGATCACAGCCAGTGAACTACCTAAATCAGGCACAACATAAAAGCAACATGTCCATCTTGCAAGGACATAAGAAGTTCTGATGCTTGAATGTCAAAGCAGATCAAGCGGACCATAATTGACATTCCCACAAGCCATTACATTTAGTATCCTCTGACCTGAGTGGAACTCAAAGGTGTGAAATTCTCTCTTACTTTTAAAAGCAGTAGACATTTGTTTTTTTAAGGACACAAGAAGAAACTACTAGCACAATCCAGTCTACAATGTAAATAGGCAACAACAATCAGACATGCCAGGGGGAGGTTCAGGTAACAGAAGTGATGTTCTTTTCTTGCCACTGGGTGAATCACAGTGCTACTGAAGTGGATGATTGTTAGTAGGCTTCATAGAAAAGAAGAGCTTCAAGTAGGTGTGAGGAAGAGCCTCCACATGCCTGGCTAAGGAAGTCATTCCACCTGTCAGGAATGGTGTAGCAGAACTGAGACTGGTGTGATGGGATTCATTGGCAGCGGGGTACAGCAAGAAACAAGATCAGTACCATTTCCCTGAAAGGACTGAACTTGGACTTGATGCAGGGGCAACAAGAAGTCTGAGCAGGAACTTGGACAGGGTAACAGAGCAGCCAACAAGGAGGAGGTGGATCTTGGTAGCCACATCCTGGATGGAAGTTAGAGAAGAAAAGTGAGAGATAAAGAACAGAGAGGAAAGGAAAAACTGGACAGGCATAGGACAAACCCACCAGTACTGCCAGACAATGGCCTGTGGCCTCATCTTTGATTCAGTACCAGATGATCTCAAAGTCAGATTCCCCTGCCATTGCTCACTAAATTGTCAGGCAGGCAAGCACTTATCAGAGATAGTGAAATCAGAAGGAATTGAGATTCATAGCTACTTTCAGAGGTAAAGAAGCAGCAGCCATTCCCCTCTGTTGCCTCTATGGCAACTAGAGCAAAGACTTGGGGAGAGGTATTACTTTGGGAATTGCCCATTGTAGAATGGGACATGTAGTGGAAACCAATTCACAGAGTGACATAACTAGCATTTGGCATTTAGGGTGCTGCATTAGGGTCCCTGGTTCTGTATTTTACTACTCTGATCAGCACTTGTACACCTAAAATTCATTACAGTAAAAGCTCTGTTATCCGGCATCTGCCGGGAATGGGGGATGCTGGATAACAAAATATGCCGGCTAATTGAGCGGCCCTGGCTGCCGCTTCGCATGCCGCATCTGGGGCATCCCTCTGCCCCTCCTGCCACATCGCCGCCCATCCTGTGGGCCCAGTGGGACAGGGAGGCAGGCCCCACACCACCCTGTGCAGCCTGTTATGCCCCTGGGCTGTGGGCCTCAGCAGCGCAGGCTGCTTTGCCCCAGGCTGTGGGGGCGTTGAGGAACTGGAAGTGCCACAGTGGGCACTTCCGGTTTCACTTTATTTTATAAGCCGGCATGCCAGTTAGTAGAGCATATCGGCTTGTAAGATGCCGGATAGCACAGCTTTTACTGTATTTTGGCTGTACTGAGGGCTCAGGGACAGGATCAGATGCCCTAATTTAGACCCCGGGGCTTCAAAGTTGAAATCATACTCAAAAATATAATGACTGGGCTCAGGAAGAAAAAAGGCTGCCCAGTAGGTCTGTGCAAAGCAGCTAGTATTTGCTTTGGATTTGTATTCGGCCGATTTGGGGGACGGTGATTTGAATCAGTCCCGAATCGATTTGGCCGAATCACACAGGCCCATGCCCTGCCTGCTCTCCCAGCCCCGCCTGTCCCAGCTCCCAGCACTTTGGGGGAAAAAAGCCCCCATTCACTGGGTGCTGCCGTGTCAGGGGGTGATCCCCGCTGCATCCCACTGCCCCATGCTGCATGGGGGGTTCTGCCATTAGCCCTCTGAATCCCACCTGCTCTCCCAGCTCTCCTATGGCTGCCCTGCCCGCCCCAGCTCCAGCCCTTAAAAAAATAACAAAAACAAAAAAGGCCTCTGTTTATTGGTTACTGCCTGGGGCGGCCAGGCAGGGGATGGAGCCTGACAGGGCCCCCCCCGCGGCCTCTGCTTACCAGCTCCAAGTCCGGCTGCAGTGAGCGGGGAACTGCCTGAATCATTGAGGCTCCCTGAATCTTTTCCAAATCGATTCAGACCTTTTTATTGGTTCCCTGATTCAATTCGGATTTGGAGGTTCAGCCACCAAATGGGGCCAGATCTCCTCCAAATCGAATCAGCACCCCAAGCTTCACACAGCCCTACTGCCCAGCTCCCTCTCTCTCCATTTACAACACAAAACACTTAGTAACAGATGACAATAACACAGCCAGTCCACTATGAACATTTCTTTGCTTTGTGTAAACAGCACCTGCTTGCAGGAACAATGCTTTAATAGAAGAGAGCTAATATTTAACAGCAGATGACAGTTTATTGATTAGTTTTTTTTCTGATATGCTCAGGAGTGCTAACATTGTGAGGAATTGTTAGACATGGTAAATGCTTCAAAGAGCTGGGTGAGTCACTTCTTCCTCCCACTGAGAAGGAACAGCCCTGGTCATCAAAGTGGTGCCAAGCCTCCACATCCAGGTCTGAATGGCCACTTAGCACCAGTTTTCAGAAATGCCTCCTATCACCACCAGCTTGCTAGAAAACATTCTCCCTTCCTTTCCAATAAGAATCACAGCATTTCACTCATCCAGATTGACTTTATTATACCAGTAACTGAACATGAGGATGATGCATGAGCCCCAGGGCATTTATACACATGGTCTGGGAGTGGGGGGAGGGGAGGGCTTCAATTACAGCGGTTCCAAGAGCTTGAAGCGCCTGAAGCATCATGAATTACTTGAAGCATCGTGTGCATCAGCATTCCTGTGCTGAAAAATGGCAGTGGGGGGCACTTTAACTAAAGCTTATTGAATGAGCTTTAGTTAAAGCGCCCATGCCATCATTTTTCAGCATGGGGACGCTGATACACGTGATGCTGGAGTCTGCTAGAGCGTGGTCATTACCACATTCCAGCAGTAATCAAGTCTGCTCTGACACGCTGGAATTACAGCCTCTCGGCATATGTATAAATGCCCACAGTGGGTACAGACCATGGATACCTGAGTGCTGTATGGGTCAGGCTGCTCTGAGCCCATCAAGCCTGGACTCAGCTCTCTCTGCTGATTTAAAACGAGCTCCCAATGCTAGTTTAAGGCCTACTTTTCAAAGCTGTCAAAGGATCTAGCCCCCCAGCTACATCAACGACCAAATTTCAATCTACAGTCCCCGTGACAATGCTGCTCCTCTGGGGCAATGTAAATCACAAAGCCCAGGAGGAAACCTGAGATATGGATACAAATAAGGAAGAATTTCTTTACTTAAGGAAGAATTTCTTTACTGTCTGAGCCCCCAAGTTCTGGAACAGCCTGCCACCGGAGGTGGTTCAAGCGCCTACATTGAACACCTTCAAGAGCAAACTGGATGCTCATCTTGCTGGGATCCTATGAACCCAGCTGACTTCCTGCCCTTTGGGCAGGGGCCTGGACTCGATGATCTTCCGAGGGCCCTTCCAGCCCTAATGTCTATGAAATCTATGAAATAATTCTCCTTCCAGAGCCTTCAGCTATGAAACAATCTGCCAGAGGTATCAGTTGAATCCAGAGTTGCAGAGTATTTAGGAAATCTTACAAGGCCTTCCTCTTTGATCAAGTCTTTCCACCATGATGCTCCTGGTTCAGACACCTCTTTTAGTCTTAAAACCATTCTGACCTAAATACTTCCTCCTCAAAATAAGACACTACCCCAAGCAGAAGTCTGATCCTGTACAGGGAGATGTGCCAAAGTTGCAATGTTGTTGTCCATCAGGGATTTTATTAAATTGATTTTGTGGAAGATGTTCAAATGCTAAAGCTAAGGGCAGCAGTGTAGAGCCCAGAGATAGTGTTTCAAGTATTAATTTATCTGTCTCAGTGGAAATAATGGGATTTATGGTTGAGCTTTGATTCAAGTGATGATATGAAATAAAGCATCAGCATCTGTAATAGGTTGGACTGCTACACTATCATCTGCTACGCTGCTTTAGAGGGGTTATTAGAACAGAACCCAGCAAAGGAAACAGAATGGTGTTGACACATGTCACTGCGGGAAAATAAGTCCCAGGATGAGAAGACAAAAGGAGCAATGATAAATCCTGTATTAGGCTGGCAGGAATGGTTTATATCATCAGGTCCCAAGCAGAGTCAGGAAACAAGCTTGAAACCCAACAGTAAACTCAGTAGATCGATAAGAGGCAAAGCTTAGTTTTTCTTTTTCAAAAAGCAAGTCTCTGCTTGTTGAAGGAAACGCATGGCCTAATAATCAACGCTTCTACTCTGAAGGGGTTCAGATGAAAGATTCATCTGCCAGTGAGCTGGAGGTACAGACTAGCTTACAGCTGCACTGCAAGGTCAGCGCTCTGGGATCCAGTCAGCAGACTACAGTGGTTGGAACAGAATCAAACCTCGAGCTGAACCACTTTTCATGAAACCAAAACCTGGCCACCAAGGAACTGACATTCCCCAGCATGGTAACAGTGCCAGATTCAGTGCATCGGGGAGGTTCATCTTGCCCTCTTCCATTGTCTTACAGGTGCTAACTGCTAGCATTCACTGACATCAGGCTATCTGGGAAAAAGCTTTTCTATTCTAGATCTCAACTTGAGTGAAGGTCCTGGTAGCTCTCTGCATGAAGCTCACAGGAAAGCAATGCACTGAAAGCTTCTGTAAGAAACAATCAGAACAATTATGAAGTTGCCAATTAGGTTCTTTAGGGACAGTCATGTTTTTATTGAAGCTTTCATGGGATTGTGCAGGAAGTGGAAAAGCTGACACCCGGATCCATTGAAAATGCCACAAAACACTGCAGTGCATCTGTTGAGTCAGGCGCCTGGAAGCAGAGAGAGGGAAGGAGGTTATCTCCTGGCGAGTATGGCCTGGGTTTGGGAGGGACAAGGATCTGATGTGTCCCCTTTTGCATTGCTCCCAGATGGAGGTGATAGTTGGGGAGTTTGGAATCGTGGTGTTGCCACGGGATGGTGCGGACCCCGAGCGGATCATGAACCACTCCTCAATACTCCGCAAGTACAAAGTAAGTCACGTCATACAACACAGGCACTGCCTGCAGCTTCACTAGTGAGGGGGAAGCAGATGATCCTTCCCGACTAGCCTTGGGCACTTGCTGGACCATGATGTTCTGTGAGAAGGCCGGGAGCCCAAGCTTCTCTGATCTGCGGTGGCCATGGGATAGTCTTGCTGTGATGCTGCCACTCAGGCAGTCCTGGGGGCAGCAGCACTGCACCCATCCACTCCCAACCTGTGCGGTCAAGGCAACATTCACCCCTGGGCACAGGGCCAGCATTAGGTCTGATGGGTCTTGTGCCAGCTCTGTGCATTAACTCACCGTTTAGAATGGGGAGTCCGCATGACCACCCTAGGAACTAGCCCATCAAGATGCTACCCAGGCCAGCCCTGGCTTCTAGCATACTCGTGACCAGAGCCCCAATGATCCAGATGCATGAGCCAGAAAGAACAGAACCTGCCATCGGTAACATCCATGTGTTTTCTCTGCAGAACAACATCCTGGTGGTGAAGGATGATGTGAACCACCCAATGTCAATTGTCAGCTCGACCAAAAGCAGGTGCGTGACTCCAAGGGTCTCTTGCAGCAGGGGAGATGTACTCACCTGGCCCAGTATTCCCACAGGGCACACACCTGCTTCACCCATTGCAGCCAAGAATTCCCCACCATCCAAACAATTATCACAAATCCTCTCTACCCATCTAGGGACTTATGATTCCACCTCCACAGTGTCCAGGCACCCCCTAGTCACTCGGGCATTGGTCTTTCCCCATAGAGGAGGGAAATGTTATTACCCACAGTTTTACAGGCCTGAAACTGATGTCACTGAGGAGATCTGGCAGAGTAGGGAGTTGAACCCTAATCTTCTGAATCAGGCGCATTAACCATCAACCTTCCCTTCCTTCCCCCTTCCGTCTTCTACCATGCACTTGCATTAATTAAATGACTGTTAAGATTAGTGGTTCCCACCTAAAACATCAGGCCATGTAAGAAAGCAACCCCAATAACAGGACTGCTAGCCATGTGGCTGTAAAGCTCCCTTCCCCTTCCTACAACATGCTGAGTGATACCCTAGCCTCGTGCTACACCAGGGCAGCATGAGCAGGACAAAAGCCCAGCTTTGTCAAGCTTTGACTTCCTCTGTTCTCTCCCCCACAGACTGGCCCTGCAGCATGGGGATGGACACGTCGTGGATTATCTGAGTCAGCCTGTCATCGACTATATCCTCAAGAGCCAGCTGTACATCAATGCCTCTGGGTAGAGCCCGAGGCTCCACAGTGAAGCAACCCCATCGCTCCACTTCCCTACAGCTCTCCATCACACTTCTCTCTTTCTCTGTGTCTGTCTGTCTCTCTCACGGCCTCCTGCGTGTGTCTGCCTGTCTCACTCACTGACTCCAATGCTCCATAGTGCAGGAATCTCCAGGGAACTGTGGCACACCCCAGCTGCACAGCTCAATCTTCTTTGGAGAACCTTTCCCCTTTGTACACAGGGGGTAGAGCAAATAGAGATATAATCAACTCAGTATGCTTTCGGGAGGCGGCTCTAGTGCCCACCTTCCCAGCATGCCCTAGGGAAGTGGCTCTGCTGTCCGCCTACTGAGCATGCTCTGGGAGCAGGGGCTTGTTCTTTTGCATTTTCTGGCACTTCAGCTAAATAAAACTTGGTGGATCTTTTTAATAGTTTTAGCGTGAGCCCCTTTGGCCTCTCTCAGTACAATGCACTATTTCAGAACACCACGTGCTTGGCCCAACCTGCTTGGCTCAAAGCCCAGACTTAGCATGGGCAGGGAGTCCTCAGGCCAGGGATGGACCCAATTACCTTTGAAGCTGAAAAAAAAAATATAAATTGCAATTGTGTTTCTGGAGCTAGGGTTCCCAAAGGGGAGCAGCAAACCTCAGCCTGGCAATAACAACTACTCATTAGGAGTGGCCATTATCCTTCAATGATTCTCCACTACAAACAAACCTTTCCAGCTTCAGAACATCCCTGCAGTGGGCTGGGCTAGGTTTGCACCATGTTTTGAGTCCCAGGTGGAGGGCTGCTAGGGACAGAACCTGCAAAAGAACCTGTTGCAACAGACACAGCACTGTGGAAAGCCAATAGCAGCCACAAACTGTGGGCCCTATTTCTCTCCCCACCTCAAAGATGATCATGAGTTTATAGCGTTCCGTAATATTAGTCTTTGTATTTGGGGGGCTCACAGGATGAGGTACTTTGTAACCCTAGAAGTACAGTTTAACACTTGCCAACAGGCTGCTGTACTTATTTCTGCTTACCAGGCAACACCTGCTGCTGTGCACCAAGTGGGGGACACACATTTGTCACTGGGGGTTACAGTGTCATTTCAGCAGTGGCTGAATGAAGTCAGCAAGGGTGAGGATTCAGTCGTAGCTAATTAATCCTGAGCTGAGCACGGCTCTCAGGAGAATCCCAGGCCTTCAGGGCGCTCATTTGATTGATAGGCACAAGCTACTCCTCAGGAACCGACTTCCTTGCTTGTCTCTCCCTTCCTGCCTCCGGGAGATAGTGTAGTCTCTATTCCTGCTTGCATCCTCCCCTGTCCTATCAGCCCCCCATCTTCCTCTCTTCTAGGCCACGGGCTTTGAGCTGCCCCTGGGGAGCCTGTTCAACATGTGACATTCACTGGCTGCTTGAGTTGCTTGCCTCTCCAGTCTGCCTCCTTCAGGAGGACCTCCAGCTGGGTTTTCCTGTCTGGGACTGTGTTGAGTGCAGCACTTCTAGTTGAAGGCCAGCAAGGGAATGAGTGCAAGAGGAATGTGGGTTGGAAAGGACAGGCGGGGTTGACATGAGAACAGGCCTCATGCACCAGAAAGGCCAGCTTTAGACTTGTGGGGACTCAGCTCCTGTCTCCATGACAGTACACCATCCAGAACTAGTGCACTATTCAAGAGGAAGGGAAAGCCCAGCATTAGGTTTCATCTTTCTGCCCTTCATTTCTTTTCCAGTGTAGCCATCAGTCTTTTTTTTTTTTTTTTTGGGGGGGGGGGGGGGGGGGGTTGCTTTTCTTTCACCTTTCCTTCCTCGGCACCGTCTTTAACTCTCGGGCATCTGCCAATGCCCCACTGTTATGTTGGTGTTGACAAAGCCTGTCGTAGCCCCAGTCTGTAACTAAACACTTCATCCCATTCCAGGCCAGGGGCTCTGAACCATAGGAGGCTGCTGGAGCCCCAGCCAGAGACGCTGCTGCTCACGTCCAGCTGAGGGCTGCAAGTCTCCCATGCGAGGGGGAGGGGAGCTAAAAGGGTTGCACTGAAGCACAAGCTTCAGGGGAAGCTCCAAGGAGACACTGCACTGGATTTGGTGACCCACTGAATACGGCACCTTGTTGCTGTGGACTTGTAACAGCCAATTGCAAAGAGAGAAGCCAGAGGCCAAGAAGGCCCCTTGTAATAGCAGACGCAACTGGTGGCAACCCTGATGACAGTGACGGAGCAGGCATCAGAGGTAGGTATGGTGATGCCTGTGTCACAGAGGGAAAGTCTTGAGGCCCAGAAGTTAAGATGACTGATCTTCTGACCAAGGTCCAGAGTAAGTCAATGTCAGAGATGGACTTAGAACCCAGAAATCCCTCGACCTCCGCTCAGTGCCCACTGTGGTCCACTGGATAAGGCGGTCAGTCCACTGGGATGTCAGTGACGCTACCAGCAATCTTCCCCCTGCCAGGATCACCCCCCGTCTGAAGCAGCCAGCTCAGAAATTGTTACTGCTGCAATGAAGTTGCCTGTGACCAGGAAGGGGGAAGGGTGTGTGGAGGATGAACTGGCGTTTCCAGGCCAAACCCCTGGTCTGGTTTCTGTGTCTCCTGCTTACCACATCTCAGAAACTAGAAGGGGCGATGGGAGTGGGTGAGAGACGCCACACATGGGGTCACCTCCTCTTCAGGGACTTCTCCATCTGGAGTTCATGCTGCTAGCTCTGCCCTAGTGCTGCCCCCAAGAGCATGGGAAGGACCCGGAGACCCCCTGCTCTGACATAGAGCAGGTGTATATAAGGGGCACAGTCATTTTGTGGGGAGGGAGCAGCAATTTCTTTGTCTGATGCCTGATGTACATAGCCAGTAGCTAAACTCCTCTAGACAAATAGCTCTTCCCGTTCTGTGGGTGTCAAGCTTTTCATGAGCTCTCTCTGTTTCACATGCGAGTTATTTCAGAGAATAGCAATGGCTCCTTGCCGGAACCCACCATACTTCTCAACTCCAAGCTGGGCACAGCTGGAGGAGAAATAGCAATCACTGAATAGAACAAGCCACCAACACACACAGAGGGACTGAACCCAGAGAGGAGTGCATCAGCCCTGAAGTGGAAGGAAGGAATGGATTGTAACTAGTAAGTAGTAAGGCAGGAATACCAGGCGTTGGAAAACTCTCCCTCGCCCTCCCTCAGGCAAATGAAGCGTGCGAGATGTGAAGTATGGGAAAGCAGGCCGGCTTTTGAACTCATCCCGTGTAGGATGGCATGCCTTAGGAACATAGCATTGTGGTATGGATGATGAATATACTATGTCTTACTAGTCTTATCTACACGTCCATGTATCTGCTCAGTAAATCTCACGTTATGGGGGAGGGGGGTGGGGGATTTGTAGTGGGCTCTTGGGACTGGTTTGGAAATGATCTCGGGTTGGCAGGAGGAAGCACACCTCCATCTACAACCCTTGTGCTGCAGTCAGCAAGGAATGGGGCTTTCAGTGAAGGGGGTGGGGGCAGGGGCTGGGAGAGGCTCTTGGTTTGGGTCACTGAACCTGAGATTTTAACAATACAATTTGCTTAACTGAAATGAATTAAAAAAAGTTTTAAAAGAAAAAAAAACAAACGAGATGGATCGAAGTTGCCATGTCACCAGTTTCACTTTCGTGAAAGATTTTGGAGCCAAATTTTTGTTGCTAAAAATGGTCATTGACAAAAAAAAATCTTTATCAGCAAAATGTTTAAATTATGTAATAAAAAAAACCCGATGCAAGTGGGCCTCAGTGTTTCACTGCTGAACGTGCAGCCAGGGAAGCTTCCAGGCTCCTTGCTGGGGCACCCACGCAGCCACTGCTTACGATGACAGAGGGAAGACTTTTCACAAATTTTATAAGCTGCACTTGCCAGCTCTTTAGGTCACCTGGTGCCAGCTCCTCCTCCCACAGGTATCAGAGTTCACCTGGAGCAAATCAGGGCCTGGAGGAAGCTGTGAACAGCAGGAAACAAGGTGGGAGGGCTGCCCAGCAGGCATCTGCAATTACCCCAGGATAAATTAAAGGTTAAGAAGGGCCACTTAACCCTGCTTCATTCAGAGGTAAATCTGCCCTAGTGTAGTGTTCACTTACCATGCTGTAACTTAGGGCACGTGAGCAGTTATCACACGACCTGATGCATGGTAAGCCTTGTCCTGGTAACTCTAAATTTCTTGCTTATCTATAGCCCTAAGCATCCATGCTGGTAGCTGCTGCTATGTAAAGAAAAGGAGATGTAGGAGCTGGCCCCATCCAGAGATGCCAGCAAAGCCAGTAAGCTCTAACCAGTGCTAACCATGACTTCTCCCCTTGGGAGGAATGGGGAGCTGTATGAGAGTTGTGTACAACTAAGAGAAAAGTTCCCATAAAACTTACTTCCTAAAAAGCATGGTCTGAACTATGGAACTATGAGAATCCTGGCCTAGAAGTTGGACAACAGGGCAGAGTAATGAGACTCCTGCCTTCTAGTCCTCTGGGAAAGTCACTTAATTGCCCCATGATTCAGCTTCCTCACCTGAAAAATAAAGGTCATGGTAATTACTGATCACTGTACAGTTCTTTGAGACAACCCAGAAATTACCAGCTTCACACAGCTGAGCTCTTAAGTTACTGCATTTCAATACAGCCCTAAAAGGGAGTTAGTAGTAGAAGAGGTAGATCATCACATATATCTTGCAGCTGGAGAGAGCTGAGTCAACATCTCTTCTGCTTTAGCCCTTATGCCATGCTGCCTCCTGTGTTACCAAATAGTCAATTCCATTCCTTTCCTGAAGGATGTCTTTCCTCTGCACACAGAGAAAACCATTTCCAAAAGGAGAAAGGGGGAAAAACAAGCAAACAGCAACAGCCAGCCTGAGGATTCACCATTTATTTAATTTTCTTGTAAAAAATCATAACCCTAAGGCCTTTCTCCTATGTTGCAGAGGAAGAAACTGCAACGCAAACCAGAGGCCAGAGTGTGGCTCACTTAAATAAAAACATGACACAAACAGTTATTTAACAGATAATCATCAAGCACCACTAGGACTGTGCCACTTTATCAGAGACCTGGAGGGATGAGCGTGTCTCCAGAAAGAAGCAGCTGCCTTTTCTGGACCAGGATGGAGGTTACTGCTTCTGCTGGGACACAGGGCAGGAGACAAGTATCCAACAGATCTAGATCCTTGCAGGCAGGGGACCAGGGACCTTCTTCACTGAGGTGAAGTAGCAAAATGGCATGGGACCTACCCCCAGGATTTGGGAGAGGGTGGAGATCTGAGCCTTGGGTTCCTCCAAACACAGGCGAAAAGGGGAGATGGAAGGAACTGGTTAGAGTCACATCGGCTGCTCTACATGAAACATCCAGTTTTGCATTTCTGGGGAAGGGAGCAAACAGCACCAAACTTCCTCCAGCCTGGAAGTGGAGACATGCCTGGTTACACTTAAGATGGTTTTTGTTCAATGGAGCAAATCAAAATCCTCATGTTTGGATGAGCTGGACCCTCAGGTACCAGCTTTCTTGGCCAAGGTGACTAGTACAAATCCTCTTTTCTTGCTAAAAGTGCCACAGGAGCATCAGTGCCTGCTTTCCAAGGTCTCATCTGAGATACTGGCAGCAAACAGCATAGTACTCACCTGACTCAACTCAGAGCAACAAGGGCCAAGTCAGCCTGTGTAAAGTTTGCACCTGCAACAGGGGCATATGGAAAACCTGGGGCTCTGACCCTGGAGTCACCAAATCCAGGTAAGGTCCCTGAAACCACTCTTGAGCAAAAGGCCCAGATGAGAAGGGGGTGGAGAAGATGAAACATCCTCTTGGAGAGAAAGATGTAGTGGCAGGAAGGACTTTTCACACAATGTCCTTTCACAATCCTCTCTGCAGCAAGCCAAGAGGTCACAGATGCACCTCCAGCTCCTTCTGGTGCAGTCGTTTGAACTCAAAGATGAAACATTTCCTTCTTTTCCTATGCCTAGGGAGCCCCCACCTTGGCTAGACAGAGGGAAGGCTTGTAATGAAGAGCTCACAATGGCACTTCCCTGTGGCCCAGACAAGCCTAACGCACAAAAGCTGTCAAGGCAGAGAGATTGTGAGGATAACGCTACAATCAGCAATCGCAGCTTCCATGGTTCAGAGCCCAAACCCACCCTTTGTTCTGCTGCTCATCACTTAGTTCAGAAAAGAGGGCTGATGAGAAACATGTTGAGGGGAGCAAATGAAGGGAAACCAGCACTGCATTGCACTGTGCAAGATGAGGAGCAAAGTAGTGCCATTCAAGGATGGCAGCAAGTCCTGGATGTGCCCGAGAGTTGAGAAAAATCTCTTCAGGATAAGGAAAATAGAGACAAGAGGAGTTCAGATTTGGCTGGTGGCCACAAAGCCTGATAAATACCCAGATGGCAACAGTGTGCCCACCTCCTCCTGGCTGTGCCTACAGGGATGAGATCCCAGTACACTTAACTCTTCCTGGTCAGCAGCTTCTTCAAGCAAGTGGGTATCTCCTTCCTCAGGCACTCCCAGGATAGACATGTGGAGCATCACATTCTTGTTGGAGGACA
>NW_005842143.1:399978-407285 GCF_000455745.1 Alligator sinensis
GGTCACCAAGTCTGACAAACCTGACTCAAGGCACCTCGGTTCAATTCAGCAGAGTCAAATGCAGCTGGGATTGCCAGGCTTGGTTTCCCCTCCTACCCAGGCCTCCTGGGCCACCTTGGTACACACACACACACACACACACACACACGGAGTCTCATCTCCACCTTGTGCTCAAGGTCGTTCAATGGGTTTTGTGTTGTAGCAGCCTGGGGGCAGATTTTTGCGGATCTCCTCCAGATTCTCGATATCGGCCAAGATCTCACTAATACTCCTCTCCAGCATCTGGATCCGGAGTTTCTGCATGCTGGAAGTCTTCTCAAGCTCTGACAGCTGCTGCTTCAACTGGCTGCTCTTTGTCTTGGCTTTGCTGAGGTTCAGTTCAAGTGTGTTCAGAGCCTCCTCATCCACAGTGCCAGGCTGGTCTATCGCAAAGGAGGAGGAGACCATGAATAGACCCTGGGGCTGGATCGTCCTGAACACACACCCTAGGCTCACCACCCACCAGTTATAGCTACGCAGGGATCCCAACATGCTCAGCCAAATGTTCCACTCCAGCCCTTGGGAAATGTGCCAAAGGCTTGGAACAAAGGTATGTCTATACAACAAAAATGAAGGTGCAGTTACAGCACAGGTTAGATGAGCTGTGCCAGCTTTAATTCCGTCAGCACAGGGAGTGATGCCAGCACAAATGTGATGGCATGGGCTCTGCTACATGCCAGGAACACAGCATGAGTCCTAAGTCCTCCCAGGGCTTTGCAGTCTGGGTGCTGGTGATGGTCACAATGCTACTGCTGTCTGTGATAGCTACATCCTGCTAATCACACCTTCCTGCTGCAGTGCAGCCATACCCCAGCCACACCTCAGAACAGGAGGAGAAAGCTAGAGTTGGTTGCCTTACCAACCAACATGTGATGTTCTTTACAATTCACTGCATTTCTGAGGTCAGGAGCAGGCAGCAATAACTTGTGATGCGACTGATGAAGGGTGGAGAAGTGTGGGCCTAGAACTGACATCTCTGAAAGGAGCACAGGTAGGGGCAGAGAGGGTGGCCATGGGATGAAAGCACTGCACTGGGACTCTGGAGAACGGGGTCCCACTCCAGCTTGCGCATCCCTCTTCAACTCAGTTTCCTCTGGGAGTGATACCATTTCCTTTCTATCCAGACTGTGCCTTATGGCCTAAGTATGGGGCAGAAATTGCCTTATACTATGTGCCCATCCAGAGCTTGACACAGAGAAACCCTGATCTCTAGACACTGCTGTGATGCAAAGAAAAAGGAGCTGTCCCCCACTTACTTATCAGGTACAGGAGGTCTTCCAGGGAAGTCAGTGTCTCTTGGATGGCAGTTCCAGCCCCTTGGGCTCTGGCATGGGAACCCTGAGCCTCTTGGACAATCTAACAGGTACAAGAACAAGGCAATTAGTGGGCATTTCACCCAAACAGGTCCAGTCATTTTAAGGGTGAGGGTAAAAGCTCACCTCCTGGACTGTGATGGCATCAGTAGCAATCTCCTGCTCCTTCCTCAGGAACTCCCCTTCTCTTTCACTCACTGTGCGCAGCAGAGCAGCTATTTCCTTCTCCAGTGCCAGGACACTATCTGCTGTCCTGTTGGCCTCCAGCCTCACATGCTTTATCTCCTAGGAAAGCAAAGACAGCAAGAGGAGGGGAGATTTGTGAGGCCAGAGGAAAGGACCTCCCAGATTCCAGAGAGCAGCAGTGGCAACAAGCTCCTGATGGTAGAGTCCAGTAGCTTGATGTTTGAGATGCTGAGCCCCCACAGCCCCTTTTGACTTCAAGAGGCTGTTATGATCAACCCCTCTGAAAGAGAGGCCATCAGTGCACAGCCAGCAAGGCAGAAGGATACACTAGTCAATGGAAACAGGCCCGTTTGATGAGCCTACCAGGGCCAAGTTGCATCAGTGTCCTTCCCCCCCATCCCCCCAGTTGACTTGCTTTGCCTTTAAGTAGCAACAGGAGCAGGGAATGACTAGTTCTGCCTGGCAACCATGCCCCGACCCCTCAACACCTGCCTGAGATGGCTCCTCTATGCGACTCTACGTGAGACCTCGGGGTCCATCACAGTCCCTCCAACACAATCTGATTTCAGACAAACTGTTTCAATTTGCATCTGGGGCTCAGACCAGGGGAATTACCTATCAGACTATTTAAATAGCACATCCAAGGGACTGAGACCATTAATACTGACCCAGAGCTGGAAAAGATATGGGGTGAACGTATGAAGCAGTTGTTCACAAGCTTTTAGACTCAGAGCACCCTTCGGAAAATGTCAGCTCTAAGCTTTCGCTCACTTTTTAAGCATTGAAAATAATACAGCAATTCTTCTGTTGCAAAGAACTCAGAAAGCCTACCACAGGGCAGAATGTTTTTGATACTGTGAATTCCTACTTGAAATCTCTGGGTTTATTTTGCAAATCACATGTAGGTGTTTACACATCCAACAGCGCTGATATTGCACAACACCCTTAAAAGGACCTTGTGACACCCTGCTTCACTGAATTGCTGGTCTAAGGGTACTGCCTACACTGCAGCCATGCTGCCATGTCTAAAGACACAGCTACACTGTGGAGTGCAACACAGGATTGAATGAAACAGACTGTTATGGGGACAGCACCATGCCAGCTGCAGCAGCACACAGCTGATCCACCCTGCTTCTTGGCAGGGTCAGTTAACTTGCAGAGATCTGTGCTGCCTCAGCTGGATGGCAGCTGCTGACACCCACTCTCATTCATTTGCAGCCAGTGCAGGTACCTGTGCTTTGCACTTTAGGCAGCTGTGCAGAAACAGCCACTGCAAGGATGACAGCTGCTCAGCCCTCATGCCCCCTCCATTTCCATTCCCTCTTTTCGCCTACCCAGTCCCCCACCCTGTTGTTCTGATACAAGCAGCCAGGCTTCCCTTTACCTGCTGGATCCCACTGGTGATCTCCTTGGCCTCCCCCACCATGGTTCTAGCTGATTTTGCATGTGTAGCAGCATTGCCCATGGCTCGTTCTGCTCGGCCAGCCTGCTCATTGGCACCCGTGACCAGGCTGCTGATGAGTGGAAGCCTGCTCATGGCATCTTCAGCTTCTCTCCTCTTGTCATCCACCTGCAGGTTAGACTCTGACACAAAACACAAACAGCAGCTGTCAGGTCCCATAGGAAAAAAAACATTCCCTCCAGGCCAGGCTTGGGGGCCATGGACAAATGAATGGACTAATGGAAACAGAACTACTCTCATGGTCTCCAGAAGGCTGGTTCCTCCAGAACTACTTGTCCATAGAAGAACAGCTCTGGGTACAGAGAAGAGGAGGGAGAAGGGTGTTTACATTCACATGGGGCAGAAACTAATCAGACTGGGCTTGAAACAATCATTTCCTGGGAACTGGGTGGATAGGATGTTTCAGTGGAAACTGCTGTGGCATCACCAGTGAACTTGAGGGCATGTTTTCCAGATAACAGATCAGAACTAGTCATTGTTCCAGACAATAGATCAGAACAAGATTTTGCTTTAGCCACAAGAGACTTACCCCTGAGATTCTTCAGGACACGATCAACTTCAGAGAAAGTGGCATTGCCAGCACTCAGTGCTTGCTGAGCTCTGCTCTTGGCGAGGTTGGCACGGGACAGCAGCTGAATCAAAGCCTGCAGTGGACACAAGGAAAGAGCAGATCACACACAGAACCTGGGAGCACAGTCCTGTTCCTAAAGCGGGGTCCAAGCCAGTTTCCCTTCAGTAGAAAGGACCTATCTTAGTGTGCAGGCAGAAGGTCAAATCTCAGTCCCGTTTGAAGGATCAGATGAAAATCACTGAGCTGAGTGCAGGCCTGTTGCTGCACCCTCCCCAGCTTTAACACAAAGATAAGATGACAGCTTGCAGCAGAAGTCAAACTCCCGTGCCAGGGATAGAGCACAGAGGGAGTGGACAACTGAACAAATTATACTGAGATGAAAGACAGAGGATTCAGCCCATATCAGTTGATATGCGGTCATGGCCTGTGGGAGTTGAAAGCTAAACCATGGTAGTTTTGTCCCTAAATGAAGCAAGATTAACTGCTCCAGGTTAGTTTCCACTTACTGAGCGACAGAGCAGACACACAAAATGGTTACCGCAGACCAGCTGACAGGTGGTAAGCTCCTTATCTCCTTCTTTTAAGGCAGTACAATTTGTTCATCTGTCCTAACACAGAGGGGGAAGTGTTTGCAATGTATAGTACCTGGGCACTGTCTTACCACTCTCTCGCCTTCCCCTCTCTGTAACAGTTGTTTGATGTCTTCCTCCCAGCTCCTGGTGTTGCTTTGCAGCTGCCTGTATTCTGCCATGTAAGTGTCCACCAAGCCCATCAGAACATTTGCCTCCTGTCTCAGCCGGGTTGCCTCCCCCTGAGACACCAAAGAAACAAGCAATTCACTTTATGCACTGGTGATGGGACTTTTGCTAAGGCTGTAGCCCACCAGCAGGAGTAAGAACAGTTTCTGTCTGTCCTATGATGGGCAAGCTACTGTGCTCAGGGGAGGGGAGAGGTTCAGAGGAGAGAGGTGAGAAGTTGAGATGAGAGGCATTTGGACTCCCTTTTCCCAACAGGGCACAGGAAGGGTGGAGGGGGTGACTGGTGATTTGGATTTGCAGGGGAGGAAGACTTGGGTGGGGGGTCTCTTGACCCAAACTGGCAGGCATGAAGCCCTCACCTGGAAAGACCCAGTGTCAATCTTTGCTAAGCGAGACAAAGAGCTGAGAAGCAGCAGGCTGCCCTGATAAGCACCATCTGCATCTGCTGTTGATCTGCTGGCAGCAGCCTCCAGCTCACTGGCAAGAGATTTTGTTTCATTGTATCTGTGAAAATATCATAAGAAAAGGGCATTAAGCCCCATGCCTCAGGGTATCAGCATACAATGCACCAGGTGCTCCTCAGGAATGATGGACAAGGCCACGCGTTTCCCTGTCCTGGCTCCTCAGGACCTCCATCTCTGCCAGGCACCACAGAGATTTACCACCGCCTCCGTCTCTTCAGCTAGGAAAGGAGAAGCAATGGCCATGTCCCTGCATGTCCTGTGGCCCTCTCAAGCCCAGGCTCACCTCAAAGCTGAGCTTTTCAAGAGTGACCCAAATGGGAACTGATTTTCAGAGTTGTTCCTATAAAGAAGGCCCCTTTCAAAGTGTCTTTAGCTGGGCATCGCCCAGCATCAGTAATGACTATCCTGGCTGCACTTTTGTGATTGTTGCCCTCTAAGTCACTCTCCTCAGGCCCTTACTTTATGTATGGTTGGGTGTTACCCTAGTGCTGCACAGTCCCAGTCCTGGAGCATGACCACACTGTGCTGGGCCCCATATGAACACAGGGTGAAGGTTTAGCCCCTGCCTCAGAGCTCACAGCCACTCTCTTCTGCAGTCCTCTCATTGCCACCACCAGTCTTAGCATGTCTGTGACTTTCTGGGCCAAATTTATATTTGGTGTAAATCCAATGACACCAATGGATTTATACAGAGGGTGAACTGGGCCCCACACACTTAAGTTTCTGCAGCTTTCAAAGGAAATTGTATCCTGGTGAGACCACAAGACAGAGGTGGGTTCCTTAGTGCACTTCTTCACAGACCTTCTTCTCTCACCCTCCCACCATCATGGAGATGTGCATGGAAGTTTTGTGTGCACCTACTTCCTGAGCAGCCCTTGCATGGAGTTTGCCAGGATGCCTCCTCCACTCACAGCTGAGCGCACCAGCTCCAGGGCCTGGTCAGAGTCATCCTTTGCTGCTTTGGCTGCCTGCTCAATGGCATTTGCTGCTTGCATGTGGCTGTAAAACAGAATAGTTCCCTGAGAAACTAGGCCTGCAGACACTGCCTTGTTTCCTTCAACTTTTTTCCTTATATAGTTTTATTCAGAAAGATCAACATCAGACCAGGTCCTTATGCAAAAGCGTCATGTCCCTCCTATGGGACATGTTGGCAAGAGGCAGTCACAGCCTGGAGCATACCAGCGCCGCAACGATCAACTCACCTGTTTGCTAATCTTAGAGCCTCCTGGGCCAGGATCAAAAATCTACTTGAGCCTCCAGGGAGATTGGAAGATGAAATATACTGAGGAGAGAGAAAGATACAGGTCAGTGCTATTCTCATCTTTCTCATGCTGACAAACCCCGACTGAAGAGAAGACAGAGCTCCTTATCCAGACACACTATGTGTCCCCCTCTGCTTTACAGCATTCATCTGCACAGGTAGAGTCCCAGTCACAGAGCAAGGCACTGAGCAAAGCTCTGCCACAGTTGTCTGATAACCCCAGCGGGGGCCAATGGGTGGATCTCTACCAACTCTGCTGAAAGTGGCTGTACAAGATTATCCATTGAAAAAAGTGACTGGCAGGTGCTGGTGGGGGAGGAAAGGAGTAGGGAGGAGGCAGATGGGTACTTGATGGAAAGCATCAAGTGTTTCCACCAAACCCCAGGCAAAAGTCAGTAGGGAAAACAAGGGAAGAGGACTCAGAAGCAGAACTCACTGGGCACTGCTGTAGTGGCAAAGCTGTGTTTAACATGTGAGGGCTGGGCACTGGTCTAGAGCAGCAGAGCTGGAAAATACTTACCACTCCACTCAGGGTCACTTTGGTTTGCTCTAGGGTCACCTGGGCTCTCTCAAGCAGCCTCTGGATATCCCGCACCTGCCTCTGGTACTGGCTCCCCAGAACTTTCATTCTCTCCAAGGTCACCTTGATGTCATCCAGGCGCCTCTGGTAACCAGCCTCCTGTCCCTTCATTTTGGACACTTGGCCCTCCAAGGACTTGTCAGAGGCTGGCAAGACAAAGAACATTTCCAGGGTTGAGGGACACGGTGATGTGAAGCCAGAACAAAGCAGAAGGGGACAGACTGCTGACAGGAGAGAGAAACAGCACCGAGACAACACAAATACCCAGCCATGCTCGTCCCATCTCGAGGCTGCACCAGCAGTGAGGGATGAGCCGCCCTGCGCGCACGCCTCCCCCCCACCCCCGTCAGAAGTCCATCTCCTTGCAGCATGTTGCTGAAGAGCTGCTGCACTTGCCCCCTCCCTCCATCCCTGCGCCAAACGCACACCACGATCAAAAAGGGAGCAAACTCATCTAACCTTGCAAGCTCAGGGCTTCCCTCAGGATGGCACGAAGAGTCTCCTCAATCAGCTGCATTTTCCCCTCTAGCTCCCCATTGTTCGCTGCCCCCTGGCCAAAATGTCCATGAGAGAAAAGCACCTCCAAAGCCTGCAGCTGCTGGAGGTACTGATCCACCTGAAAACAAGGCATGTGACACAGTCAGTAAGAAGGGAAGGCTTGATCTCAGCAGGA
>NW_005842143.1:407493-413391 GCF_000455745.1 Alligator sinensis
AGCAGGAAGGGGAAGGTGAGCAGCCCCAGGACTTCCAGGGTCAGAGAGCCCAGCAGAGTCTGAAACAAGTTTCCTGGATGAAAAATTCTTTTGAGTAAATATTAATCAGCACTTAATACCCCCACAGCCACCTCAGTCATCGGGACAGGCTTCTGCAGCGCGAGTGGTATACTTGGCATGGGCAACACGCTCTGGGGCTCTCTGGGAGTGTCAACTGCTAGGAGTGAGCAGATAACAAAAGCCAGTGCCCTATTTTGTATTCAGTCTTTGCCCAACTTAGTGCAACTCTCCCCGTGAATACCAGGTAGGACTGATTAGGATCCTGGTATCAGAGAGGTGGACCCTTGTCCACTGGTCCACCAGATAAGCTAGCAGTAATATCCAGATTTCAGATCTTGACTAGATCTGAGTCAGGTTTACTGAATGTTTTGCTCTTCCACACACAAGAAAAGAGATTTAACTTCTGACAACTGAGCAAGAAAGTTTTTTGGTTTTGAATGAGCTCTTCTGTGTCCAGAGGGCAGAAGAGGAGGAAGATCCCAGACTCCTTGACTTTGTCCCTCACAGCAGCTCCCATAAGGAGAGGCTAGAAGAACCTCTCGCTCTCTCCTCTTGTTCAAGGCTGAGAGCTCTACCCCTGGCAGAGCACCTCCCTTTGCCAGAGGATGAGGGGACTTTGCTTTATTCAGGGCAGGGCAAGGGCAGTACTGACAGACAAGAGCTGTGAATAAAAACTCTGAGTCTGCACTCTGCTGCAGGATTGTGAGGCACGCATTTCTGACTCCTCTATGAGTACCCAGGATAAGAAGAGTTAATCCGCTGCATTTATGGAAAGGAGAATTTGCTACTTCCCACCCCTCACCACCCCAACAGCTGCAGAGTTCACTCAGAGTTGGGCGAGGAAAAAGAATTATTGCTCAAATCCTCTGACCTAAGCCCTTTGCTGGGGAAAGTGGTGTCAGGTAGAGTTACAGGCAATTCCAGCTCAGTGATTTGGGATGTGCCTCTGGCTGACAGACACTTACCTGAGCTTTCACCTGGTTGTAACAGTCTGGGCAATGTGTGTGCTCACAATTGGGCCCCTCAAATCCTGGGTTACAAATGCAGCTCCCGTCACTGCGACATGTTTGGGGCTCAGAACCTATCGAGTTGCAGTTGCAGGCTGCAGGGCAAAGCAAAGGGCAGGAGGGAGCAACAGGTCAGACAGATCCCAGGGCACAGGGAAGGCAAACACAGCAGCTCTCTCAATTACATGTCTCTGTCCTAGCCAGGATGTTTCTTTCTTTCTGCCTCTCTTAACATCTCACCCTTTTCCTAGAGGCATGAAGAACTTGCCTTTGACCCATGCGCTGGCCCACACACATCTGTCCACCTCCCATTCTGGATAGAATAAGCCCAGAAAGAAAATTCCACTCAAGCCTGCTGCTCGAGTCACTCTTGACCTAAACGTCAATGCCCCCCAAAACATCTAATTCTATTTCACAGAAGTCTAAAAGGAAAGTAATAGGGTCACAGGACCTAGTGCTAGATACTAGTGACGCTTCTGTCTCTAACCTAAGACACACTAGGGTATCTCCAGTATGCATCCATTGCCCTTCATAACCCCTGGGTGAAGGACAAGAAGAAATCAGAACTATTTGCAGCCCAGATTTAGTTTGGATATTAGGAAAACTTTTCTAAGAGTGAATCACAGGGTCAGGTTACAGACTGGATAAACCCCTGTTGGGTTGGCCTAGGGATGATCTAAGCATGCTCAAACTTGCATGAACTCAGAGGGGAGGACCAGATGACCTTGAGAGGTCCTTCCCAACCCTTCATTTTTTTCATTCTGGGATTGTGTGAAGCATTAGTGTGGCCATTGCCTTCCAGCTAGCTGAAACTCCTCCAGCAGTCTCAGTCTAACATTTGCCCATTCACTCATAACATGTTAACCTGTAGCACTGCTGCGTGAGGGTATATGTGCTTCATTCAGGATGTGGCTGCTTCAAGGGGGGCTGAAGCAGCTCTTGTAACAGAGGCAGTATGATGCTCTCTGGGCCCCTTGGACATGGCTGCGGAAGCCCATCCTCAACGCTGGACTTGACAGTTCCTAACCTGTCCTTTTAACCCCCTCAGTAGAAAACACCTCCCAAACGGCCCTAGGAAACTAACATTTGCATATATATCTACACTGTTCACTGGCTCCTGGGAGCCATTCATGGTGCCGAGTCATCACAAGATTCTGGTCTTCCTGCAAAATTTTCAGCTCTAGGAAGGATAGAAGCAGCATCACATGCAAACAGGCTCTAACACAGGTGTGTCCCCCTGGATTATGGTTGTACCTCGACACTTGTCTTCTGGGTTGGAGGCTAAGGGGTTCCCAAAGAACCCATCTTTGCAGCGATCACAGTGGAAGCCAGCTGTGTTGTAGAGGCACTTCAGGCATTCACCCGTTAGTCTGTTACAGTTCCCCACAGCATTGGGATCGATGTTCCCGTTACACTGGCAGGGCTGGCAAGGCTTTGCAGGGCCATTTCTACCCAAGAGGTCTCCAAAATAGCCATCTTCACAGAGTTCACATGCAGAACCTGGGGAGGGAGAAATGGACGCCACATGGTTACACCTCCACAAAAGGAACTTGCTCCTCTCTCATGCACAGAAAAGCCAGATTTACATTCTTGGAGCCTTGGAGGCAAACACTCTCAGAAAGTCCATCTCTTTCCATCCCAGATGAGGGGAGAGAAGGACTGTGACAGCCTCTCCTCAGGGAAAGGAAGAAATCTTGAGACAAAAGTATCAGATGCATCTTGAGAGAAAAAGCCCTTGTCTAGGCCACAGGGCTGGGGTCCAGAAGACCTGGGCTGTAATCTCAGGTCCGCCCCTGAGCTATCGAATGACCTGAAGCAATTCACTTCACCTCTCTGTGCCTCTGATCCCCCTTGCCCGTGGTCTGTTTTACCTATTTGGATTCCAAATTTTCCAGGGCAGGAGCGCTCCCATACTGCGTGGTTCTACAGCACCTTGCACAGCAAGACCCTGGTCTCCGTGCAGCTGTACCACAAATAGTAAATAGATCAGGAAACCAGACTGAAAAGACAGGTGTATTGCAGCCTACCTGTCCTGAATCACACGCTCCTGTATTAGCCAGAGAGAAATCCTATTAATTCACAGCACACTGGAAGCACACGTGATACTCTATGGAGGGTGGCAGGCTCATTCTTCCCTCAGCACCTTCCCACCCATCCCCAGGGGAAGCACAACCCTGGAAACTGGCCCAGAGCGAGGATGTTACCGGTGACTCCTGCAGGGCAGTTATGGCAGGTGACTTCCTTCGTGTCTGGCACCATCGAGCAGCCCTGTCCTTTGCTGCATGGGCACCGCTGGCAGCTCTGTGGATTTCGGGGATCTCTGTAGTAACCAAGCTGGCAGCTGGTACGGGGGTCAGTGTATGCATCTCCTGAATGACATTCTCCTGGGGGAGACAGAAGAAAAGGTACTGTGACTATGATGCTGATCTATCCTCACTCACATGGCCCCTGCTCCTCTGGTGCTGGTCAGCACAGCCTGGCACTGCCACTACACTTGTGGGATGAGACTTAATAGCCCTCTAACCTGAGGCAAGGATCTCTTTGCTCAGGACCATTTCCTACAGCCTGTACCCCCTTACCCACTAGAAAACAACCCCCTGTCTGGGACCTACTGCTGATCTATGTAAAAGAGCACAATTCCTCACTGTCCCCATAGCCTGGCTCATGTCATTATAACCAACAAACTCTCTACCCCATTTACAGGACTTGGCACTAGCCCTCCCCTCCATAACTCAACACAGTCCTTTGTAGCCTGGAGCAATGTTCACTGGCCCAGTCAACAGAAGAGGGTCTATAGAACGGTGCTATGATGCTATGTACTATAGCTTGACAAGAGGTGACAGTACTCCAGCTGGGAAGCTGTGCTAAGCGTAAGCACAATCTGTAATTATCTGAATTGTGATGGTACCTGACAATAGCAGAAATCTGTAGCTAGATGGTTTACTCAGAGCTCCCCCTAAGCATGGGATATTCCTGATAAAGACCTATAGGTCTTAACTGCACATGGCAGTGTTCTCCAGATCCCAGTGCTACCTGGCATCACCTAACCTTGTGCCCAGAGCTGGCCAGAAAACTGGATTTCTGCTTTCTGGGAAATATGGACATCCCAAGCCACAGTTTTGGTCTGAATCAGAATGAAACCTGAAACTCCAAAATGGCAGCAGAACACAAATTCTGAAAACAGTGATTTGGGGCGCTCCAAATGTGCAGGTCTAGCAAGGAAAAAAACATTGCTGCACCTAGTAGCGTGGTTATTTCATTTAGACCAGGGATGTCAAATACCTTGACTGTGGGTTGCATGCAACCTGCAGAGCCTCTGTTGGGCCCATTGGGCTACTGGAGGTCACCAGAAGTTGGGCTCTTTGGCCCCATTGAGCATAGCCATCAGCCCGCTGGACTCTAATGCCTGCTGCCCCTGCTGGACCCTGTGTGCCTGCATCCAGCAGACCCTGCACTACCCCCACTCCCACCAGACCTTACACTGCCTCCACTGCTGCTGGACCCTGAACTGCTCCCAGTCCCACCAGACCCTGCACTGCCCCTGCTAGACCAGGCGTGGGCAATTATTTGGGCCCGAGGGCAATACAGGGAGTTTTGATGATCTGTCATGGGCCAGGACAGCATCCCCCTCCTCCCCAACAACAACTTGTCAAAAGTCCCTATGGGGCTATGGGCAGGCAGGGAGCAGTGTTCAGGAGTGGGAGAGGTGGGTGAGGTTGGGATCATATGTCCCTTCCCTCTGAGGTGTGTGGGTGGAGATATGTAGGGGGGGGCTGCCTGGACACTAGGTCCTGGGACCTTGCTGTGGGTGAAGGGAGAAAGAAGGCAGGGGGCACATGCAGCAGAGCTTGCCCAGGCAGTGCAGTCCATGCTGCCCCCGCAGCGCTCTGCTTGGGGCCGAGCCTTACTCACTCATGCTGCGGCTGCCCATGCTGCATTCCTTCTGGTGCCCATTGCCTGGCTGGGTGCTGCTCTGCTCCCCACACCTCACAGGAGTCACCTGGCTGAAGCTGCTCACCTGCAATGGCATGGCGCAGCACAGCAGGAGCAGCTTCCGGAGGGCTGTTCCCAACATGGCTGCAACCAGTTGGGTGCTGCACTGCACCCTTCACCTCCAGCAGCAGCTCCTCCTGCTGTACCACACCACTCTACTCCTGGCAGGCGAGCTGGGTTCCAGCTTCAGCTCTTGGACATCTTCCACTGGGAGCCAGCTGGAATTTGAAGCCAAAGTCCCACATGCTGGGGCAGAAGCCGCCTGGCTGAAGCTGCTCACCCAGAGCAGTGTGGCAGGGCAAGATCAGGGGCAGGAGCCGCTGCTGGAGGTGAGGGGCACAGAGCAGTACGCAGCTGCAGCCATACCAGGAACAGCTTGCTGGAAGCTGTGTGTACTGGCTGGGGCTAGGCTGTGGGCACTGGCAGGAACCCAGAGCAGACTGCCCCAGTGTGAGTGGTCAGGGCATGGCTCCATGTGGAGTGCCATGGGCTGGAAACAGCCCGTGGGCCATATTTTGCCCATCCCTGTGCTAGATCCTGTGCAGCCACTGCCACAGCCACTGTGGGTGACTATGGCAACCCTCATGGCTTTGGTTGGATCTGGCCCAGGGGCCCCAGATGAGTTTGACATCCTTACTTTAGACTAATATCAAAATATTCATAAATGGTATTACATGTAAAAGTGAATGCTTTACTGTGATGCTAAACATTTCGCTCTCTCCAAACATTGATACAAGCCTTCTCTTTGAAACTGACACATTTTTTAATACATTCAAGGATGTTTTTTTCCTCCACATTCCCCACCCCCCCCCCTTTTTTTTTAACAAAAATCCCCTCT
>NW_005842143.1:413418-424742 GCF_000455745.1 Alligator sinensis
CCACCCTTGCTTTTTAAACAACAATCTCCAGTCTTGATTTATGGGACAGGTTTTACTACTGACATTTCTATGACTGAGCCTTTTTGGGAGGCTGAGCTAGATGACCTTCCCTTTCTGGAGGCTGCGCTAAATGACCTCCTGAGGTCCCTTCCTGCCCTACTGTTCTATGATTCCCACTCAAACCATGTAATTGTCATTACTCTGTAGCCCAACAGCATCTCCAGTTCTATCTACAGGGCATGACCATTATCCACCACCCCTCTGTAACTGGACATGGTGGCAGTTTTCCTTACCAGTGTCTGGGTCACAATTTAATGCTCCTTGACAGCTACAAGGCACACATGCACTGAAAGGCCCAAGACTGGGGGATTCCCTCTTGTATCGAGGAGCACATCTTTCGCAGAACTGCCCTTGGTACCCAGTAGGACACTTGCATTGTTCTACCCAGGTCACTGGGGCTCCAGAAGTGGGCTGTGCTGACACCCAGGTCACGTTATCCATGTATCCTGTGCCTGGTGGGAGAGAAGATACATTACAGGCAACCAGCAGCTTTCACCCTAAACTCCTACACCCAGGTCTCTGGCAAAATGCAGCCTCACCTGCTCACGCCTGTACCAGAGAGGAGGGGGGTGTCTTCTGTGCATACGGCACTTTTATCCAAAGAATGAGCAGGATGATGATTAGAGCAAGGAACTGGGAATCAACCTGTTCCTGTTCCCAGTTCTGCCACTGACTCATTGTTGGCCCTAAGCAATCTCTTACCCCCACTATGCCTCAGAGTTCCCCCATTTCTAGGGCAGTCCATTTTACTTACCACATTACAGGGTGGGGGCAACTCTCCACCTCACAGGGTGGGGCCCTCACCAGTTCTCTGAGATCAGGATGGCCATGCAGGTGCATCCCTCCAGATCCTCCCTCCCCACTCACCATATACTCCAAATGTGGCTCGGATCCGCAGTGCTGTCAGGTTCCCCAGGAGCCTGCGATACTCAAAGTAGCTCAGCTTGGGACTCCATCTGCTGCTTGAGTGCTCGTCCAGTCTGCCCATTAGATATGAAAAGGACTGAGAAGTTATGGACAACAAGTAAAGGCCAGTCTTCCTGCCTCCTCCCTCCAAACTCATCTGAGTGCAAAGAACCTGGAAGCTGCAGAGTGATACAGGTACTACGGAAACTAAACTAAGCTGGGAGCTCCCTGTTGTCCTCCCGTTTTACCTGAATGTATATGTCTTGCTGATGCCACAGGGCAGTAACTTTCCATGAGGCAAGAGGGGGGCAGTGACTCTCAGGCCAGCTCCCTCCAGGACCACATCACGTGGAGAAGGATGACGTCCCCCTTGGTTCACACGGTAATCAAATGACAGGGTCTGACCATAGCTCAGCTGCTGGTTTCCAAGAAACTTGGCTGCAGAGGAAACAGGAGACCAGGAGGTCAGAGGGCTAAGCCTCCTCACTGTGAAGTCTTAGGCCCAGACTCAGGAATGTACCAAGAGCAGGATGGAACAGGAATCCATGCACTGGAAAGTCCCACTATTAGTCATGTCCCACCCTATCTGCCAGGATCCCCACCATCCATCTTGGGAAATGAGCCTGGGTTATCCAGTGTTCTGACTCTCTGATGGCAAATGCCCTGGTCCAATCCAGCTCCTAGTGCTGAACCTTGCCCTGGGACTCAGTATAGAGCATTTCTAACTGCCTTGCATCTGGGAAGCACCTTTGTGAATCCACCAAAGAAGATTACTACCATCCAATCCCAGTGCTCTAGCCTTCATGGGCTGGAGTCGGCTGCCATGACCTCACTTCACTTGCTTCATGCCAACCTTGAGCAGCTTACACCATAATGCCATGGGGAGGCAGGTACACTGAAGGGGTTAACACTTGTCCCAGAAAGCCAAAACTCCTGTGCAAATGGAAACACCCACTTCTCCCCAAAATCTGAACCCAGGTCCCAACCCATTCTGGACATGGCCATGTGTGAATGTGTTGGCATGGAAGAGCAGGGACATATGGCAATATCTGTGCTGCTTTGCAGAACTATGTTTCCCTGTATGGTGCATCTTCTTGTAGTACGACCCTTCCTGTTTCACAAGCTCACACACCTGGTGCCAAAAAATAGATTGGTTCTGGCCACTTTGCTGTGATAAACACATCCTGATGACGTGGAGACCACTGGAGCTCTACAGGGGACCCATCAATATAGACTCCTCTCCAGCCCTCAGCATCTAGAATGGAAACAGAGGTACGTTTCACCCAACCACTGGATCTAGGAAACAGCAGCTAAAGAAAGGCTATAGGCAGGACTGTGTGGTTCTTGGGCTCACTTGGGTCATATATGATCAATCTCTCCTGCCTTATGGACTACTGTTCACCCCTCCCCCTCCCTAGGCTGATGTCTTGACCAATGCACATACTTCCCTATGTTATACACAGGCACTTGCCTTGATAACAGTGGCCAGGTGAGTTCTTTGTATTCTAGCAGTGCCTATTACCATAGGTGTCCAGACTGAGAGCAGAGGTCACCTGACAGAGAGCAGTATGGAGTTAAATGGACATAACGCTCTCAGACTTGTCTTCAGACACTGGTCCGTTATGATCAGCAAGCCAAGGGAGGATAAGGGCTCTTATGTGGGAACTGCTAACCAGAGAGTACTCTGATGAAATTAGAGACATCACTGAATTAAAAGTTCTTCTGAATGATGTTCTCCTGATATTTGATAGGTTCACAATCACTGAGCGTAATCGTCAAAGCGGAATTGTACCCTTGATTCCAGGAGTTTATGCCAACTGTAGATATGGCCTACCAGTTTGTAACTATTAGCCCCTCCTCCTCCCTTTCATGCTCCACCCCCACTCAGTGACATGTGTGGCAGGTGACAAAGCCAACCTTTATTAGAAACCTGAATATTTCAATGTCTCAGGTCCAAGGTTATCAAGGTTGGCTCCCCGTGACCACAGGGAGAAGGGAGTTCAAGAAGAGTGGTTGTTCCTCAAGGGAGCGATCCTCAATGCACAAAGTAAGTCTATTCCATCTTGGAGGAAAGGCAGCAAGAGGGCACAGCAGCCCCCCTGGCTCTCCAGGGACCTAGCAAACCTCCTGAGGCTAAAAAGAAAGGCCTACAAAGGATGGAGGATGGGAGTCACCTCCAAGGAGGATTATTCTGCACTGGTCCAGTCCTGTAGGGAGCAGACCAGGAAAGCCAAGGCTGCAACTGAACTCCAACTAGCTTTGAGCATCAAGGACAATAAAAAGTCCTTTTTCATCTTATGAAACCAAAATGGGTATATAATTTCCCCTCCCACCATGTTTTCCTAACTTTTTTATTAAGGAAAAATTATTAGGAAAAAGCCAACCTATTAAATAGGTACTTTGCATCAGTCTTTCATCAGCCCCATGGGACGCCCATGCCCGCTACAGGGCCAGGAAGTCCGGGTGAGGGTGATCCCCTGCCCTCCATTAATGCTGACTTTCTGAAGGAACATCTTGAGAAGCTGGATACCTTCAAGTCAGCCAGCCCTGACAATCTTCCCCCCAGGGTACTCAAGGAGCTGGCGAGCATCATAGCCCAGCCTCTAGCACGGATCTTTGAAAACTCTTGGCGCTCTGGTGTAGTGACCGAGGACTGGAAGAAGGCCAATGTGGTGCCTATCTTCAAGAAAGGGAGGAAAGTGGATCCAGCTAACTATAGGCCCATCAGCCTGACTTCTATCCCGGGGAAGATCTTAGAAAAGTTTATTAAAGAGGCCATCCTTAATGGACTGGCCGACGCCAACATCTTAAGGGATAGCCAGCACGGGTTTGTTGCGGGTAGGTCTTGCTTGACCAATCTCATTTCCTTCTACGACCAGGTGACCTATCACCTGGACAAGGGAGAAGAGATTGATGTCATATATCTTGACTTCAAAAAAGCCTTCGATCTGGTGTCCCATGATCGCCTCTTGGAGAAACTGGCCAATTGTCGCCTTGGGTCCTCCACGATCCACTGGCTGGAAAATTGGCTCCGGGGTCGGACCCAGAGGGTAGTAATCGATGGAAGTCACTCATCGTGGTGTCCTGTGACCAGTGGGGTCCCCCAAGGCTCTGTCCTTGGACCCATACTGTTCAACATCTTCATTAATGATGTGGACACTGGAGTCAGAAGCGATCAGAACTGGCCAAGTTCGCCGATGACACCAAACTTTGGGGCAAAGCATCCACACCAGAAGACAGGCAGGTTATCCAGGCTGACCTGGACAGGCTCAGCAAGTGGGCGGACGAGAATCTGATGGTGTTCAACGCCGATAAATGCAAGGTTCTCCACCTTGGGAAAAAAAACCCGCAGCATCCTTATAGGCTCGGCAGTGCTATGTTGGCTAGCACTATGGAAGAAAGAGACTTGGGGGTCATCACTGACCACAAGATGAACATGAGCCTGCAATGCGATGCGGCGGCTAGTAAAGCGACCAAAACGCTGGCTTGCATCCATAGATGCTTCTCAAGCAAATCCCGGGACGTCATTCTCCCCCTGTACTCGGCCTTAGTGAGGCCGCAGCTGGAGTACTGTGTCCAGTTTTGGGCTCCACAATTCAAAAAGGATGTGGAGAAGCTTGAGAGAGTCCAGAGAAGAGCCACGCGCATGATCAGAGGTCAGGGAAGCAGACCCTACGATGACAGGCTGAGAGCCCTGGGGCTCTTTAGCCTGAAAAAGCGCAGGCTCAGGGGTGATCTGATGGCCACCTACAAGTTTATCAGGGGTGACCACCAGCATCTGGGGGAACGTTTGTTCACCAGAGCGCCCCAAGGGATGACGAGGTCGAATGGTCACAAACTACTTCAAGACCGTTTCAGGCTGGACATAAGGAAGAACTTCTTTATTGGGCAGGGGGCTGGACTCGATGATCTTCCGAGGTCCCTTCCAGCCCTAATGTCTATGAAATCTATGAAAAAAATGAAGTGTGCTCGAGTCAAAAGTATGTATGCTAAAGAGAAGTATGACAGCATGTTGAATTAAGAGCACCCCACTGGTCCACAGGGTCTGGGGTTAGAGGACTGTGAGGGGATCTTCTATGGGGGATGGTCTTCTACCTCTCCACCCACCCCCAGAACACCAGGTGAAAGGAGAATTTGCAGTCTGCATGCCAGAACCCCAAACTTTCCATAGGGAGTAAATTACAAAGCCCAGCAATGCAAACACTGAAGGTGAGTTTTACCCTGCTGGAAGTTGGAGGTGATTTTGTGGACACTGTAATTTTCTGCGCTGCTACACGTGGTTGAATGCCCATAACAGAAGCACTGGGAACATCCCTCGGGGTTTCCTGCATCCAGGTTATAGTAGCCCAGCTTGCACCTGTGTACAAAATAGCATTAACCCTGCCTTAGTTTTACTGTATATCATCACAGCACATCTGACATCACATTCTGGATGTGTCCCCTCATCTGCTGTAATGCATGTGTAAGTCTGCACACAGCCATGAAAGGCAAACAGCACAAAGCACACTGGCCATTTAAAGACCGCAAGCTCTGAATGCCATGTGGCATTGTGTGAAAAAACTCATTACCACCAGCTAAATCAAGGATTTCTAAAGAGATAGGTGCTGAGCTCCTTGGCTCCAACTTCAAACACTTGGCTCCTATATACACATGCAAACAAGTGCAAGCTTTCATCCCTGGGCTGGATGGGCACCTCCCTGCCCGCCCTTTGTCCTTATCTGTCTTACAGAAGGGAGGAGCTCCTGACAGAGCACAGTTCGTACCTGAGGAATGCACTGCAGCAGGTCTGGGGAGGATCCTGCCTTGCAGCTCCACCTGCCTCAACACAGCTCTATCTCCAGAGATTGGCAATTAGCCATGTATTTCTCCTGGCTGCGGGTGGTGCTGGGACTGGCTTTGAAAGCTCACCTTTGGGGCACTTTATTTTCTTTTACACAAATATGAGGCGGAGGGAAAATGGGACTTTGCTTCTGCAGCACAGCTGATTCCTAGCTAGTGTGTACATCACATGAGACATTTGTCACTCACTACAATTATCCTCTATAATCAGGCCCCCAGAATAGACCCATAGGGCATTCTTGCAAAGGGAAGTGACAAGTGCTGAAGGCTTCAGGCCCAGTGATGGTCCCTGGAAAGCAAAGGTCAGGCAGTATCCCTCAGGCCTATGTGGCAAAAGTTTTGGGACTCTGGGGAGAAGGCAGAAAGGGAAGCGAGGGAAGGTGGCTTTGGGACTGACTAGAAATTACTTCCTGTGGAGCCAGGTAACATTCCTCCTCACTGATCTGCACAAAAAAACAGGCCCCTGGGTCTGCAGTGCTTGTTTAAGAGTGAGCCTTTACCAACCACTCGGTGGAAGCACTGAGCAAGCGCACTCACCTGTCACATTGCTCGCCTGTGGTGCCTGTCTTGCAGAAGCAGCGTCCTGAAATGCAGTGCCCTGTGCTGCCAGCTGGATCACAGACACACTGAGAGCTCCTAAGAAAGAAACAAGAGTCTCTGATTGATTTGCAGCTCAGTTTAACAAATTGCTTATGCATGGTTAACACACGCAGCAAATACACAATGCAGTCTCACCAGCCTACCAGTGGAGCAGCCATTCTGGTCAATGCACGGGACTTACCACACTGCAGTGGTTCTCAGCCCTTATCTACTACCTAGACAGACTGCCTCCCTATTCACTAACAAACACAACAGGATGGTCCCTATTCCCACCACTTGTTCACAGAACCCAGGCTGAGATCTTAGTGGACGCTGGACCAGGCCTGTGGTCCAGCTAGGCCAGCACTGTCTCCAGCACCAGATAATTCAGAGGGAGGTGCAAGAAAGAAGCCCCATAAGGGCAATTCTGGGACAACCTGCCCAAGCAAAAGGTTTTGCTCCTAACCCCTGGCTCTATCTTGAGTAATATATGGGAGCCTGACCATTTATAGCCCTACTTTATGTGCATCATGGTAATGTCTAGAGTCTCCAACCAGACAGGTGTGTTTTAGTGCCAGGTGCTATTCAGACATCAAGACAGAGTTTGTTTTATTTATCACATCTTGTCAAGCTCTTAGCCTCAGTGAGGTCATGTAGCTGTGAGTTCCACAGGTTAATTGTGTGCTATGCCTGGAAAGGTTTCTCTTCCACCTGCTTTGAATATGTGTCTTTAAGCTTGAGTTAGGCAAACAGAACTGGACAAGAGCAGAGAAACCAGTACAGGATGAGTGTTTCCAGGATCTGTGGAGGTCAGAGGCACTTCACCTGTGGAAAGGGACACCATTGCTGCTTGAGCTGAGTGGTACACTGGAGAGCTATGGTAATGTCCACTCCCCCTTCCATCCTTACAGCCAGCATGTGATTGCTTCTAGAATAACAGCAGCAGCAATTTTAAGGATTAGGGTCATAGATACAGGCCTCTCCCCATGGTCTCATGACCAGAGAGGGAGAGAGATGCTGTGATAACATAAATTGTCCATACTGACCAAGGATAAAGCTCTCCAGCCATCATATGCTCCCTATAAATACTCAGATAGCACTGGAAATTTGCTGCAGAAAAGGAAACTCTGAAAGGACAGTCCTGCCAGCACAGTTTGTATGTGGTACTTACGGCAGCTGTCCATCTCCCCTGCTCCCAGCCCCTGAGAGAGAGGTGAATTCTAGCTCGCATCGGTCACATTTTTCTCCTGTCATGCCCGGTTTGCAGCTGCATTGGCCGTGGTTATCACACTGTGGGCTGAGGGAGCCTGGAGGAACAGGAGAAGCAGAGAATGAAATAGTGCTTACCATCATAGACTTCTCAGTAGTTACCACCCCACCAAGAGTATCCCCCGGGAACATAAGGGGAAATTAACAACACTTGCTGGAGCCTTTCAGGGAATAAAAATGGAAAACTTTCCTAGTCTAAGGCAAATTTCATCATTAATTATGTATTGGTCTATAACCAATTCCCTCATTTTTGCAGGACGGGTATCAGCTATCTGACTTCTGGCAGACTCCTTCATTTTAATCTCTCTCCTGCCCTTGCTTCCAGTTCCCCACATGAAACGGGCTCACAATATCAGTTTTTGCTGTGGAAATTGTTATGACATCCCCCATGAAAGTTGGAGACTTCAACCAAGGGACTTCAAGTTCCTGCAGCTTGGGACTTCAAGCTGTGGGAACTGAGGGAATCTTAAGGGATCTTCTGTGCTACAGTAATTCCAGTACTATTACATAGGGACATGACAGACTCAAGGAAACACCAGATAACCAGAGATTTGCTTCCTTTGTGGTAGATCCTATGCTTGTATAAACTGGTGTAACTCCAACTTCAGTGCAACTACATTAATTCAAGTCATCTGAGGATTTGGGCCAGGACATTTATTAAGTTTTTTCACAGGACATCAGACTTGTACCATCCTTCTGAACTGGTGATCACTGTCCACCCTGGCTGGGTGACAGGGAAACAGAACAGAAGTTAACATTCCCACCACTATACATTCACAACATATTCTGTATCCTTTTCTATTATAGTACTTGGGAGACATTCTGTCCTAGATTTTTAGCCAACCAGCAATTAAAAGACTACCTCTCGACTTTGCTGGTCAGGCACTTTTCAGGTTTAATGAGCGGTTGTAATGATTTGATTTCTGTGCTTACAGACAAACAACATGTTCAGAATTTCCATAGGATTCTCAACCTGATATTTATGAAACACCAGTTTTCCGCAGATACAAAAATCTGATCACCACCACCAGGACTGGCTCTACAGTAGATATGCAGGCCACATCATCACTGAAATATAGTGAAAAACGTTGAGAAACCATGAAGGCCCATCTCTTGTCACAGCATGAGTTCTCATCTGTTCCATAAGCAGTAGAGAAGACATTCATGTCATGTGCACTTTATCTATTATCCCCTCCTAGAGTAGCAGTGCAGATGGAAGGCAGGAGAGTATGGTTTTACACACCAAAGCCTTCTCTTAATCCACAAAATTGTACATCAGCATTGTTGGCTTTTTTATACACCTCCCACCCCAAGACACCTTGCTTCAAACTTGGGAGTGATCCTTTCACTCCCATGATCCAGTCACAGTCACTCATCTCTAGCAAAATTGCCAATGACTGCAAAATGTGATAGGACATTAGACTTGACTCCATCACTTGGTGGAAGCCTTTTAAATCCTTCTAGCAGGCTTTGGTTAAGATCCTTTCTGATGTGAATGCCTTTTCCCATGGGGTCTGGTCTGAGACTAAAAAATACATTGCATGAGGATCTCTGAACAGCCATCAAACATTATCAACTTTGGGTCACCCCCAGCTTGTGCTTGCTGACAGCCCCTTACAGATGGCTGATGTTAGAGCACACTACTCATTAAAAGTGACATGGTGACCTTCTGACATGCTGCAGAGGGTGAAGAGAAGTGGCAATGGTAAAACCTGCATTCTGACCTCACTCCCTTAGGTAGCCTGTTGCCTTGCGTGCCCCTGCAATGCCAAGCCCCATACACTCCCCATCTAACCTATGCTCTGAGGAACTTGCATGATTTGCTGTGAGGCACTTAACTGGGCTATGATTCTTCCATAGACGTGAAAGGACTGTGGAGGTTGAGTTGCTCTTATTCAATTCCCCTGTCTTTACTTGCACTGTCTTAATCTATAGGTGGCAGGAGTGGGGGGTGATTACAATTCTGAATTTAGGAATTACGTTCAGCAAACCTAGTCCTGAGTGAACACTAGCTTAGATTCCATTTATGTCAGTACGCTCTGGTGGCAGCCTTTCTAGCCAACATGTGAAGCAGGACAGTTTCCAGAAGCTCTTCTGGGCTGATCTTACACCCTTCTGCTCTAGGTCTGCTGGACTTGCAAGAATCCTAGCTCATTCAACAGATTTAAATGGGCCTGGTTGGGAGATGCTCAGGCCTTGTTTGCGCTCAGCTGCCTCTGCCACTTGGAACTCTCATGGCAGGCAGCAGCCACCACCACCAAGATACCAAAGCGAGTGCACACCCATGCATTTCTGTTGGCCCCATATGACTTCACCACAGCTGCTCATGCTGTGAAAATCCTTTCACAACATCGCACTGATAGTGACAAATGGGACCATGCAGCGTGACCATCACAGTGGCAGCTGAGGAGGGATGTAGCTTGGGATCCATTTGGTTTAATCCACCAGAATTAGGCCCAAGTTGTAATTGCCAAAATGCAGCAGCTCCATGACAGCTGTTGGATTTGGGCACTTCTGGACCAGCTCTTTTCCCTTCATTCACTCTCCTCCTCCTCTTTCCTAGGCTCCTCGCTGACACATTCTTGCATCTCTCATACCTCTCGGGTTGCAGCTGCATGGCAAGCAATGTTCTCCATTTTGCTGGTGGTAGAACCCCTCCTTGCACCCTTCGCAGCGAACCCCATCAGTATTGTCCATGCAGTTGAGGCAGCGGAAGCCATTTCCTGTTTCTCTGAGCAGGTCCTGGTCAAAGATGCATTGCCTGGACTTCCCATTGCAGTCACAGACTGAAAAAGCAAAGAAAATGGCCATGGTTCAATAAATTAGCACCTACCGAGAAGGAATCAGGTTTGCACTTTAAAGTTTGCATGTGTGCGCCTAGTGAAGGGCACCAGACAAAGTGCCCTGGAAATCAAAGCTACCTATTTGTTCACAGAACAAGTACAGACAGTGCAAACATTCAGTTTGTTTTCCCCACTAATATGACCCACCCAACACCCAAATGAACCACTTCACCACCCCTTCAGGTCTCTAGTCTCTCCGTCTGCTGACAAGAGTGCCAACAAGACTCAGTTGCCCTGGGTTCTTTTGTGATGTGTACTACTGGGAACTGAACTAGATCACCATAAGGAGATTTTTCTTACTAAAAACAAAATCCTGAAGCTAGATTCATAAAAGACAAAAATAACCCATTAATAGAATCCAAGCAGTACAATGCCACAATGGTGCTCATAATATAGTGTAATGGTGAGCTGGGATGGCAATGCACTTGAACTACCCCCTGCCCACCTCATTTCTTGTAGTTGCATTGGCACCCTGCTCATCAGGAGCACTGAGTCAGAGCCTGCATTGGTATAAAAGCCACCTCACTCTATGCAAAAAGAGATTTACCCCAGCTGAGGATCCAGCCAGTTGTTGAAACTTTCTGAAGCTATTGCAGAGAAAACCAAAGGAAGATGACTGACGATAATATTCAAGAAAGTAAAGATACCGTTTCCATGGTAAGAAGGGGAAAATATCAATGTTTACTATAAAATAAGAGAGGCAAAATTCAGTTCAGCATAGAGCTGTCTCTAGCATAAGGACAGTTTATACATGTTCAGCATTTTCTGTTGTAAGCAAAAGCAGAAGTAAGAAACCAGAGGAATGAGAAACACGGCAGTGAGGGAAAG
>NW_005842143.1:424773-427180 GCF_000455745.1 Alligator sinensis
ATAAACCTGCATCCAGAACCGGGACACTGTCACTAGTCAGCAGTAACATAGATCTGTAACAAAGACATCAGTTCATGTGTTTCTTAAAAGGGAAGAGTCTGGATAAGCTTCAGATGGGAACCTCAAAGCTTGTGGAGAACCAAGGACAGCTGCTACTGGCAATAAGCCTGTTGTATTACCAACTCTGGTGCCCAGGTGTGGTAGGAAGGATGCCCATAGCTTGAGTGCCTCACAGAGCTGCCCAGCCCATAGTCTTACAGCAGTAGGTAGACGGTCCCTAACCCAAGCTGAGGATGGGGCACACACGTCAGAGTGAATTGGTTCCTAGGAGGTACAGGGGAAGAAGACGCATGTTTCCCTGACAATGAAAGCTATGAATGATGCATTCAGAGCTCACTCTTCCATTACAAGGGAAACTGACCTCATTATCAAAATACCTCAGCAATCAAATATTAGCTTTAGAAGTGCTAGGAGACCTTGGCAGCTACAGCAGCTCTAAGCAGAGCCAGGCAGGCTGCCAGTGCATACCATCAGGCTCAGACATGACACTTGCATTCCTGGCACCCGAGGCATTCGCACCAGAGGGACAAATATCAGGTCTACGTGTGGCATATGCCCCAAGGGCAGGTAATAAAACATCATGCATCTCTGAAAAAGTATTAGCTGTTACACAAAGGTGTGCCTGTACCCTTATTCAGGCACACAGTCATTCACTGCTACAGTCACACCCTCAGCCTCATACCCATGCGCCTGCTAACCCCAAGCACCCCCCACTGTCACTCATACCACCTACATTCCCAAATGCATGTACCCTTGCATTCACCCACCCAGAGTTCTGTATTCTCTTTCCCACATATGCCTCAGCAGGATTTCTCGATTTGTTTTTTCATGAGATTCAGGAAAATAAATTGCCCTTGTCATTAGGCACAGAATAGTAATTTTCAAGAGAAGTCTCTGTGCACTATGAGGTCTTTGGGTGTGCACAGAGGATAAAATCTGGCCCATGTGAACTAAAAAGCCAACGGAAATTTTAGTTCTGATCTCAGGAGAGCTGCGATTTAAGTTGCACCTTCTGTTACAGTGACTGTCATTTACAAGTCCACATTCACCACATCTGATCATCTAAGACAGCACAGGTATCAAGTGAAATCATCACATGCAATGACTTTATGCCATTAATGCTATGCTACAATTAGTTCTCCAGCTTTCTCTCTCTTTCCATGCTGCTCCTGCTTGTCTAGTTTCTTCTTAATGAGATTCCAGATCTGCGCGCGCACACTCACGCTGTACCTTGTTCCAACAGTGTTGAAGTGGGAAGTAAGAATTTTGGAATGAGTACCAGCAGTACAGGCTCAGTCAGGCTGTACAGCTTGGCTAATAACATTTGAGCAAAGCACCCTAGGCAGGAGATAGAAGTGCCGTCACTACCACTCCCTTACTTGCAAACTTTAATACACTTTTACTGTTGGCTATAACTAGCTTTCAAGTCCAAGCTACTGCAAAATTGAATAAATTGCTGAAGTCACATGAAAATTCAGCCAGACTCAGGGGTATCTTAGATCAGGTGTATGCTGCAAACTTCAGAAGCCACACATAGGTCAGAGCTGTGATCCCTGAACAATGTAGTAGTACTGGCAGATGCCAGCAAAACTGTACTTTTACCCATATGGCCCCTCTGTGCAAAATAAGTCAGGCCTGTAAAACCACAGCTTTGCCAGTATCAGCACTTTGTCAGCATAGTAAACGGGCACAGACCTGGTCTTCCTTGAAGGGAGAAATCTTTAGAGAATGGATTCTTGCAGTACTGCACCGGGCATGCTGTTACACAGTTCTCCTCCTGAACTGAACAACCTCATTCTTTTTAAAAGGCACTAGCATTGGTTGGATGCATATGCAGAGCCATGCAAGTGGAGACACAAATCACATTTGCAACACCACAAGAAACTCATGCTAAGCGCAAAATTCTTTTTTAGGAAGTGATTGGAAGGCTGAGATTGGCAGCCTCCCTGGCATTTGGGTAGTGAGAAGAGTGAAAAGTGGTCAAGAGAATGAGTGACTGAGAAAGGGAGATTGGAGCAAATTTTGAAAGAATCTAAGAATGGGGAGAGGTGAGGAATGGGGAGGATGGAGACTGCTCTGCTTATTGGTGGAAATCAGCAGTAGCAAATAACCTCACCTTTCCAACACAGTTTAGCAATTGTTGCATCTCCAATCAACTTCTAGCACATGCACAAGAGTCTATATCAGAAAAACCCTACTCTGGCTGCCTTCTCAACAGTAAAGAGCTCAAGGACTGACTTAGTCATGGCACTGAACTACCCTGCCAGAGATTATCCCTTTAGGACATGATTGAAGCCATTTGTCACAGCAGCATAGGAGAGGCTTGGGCTTCTGAACCCGAATGTTG
>NW_005842143.1:427211-433083 GCF_000455745.1 Alligator sinensis
CAGCTGTCTTTCCTAGGCAGTTAATCTATCAGCATGAATCTCCCTTTAAAACTGGAGGGGATGGAAAGATGTGGAAGGAAAAGGAAAAAAGGGAGGCAGAAAGGGAAGCCAGGGACAGTCTCATAAGAAAAATTAGAGAAAGAATTTGAAAACACTGCAAAGTCTTTCTCACAGAAGAGAGGCTGATGGGGGCTGGGAGCGAGCAGAAATCTGGAGAGCGCAGGAACACAGCGAGTAACGCATTGTAGCACTTTGCCACTGCACTGCAGAGCTAATGTGGGCCCCAACGCACAAGGGCACACACTGTGGCAGGGCAGGAGAAGTCTACCCCTCTCTCTCAGGGCTGCTAAGGGCTGAGCCAATGTTAGCATCCTTCCCTCCAACCTTGTGCACCACAATAGCAGTTATGTACATGGGCAAGCAGCATGCAAACAGAACAGCTCCCAAGCACCTTCCTCCCCCTGCAGCATCCCAGCAGCATGCAGACCTAACTGCCCAGAGCATTTTAGTGCTGGGATTTTTAACTAGGAAACTGAACCAATGTTCCCTTCCACTTGTGATCAGATTTCGGGCTAGCATTACTCACATCTGACGGCCTTGTGTATACCTCATGCCTCCCACCTGACAGGCGGGCAGACACCCTCACCCAGTCACCAAGAACATGCATACCAGTCAAACACATTCACATGCAACAAGCCAGGGCTGCCTACAAGATGGGGATGATGTCAGACGCTAGTAAAGTAGCAATGGAAATATTTTCACTTTGCCACTGAAACACTTCAGGCACCGATTCATTCCAGGGCTACAACAGCTGTCCCATTACCCTGGGCTGCTAGATGGGATGACAGTGGAGATCAGAGTGGCCTGCCTCTGGTACCTAAAGTGGCTAAGTTGGAGGACAGCAAAAGAGATAGAGAAAAAAAATACAGATTGTTCTCAAAATGCTTCAGTTCTTGGAAGTCTGACCTCTCCAGGTGCTCCCAGTACCGCCCTTCTCTCCCTTTCTCCTTTCAGCCCCTTCCTCTGCTTTTCTATTAAAACTGCTCTCTTTCTTATCCACAGCTTTGTATGCATCCTTTTCACAGCATCTGATGAAGTGAGCTTCGACCCATAAAAGTTTGTGTGTTACACACGCACACAATTTGGTTGATCTATTAGGTGCAAATCTACCCTGCCTTCTACTTGACTTCAGACTAACTACAGTCTCTCTCCTTCACTACATCAAGGATAAAGCCAGGTTAAAAGTTACCAGCTCTCACAGACACAGCAAGTGTGTTTTTGCACCCTGTTGAGGTTTTTTTTGTTCAGCTGCTAATTTGCAGGCATCAGTACATGCATCAGGATAAGCCAAGGCTTCTTTTCAGGTCTTGCCATTCTGTGGAGTATGCAGGGGACTACATCTCTAGCCCTCTCCCAGGGCAACAGACCAAGTTAATATATTACTAACATGAAGTACTGTAGTTTCAAATGGTTCCTTGGGTTAGCACCATAGATTGGCCCCTGCGTTTATTTATACTGCTAGCTTTCCCCAGGAGTGCCTGCACATGAACTCTAGCACAGATGAAAGCTTTAAAAAGAACTTGCCGCTTGAGCCAATTAATGAGAGGGTGTTTATGAATTAGGGAGGAAGGACATTTAAAGCAGAAAGGCTATTCTTTCTGGTGCTGTGAGGCCCCACACCTTCAGATAAAGGACTTCTCCAGCTGTGTGGACAGCAGGGTCTGTAAGAGGGAACACCCAGAATTCCCTAAATACAATGCCAGAATGGAGAAGCTCCAGAGCACATCCTGCAGCAAAATGTCATGCTCCAGACATCTGCCAACATGACAAATTGCGAGAAACGATTGCTTGGTGTTCCGACACAGGTCCCAGCACCTGGAGGGCAGGAGGGCAGCAAACAGGCATGCCAGGCTCCCTGTGGCATTGCTCTGTTCTTAAACAGATGCATACATACAAGACAAATAGAGCTGGTTCTGAACTCGCATGTCAGTGCTAGTGAGTAATGTGTCGAGTAACCTTAGAGACACCACCAGCATGAAAAGAGCCCTTTTACCCTCCAGAGGACATTCAAATGCAATAAAGCTCCCACAGCAACCATAACCACTCCCCAGTCCTCAAAAGGTCCCTCAGAGATGACTCAATCCCAAGTAAGCTCCTCTCCTGTCTGCTTTGTATCTACCAGGGAATGAATAAACCAGCACCTGGTCAGTCCAACATAGCTGGAGTTCATCACTGGGCTGCCACTTCCAGAACAGATTCTTCCCTGGATTGTGCCTATTCTGAGGCAATGGAACTGCCATCAAAAAGGCTGAGGAGCTCTTAACACAAGCACATATCACCGAAATGCTGTCAAATCCTGGGATGCTGAATTTCCATGGAGTTTAGGGGTTCCTTGCTCTAGAAAGTCCAGGTTGGGGCCAGAATTGTGAAACCGCCTCACTCCCCACCCCCCAGGTCTTGTCATTATTGTTCCCTCGTTGATTAGGCAGGCAGGAACAGAATGCCTGACACCCAAAAGCTTGCAAAAGAAGTTTTCCAAGTATTTTAGTTGGTTTAATAAAAGGTATCGAATGTACCCAAAAAACCTTGTCTGACCTGTTTCTGTGCACAGAGCACACCTCATTCCCAGTTTCACAAATCTGTCTCTATCCATGGAAACCAGTTAAGTATTTCTTCCAGGCTTCACCTGCAACTCCCCTAGGCTCGGAACAGTATGTTTGAAATATCTGTACTCTGAATCATCATGGAAGGCATTTAACTTCAGAGATTCACAGAAAGAGCAGAGGAGTGGAGTTTGTTGCTGCTGTTGACCTGACTCTGTTTTTCCTATGCATGTTATTCTGGTGGAGTTGGACAACTATAGAAAAGTAGGGCTAGGAAAACATGGCAGGTGTTTCTGCTGGGGGCCCTGCTTATGTCAGACAACGGGGCAGCTGTGACCTCCACCCATTTCAACACAGAAGCTCAGAGGCTCACACCTCAGCTGCCTGATTTAACCCATTCCCCAAGCCACAGACACTGTCCCTTGGAACCATGCACATGCACTGGTAAAAAGCACTCCATCTCCCTTCTCTGTGCCAAACCTTCCCCTCAGCCTCCTGATGACGAATGTCTCCAGTCACTTATCCATTCACTTCCCCATCTGAAGGGGTCCGTCCGTATGTCAGCTTTCAACTTCAGAGGCTCACAAAATCCAACGATGACTGCCACCATTAGAAACATCCAAGAGAACCAACATAGGCTGGACCTCCCACTCTGACACCAACTCCTTTCAGGGGTCCCTGCAAACATCACTGCCTAGAAACTGAGTCACATGCAAGACAATCATGCATATCGCAGCTGGCTTGCCTGACAGCATCCTATATAACAGCACATGGAAAAACGTGTACCATGTGAGGGCATAGCCTTACATGCCAGCACGAAGAGTGCTGGCTGACAATGGTACACGTGATCCTTGGATGATACACTGAAACACTAGGATAGATCTAATGTTGCACACTGACTAAGGCAGCAACATGCACATTTAATTGAATAGGGTTTGCTGAACAGTTTGTAATTTAAGCATCTGAATTCTGTTACTAAATAAGATTTATCTAATATAATTTAAATAGTTCAATTGTAAATAAAGAAGGTTAGATGTGTTAAGTACATAGCTGTTTTTTTTGTTTTTTTTTTAGAGTGCTAGAGCAGACACAAAATAATAATGTTGTGCTAGCTCCAACTAACAGATTCAGAAAGTTTACTGTAATTAAATTGTGTGCAATGTGGGCAATTAAATATAATTTGCTAGTGACTACTGCTTTACGCTGAGCTCAGTTATAGGTTCCAGGGTTGGTGAGCAGCCCTCTAAACACCATCTTCTTCTGCCAGGAAGGGGGATAGGAACTATGCTGGTTAAGATACTTAATTACATAGTTACATTTGCTGTAATCATCTGATTTATGTTGCATCTTACTCTGATCTGTTTTCAAAACCAGCTTATTTGTTTTCAATATTTCTTATTTTATCCTCTTTAAGTGATAAAACGTTAAAACACAATTTAAAATACAGCTCCAAGGTATAATTTAAAGAACAACCTCTAGTCAACATATCTCCCTCGAAAATGTATACATAATATTGAGCTCCAACACACTTGGGCAAATATGAACTATACTGAGCATTATATCAAGGTAATCAAATTGACAGCATTAAGCAAATATTTATGAATAAATATGGTGGCATGACATCATCAAAAGCAGTGGTTCTCAGCTTTTTTCGTACCAGGACTCATTTGCAAAGATTGATGGCTTATCCCAACATGCACCCCCCTGGCCCTGCCAGTGCCTGACCCATCCCCCCTGCCCTGTTGCAGCCTCAGCACCTGGCCATCTTCCCCCAGTGGCAGCAGGCACCTGCTCTCCCCACAACTCCAAGCCCTGGCCCTCCAAGCTCTGCTCCCCATACACTTACCTTCATCTGGCTACTCCCATGCCCCTACTTGGCTGCGTGCTGGCCATGGCCCAAGCAGCCCCTTGCAGGCTGGAACACTGCCAGCCTGTAAGGAGAAACCTTCCATGCATTCTTCTGACACTTGCTCACGACCCTTTGAAATATTCTTGCAAACCACTTTTGGGTAGCAACCCACAGGTTGAGAAACACTGATCTAAAGCAATGCATGACACTCAAATACAGCCAGTGACAAAATGTCATGCCATTGCATACAACATATGGTAAAATCATAGAAAATTAGAGGTCAAGTAGTCCAACACCCTGCTCAAAGCAGGACCATCTCCAGCTAGATCATCCCAGCCAAGGCTTTGTCTAGCCAGGTATTAAAAACCTCTAAGGCTGGAGATTCCACCACCTCTCTGGGTATCCTATTCCAGTGCTTTACTACCCTCCTAGTGAGAAAGTTTTTCCTGATATCTAACCTAAACTTCTCTTGCTGCAACTTGAGACCATTTCTCCTTGGTTCTGTCATCTGCCACAACTGGGAACAGTCTTTGTAGCCTAAAGTCATAGCTGCTTATGCAGTCTATATGAAGATCATATTCGCATCAAATATACACTCATGTTTGTAGGTATGATTCTTATATAGCAAGGAGATACCATACATGCAAAGGTCACACCAGTGCAAAGCCACACATACAAGCAGTTGCACAGTTACGGTAGCAGTCAGCCTCCACACTTAAACACATATATAGTATCTCGCCAGCATATAAAAATGCTATTGTGCCGTTTCACAAAAGAGAATTGTACCCCCACCCCCCACAGTGCTACAGGGGCCCCCACAAAAACTTATTTGCAAGGGTTTTCCAAAGACCACAAAGTGTAAGCAGGCAGGATCTGAGGCAAAACACCTCAGAAGGCAAACTTCTCAAAAGATCCGAATTCCACGCGTGTCAGGGCAATAATAGATGCTGGTCCAATTATTGCACTAGTTCTGCTACCGCTTGGATTAGCTGTAGTATATAAATAAGCACAATATCATATAATGCAATTACCATGCTCACACCCAAATCCCACCCACATAGTGATACTTTAAAAAAGCAATCCAGCAGCGACGCAGCAGCATATTATTATTTAAAGGGGAATCCCAAAAAAATCTGAGTTACAAAAGGTGCTGAAGAGCCAATACAGTACTAACAAAGTGATTAGTTCCAAAGGCATCCATAGAATAGCATCTAATGTTCACTACCAATCCAAAACACAGGAGGAAGGGAGCCAGAGTTAGAGGTTTAGAGAGGTTTGACCCAAAGGGCTCCAGAGTGGCAAGGGTCTTTTGGAGTCTCTTATATCAGTGCGCAGCTGAAAGGAAAGTTGTGAGAGGGATCAGTTTCTAAAAGTAAAAGCAGGAAGGTTTACAGTCTTCTAAGCCTCACCTCCTCTTTCC
>NW_005842143.1:433114-470661 GCF_000455745.1 Alligator sinensis
GCTGCAGGCAGGAACAGACATACACCGAAGCAGCTCAGGGTTAGCAGCCTGCACAAAGTCATTTCTGGGGATCCAGGATGTGTCCTTACAGGAAGAAAGGCTCAGAAGACCTGCAGGGATCTTAAGCCTGCTTTTCGCTGTGCTTTGCTTTCTTTTCTCAGGTGGTTTTATCAGCTCCTGTACCTGAGTCACTCCCAACAGGAAGAAAGCATGTGCCTCAGTCTGACTCACCTTCTGAATAAGGAGAGCCCAGCCCATATGAAGCAGACACACACATGCACACACGCCCAATGCTGCCTCCTTAACAGCTCTTGCGGCTGTCCTCCACCAGTCAGAACAGCAACGTGCACCCTGACATCAGCGTGTGTGTGGAAGGATTGAAAAAGACACTGCATAAATCATAGGATCATAGAAGTTAAGGGCTGGAAAGGACCTCGAAAGATCAAATGATCCCACGAAGGTGCTTGTCCAGTCTTCTTCTGAAGACCTCTAAGGTTGGGGTCTGCACCACCTCCTTGAGAAGTCTATTCCAGATTCTGGTCATCCTTAACATAAATTAGTTCTTCCTTACATCCAATATGAAACCATCCTCTAACAGTTTATGGCCATTGCTCCTTGTCCACCCCTGGGGTGCCCTAGTGAATATTTTTTCTCCCAGTTCCCGATATTCACTCCTTACGTACTTACAGATGGCCACCAATTCCCTTCTCAGTCTTCTCTTCTCCAAACTGAACAGTCCTACATCACTTGGTCTTTCCTCATAAGGTTTATCCTCCAGGCCCTCAATCATTCTGGTGGCCCTTCTCTAGACCCTTTCAAGATTCGCCACATCTTTTGAAGTGCAGCACACAGAACTGGACACAATACTGCAGCTGGGGTCTCACCAGCGTCAAATAGAGAGGAAGCATCACTCCTTAGAGCCCTGCTTGAGACGTATTGGCTAATGCATCCCAGTATGCTATTATGCGAGCTTCCTCCCAACACTGTCCTGCGGATGCCAGCTGGGGCTCTAGTAATTAATTTCTTCCACCCAGTAGGACCCCCTCCAAACTAAAAACTACTGACCCATGTCACCCGAGTCCTATAGCCCAGTACCGGATACACCACATGGTACTGGTTACTGCCTCCCCTGGTTACTGTCATGGGGTCTCTCTGCTGGTTATAACTAAATCCAGACACCCAGGTAAGCCACTCTAGGAGTACTACCAGCTCTGGAAGAATTACTGAACCCAGTCCAGTCAGTGCTTCCCTCTTATTGCTTTGCTGTAGCTCCAGTGCCAAATCACATCTCTAATCTCAGGTAGTTAATGCTTTAGACTCCTCCTAAATCTTTTAAGATCTTCAATAGCCTCCTAAGGATTAACCACCCAGAGCTGACAGCTTTGTGCCCTGTGGTTCCTTGCTGTTGGATCAGGAGCAGTATTATTTTGGTGATTCTGGGGGGAATACCATGAGAATAAATTCACCGGTTTTTTGGAATTCCCCTTTCCCAAGTCTACATGCTCCTGTGGATAGTTTGAACAATATTTTATTAGTTGTCTCTTCTGCTTTTAACACAGCAAAGCTTATCAAAACTCCTAGCAATAAAAACCAACCAACTAACATGCTGGTGGGAGGTTGATATTTGCCACCCACAGTTCTCTTACCTGATGTGTTTCACAATGGTAAAGCACGAATATTTCCCATGTTCTAATTATACAGGTTCTTGCTGAGCTATCTTGTGGGTTGTTTGATCATTTGACAAAGAGTCTGTGCTGCAAAATATACTATTTCCTACACTTCTTCCTTTCTGATGATTCTGATCTACCTAGGCAGTATTTTAGCATCCATCTGCCAATGCAAGAAGGATCACTACAATCTGTCTTCAGACTGGATAGCAGACTGATCTCAAACATCCCACATAAACAAGGCATTGACCACTTCCCCCTGGAAGACTGGAGCTTACTGTTGGAAAGTTTTCCTTGATATTTAGTGTTTTTATTTCTCTGTTGCCCCTGGCAAACATTATATTTATTGTATGATTAATGCTTTAATCACACAAATTGTAACATGCCAAACATTCAGGCAATTTATCATCACACAATAAAAATGGGGAACCAGTCGCAAAAATAGCAAACGGGCCTCAAAGATATTACTCATTAAATGCAAAATGGAACATCTTTGTGGCTGGTTTGTATTCCATAACCTCTCTAGCTAGCTTCGTATCTAAATGATAAAAAGAGGGAGGGACATTCGTAGATGCATATATGTTAGGGGCTGGAAGGGACCTTACAAGATCATAGAGTCCATCCCCCCTGCACTTAGGCAGGAAAGACTGTAGGGGGTCAGATGACCCCAGCAAGGTGGGCATCAAGACACTTTTTGAAGATTGCCAGGGTGGGTGACTATACCCCCTCTGGGGGGAGCCTGTTCCAGACCCTCGGCACTCGACTTGTAAAGAAGTTTTTCCTTATGTCCAGTCTGAAGCAATCTTCAATCAGTTTGTGCCCATTGTTTCTTGTTTTCCCCTGGGGTGCCGTGGTGAACAGATGCTGCCCCAGGTCCTGATGTACGCCCCTAATATAATTACAGGTTGCCACCAAGTCCCCTCTGAGTCTTCTCCAGGCTAAACGGTCCCAAGTCTTTCAGCCTCTCCTTGCTCTCTAGACCTCTAATCATGCATGTGGCCTGCCTTTGGACTCTCTTGAGCTTCACCATGTCCTTCCTGAAGTGTGGCACTCAGAACTGGAGAAAGGATGGTCCAGTAGTTAGGGTACAAAGCTTAGGACATGGGTTCAATCCCTTGCTCTGACACAGGCTTCCGGTGTGACCATGGAAAAGTCACTTAGCCTATCCACGTGTTTTAGCTCATTACCTTTAAAATGGTAGAAGGCAGGGCAAGATGCCAGCTGTCATCTGTGAAAACTTAGGTATGTCTGGACCAGTTAGTCTGTAAGGTGCCACCCAGTACTGCCTTCTGCCTGACTTTAGACTACCAGAGTTATCTGTAAAATGGGAATCATAGTAATAGGCAACCTCTGATCCTCTAGATCATGGTGTATGTGCAAGCTCTCTAGTCGGGTGCCTGATGAATCTGCTTGTATGGAGTCCTGTGACCATCACACCAAGACCTGTAACATGTACATAGGAAAGAGTATGAAGGAGTGGATGGTGCCCTAGACCTACCATCTCCCCTTTAGACCAATGAGACAGCACCCAAAGGCCAAACTGAATCCAGATGCTCAGTTCAGTGCCTCGATGGTTGTAGCTTCTGCTGGAGAGCAACTGATAAGAGCTGCTACTAACCATCTTAAGACCACAGCAAGGGCACGTTTCTGTCCGGGTGATGTCCCTTAGCATTTCTCTAACCAAGGAGTACCCACAAAAAAGTGGGGACTAGGGCTTTGAGGTGCCCTATACTCGCCTTACTCTCAAGATTGCAACATTGTGGTATTTTATAGGAGCTACCCTGCCATAAGTAACCCCATGTTGCCACTTTACTACAAACACAGGAGTTTTGGAAGAATAACAGCATTAAAGATTCTGAGATGAAAGGAGTCCGACATGTATCTCCAGAATAGGCTTGTGGTCTAAACCCTTCTCCATGAACAGTAAACTCTAATAAAGTCCTTTGCACCTACTAAGTGTCAGAGAACTCACCTGTCTTTCCCACATGCTCATCCCCATGCTTTCTTCCAATTCGTCCCAGTGGCCTGAACTGCCCTCATTCACCTCACCATTCCCAATGCTGTCTTTCAAATCCTTCCTTAAAATTCATTACTGTGCCTCTCCTATGCTTACTCCATCATAATCTTTTTTTGGCAATCGCTCACAGTTGAGGATGATTGTCTTCCATTATTGTCCTCTCTGTGTGTCCAACGATGGCTAATGAGGCCTATCTAAGATCAACAGACTACTGCAGCTCAGACATGTGTTTCCATATGGGATGGGTGGCGCTGGATTCATGATTTGGTCCATGACACTGTTTCTGCCACTCCTGCTTTTCCATCTCCTGTTGTTGTCATGAGGCTTCAAACTACTCAGATCCTTGCAGCAGACTCTTCTGCCATTTGGGGTAGTCCTGGGTAAGTCTCTCACAAGTTGACATCAATATTGCATTTTTTTTAAAGTTGGCCTCAAAGACATTCCTGAAGCACACTCTCTGCCTTCTCCTCTTGAGCGTATGCCTTGGCTAAGCTGGGAGAATAAAACTTGCTTTGGGAGTCTGGAGTTGGATATCCTGATGACATGACTGGCCCAACGAAGTTGATGTTGGATGATCATCACCTCAATACTTGTAGTGTTTGCTTTCAGGAGGACGCTAATGTTGATGAGTCCATCTTCCCATTGGATTAAGAGGATCTTCTGTAGGCATTGTTGATGGTACTTCTCCAACAACTTTAGATGTTTCCTGAATGTTGTCCATGTCTCAGCTCCATACAGCAATGTGGGGATCACAATTGCTTGATAATTCATGAGCTTGGTTTCAGATCTGATGTCACAATCTTCAACTGTTCATTTTTTCAGGCATCCAAAGACTGTACTTGTACATTTGAGGTGACTGTGGCAAGGCACCTTTGGTGTCCTCCACTTTAAGGGGCTTGAGCAGGCTGTGGAGCAGCCAGCAGGTGCAGTTAAGTCCAATTAGGTGGTCATATGACCGCAAGGGGGCCACTGGATTGGATGAGGGCTGGGCAGCTAGAGCATAAGCCCAGGCCCTAGAAGCTGAGCCAGCAATTACATCTAGGGAGCCAGAGAAACAACATCACTCACCCTACAGACTGCAGCTCACAGAACACCTGGAGGTCAGGGTAGGAACTATGGGAATGGAGGAGTTCCTGGTCCTGGGTAAGACTTGAAACTGCACCCTGCAGGATGGTGTGGTGGGGCTGCCTGTGGCAGATGGTGGGGTGGGCCTGCCTGTGGCAGGGCAGCCCCCAGGAAATGCCATACCTGTGTCTCCCCAGTGAAAAGCAAGAATGGGCACCATAAAGCCTCAGCCCCCATGACCTTGTGGGTACCCTGTGGAAGGGAAAGGCTAGGGGAGCACACCCTGACAGAAAAGCACAAGTCTCAGGCCCACTGAGTGGGGCCTGAGGCAGGATCAAGGTCTATAGAGTGGGGCCTGAGACAGGGCCAAGGTTCACTAAGAGGTACCTGAGGCCCAAGGGGTGTAAAGCCCAGGAGCCCAGTAAGGGACAGAGCAGTGGCCCCAGTGAGGGATGGAGTAGTGACCCAGAGAGGGGCTAGAGGCTGAGTTCAGCCCAGTGTGAAACAGAAAGCCAGAGGCCACACAGACTAGGGCCTGTGGAGGCCTGAAGGACTGCACATAAGCTGGCCAGAGTTGTGGCCCCAGTGAGAGGGCAGAGAGGTCAAGGTATGCCCAAAGGCACATGGGGCCAAATGTGGACCAGAGACTGAGTGTGGCCCAGCTAAGGGGCTGGGGGAGTTGGAAGTGATTTTGGATGCCATCTGTGAGGTATGGGACAATGTAAGGGGAGGTTCAGAGCCACATATTTCGCCCTTGGCATCAGGGCAACCAAAGAAGCAGCCTCCAGCATATAAGCACCTATTTTTGGAAACATCAAAGACGTGGCAGGTGAGGCAGGGTGGACCGCCTTAGACAGGTGAGCAGACCAAAGTCATGACTGGCCTTAGATGGTCCCCTGTCACAGCGACGTTGGATTTCTTCGTTCATGTCAGCCTTCTGCAAGAGATAGCTTCCAAGATATGAGAAACACTCAACATTCTCCAGAGTCGCACTATGGACCTGGATATCAGAGCTGGGGACTGTATATTAGGAGCTTATTGGTGGAGGACCTTGAGTCTTCTGAATGTTAAGCATCAGTCCCATTTTCTTGTATGCCTTGGTAAAGATGTCAACAAATGCCTGAAGGTCTGTTTCTGCATGAGCACACATTATAGCATCATCAGCATACTGGAGCTCAATGACTGAGGTCAGGGTGGTCTTGGTTTTGGCTTGGAGTCATCTGAGGTTAAACGATTTACCATCCATTCAGTAGTTTAGCTCCACTCTGGCTGGAAGCTTGTTGGTGATCAGATGTGTATCATCAGGCCAAGAATATTGAGAAGAGCATTGGTGCAATGATGCAGCCTTAATTAACTCCCATTTTAACCTTAAAGGGATCTGTGATGCATCCATTATTAAGACCCACCACTCGCATACCACCATGGAGCTGGCAGAGAATGGTGAAAAATTTCATTGGGCATCTGTACTTCAGAAGGATCCTCTACAATACTTCTTGGCTGACAATTGAAAACTCTGTGAGGTCAAAGAAGGCCATGTAGAGAGGCTTATGTTGTTCATGACATTTCTCCTGCAGCTGACATTCTGAAAATCATGTCAGTTGTTCTTCTTGATGCCCTAAACCCACACTGAGATTCCAGGAGCTCCTCAGCAAGTGGAAGGAGATGGTTCAGGAGGATTCTCACATTGATCTTTCTTGTAGTGGACATCAAGGCAATCCCCCTGTAGTTTCCACAGTCGGACTTGTGCCCTTTCTTGAGGACTGTCACAATCATAGGGTCCCTGAGGTAATCTGGGATTTCATCATTTCAGATGTTTAAGATGAGGGCATAAAGCTCTGATGTGAGGTCCTCTTCCCCCTGCTTGAAGATTTCTGTGCGGATTCCACCCACTCAACATGCCTTGTTCTTCATCTGCTTGATGGCTTTCCTCACCTTGAGGGGTTGGAGGGATTCCATGATCATCGTTGACTGGGTGTTGTGGGATGGAGTTGAGAACATTCTCATCAACAGCAGAGTCTTGATGGAGAAGATCTTCAAAATGGTCCTTCCAACAGGTATTGGTGGCTCCCCTTTCCTTGATCAGGTCTCCTCCATCCTTAGGTCTCAAAGTAGGTGCGCTATGAGTGCTTGGACCACAGATGGCTTTGGTGGCACTGAAAACACTGTGCATACCACAGATGTCAGCAAGATGCTGAATCTGCTTATCCTTGTCTTCCCACCATTTGTTCTTCATATTGCAGGTCCTCCTTTGGATCTCTGCCTTGGCTTGTTGAAGATTCAATTTCTTTTACTTGGAGTTGGTGTCATTTTGCCAAGCACAAAAGTCCTTGCACTTGTGATCAGTCAGCTCTGGGATCTCCTGGTTGTTCTCAATCCAGTCTTGATGCTTCCTGGTAGAGTATCCAAGCATATTCATAGGCACTGATGACAGCATAATACTACCATCACAATACTGCCTTTCTAGATAACGTAGGGTATTGTACATTGACAACCCATGTTTCCAGAGATCTCTCTCTCGCCACTACTGTCTATTTATTTCAAGAATGCGATGATGGAGCCACACCCAACTCTTCATTCAATACTTAAGGGCTGGAGTGGTTTATCATCTCATTATTTGTTTTACTATTTTCACAGTCATCCCTCTTCATATGTTTTGCTGATTTTTTAAATCACCAAGTTGCTCCAAGCAGCTGTTTGGCAGAAATTGCCTCCTCTCCCACAGGTTTATACAAGCATTCAGTCAAGCAAACACATTATCTAAGGCTGCCAAACGCCTTTTAGCTGCTCTGGAAAGAAAAGGCCTCTTTGGGGAAGATACATTAGGACAAAACTGTAATTTGACAATTGTAATTTGTAATTTAAAGGCCTGTGGGAGGGGGCCTCCAAGATTAAGCTTAATAGTGGGTTTCCCCCTTTAACTCTGAGACTCGCCTCTTATTATGATGGGATCTGGTCAGTTCATTGTTCAAAAATAGTGTAAAAGTAATATGAATGCCTGCCTGTGCTAGAGAAACCTCCACCTAATGGGAACTGGTGTGAAGGACATGCTAAATGATTTCACAGTTCTGTTTTAAACAGTGTAAAGAAATTTCTTTTCAGTGCAAGTACCCCATGCTTACATCCAGGGATAATGCTCCTCAAACAGATAGATACATCTGGAATCTATACTATCTAAATACCTGGCTCTACACATTTTGAAACAACTTTAAAGGGGTACAGCTAATTAAAGTTACATAACTGAGATCTGGACTGAGGTCACCAGTTTTTTTCTTTGACTTCTGAACAGTTGATATACCTTTCAGTATCTGCTGGTGAGAAATTAAACCAGTGACATGGTAAACAGTTCAACATTCAGCAGAGCTGTGTAAAGCTGCTTTTTATTGTCTCAAATTAGATCCCACATTCAGGTAAGTAGGTTCCATTCACTGTCCCACTCAAAAAGAATGGGAGTCAGAGATTTAAGCCAGCTGTATAAACACTCATGGTTAGATTAATAATGAGTGCACAGCTTGGAGGATGTTCTCTAGACCAGAGATATGGAATTGCTTTCTGGCTGTCCACAGCTCATTGCATAAACCTCTGCTTCCACTTCTGTACAGGAAGTGGGAAGCAAGCCCATGTCAATAATCTTAAAACAGATGCAACAGCAATTGGGTAGCAAAGTAAACTCAGGAAGGAACCTATGTGATACAGTGCATTGTCCTAGTACAATGGCACTAAACCTGACCCGCACACCATATCTGTCTCCCAAAGTGTCTGGGTTCAGCCTGCAGCACAAGGGATTAATGGCAAGCAGCTTGGACTAGCGTATCCCCTTCTCTGTCCTGCACCATACTGCTGATCCTCTAAGTAGCCCTCCCTGCTCTCCCCTTCCAGCCTCTCCTATTGCAGATGCTGTTTACCAGAGATAAGCTCTTTCCTTCCCCTCTTTTCCCTCCTCTCTCCCTTTGACATCAGCAACCACTTCCCTCCCTTCTCTCCTCCAGGAGAGGAGTGTTGGCCAGTGGTACAGTCCCTGGCCTACTACTCTAAAAGGCTGAGCACTATTGTGCTAGTAAAACACTGCTCTTAGACTCTGGGAACTGTGTTCTATTCTCAGTTTTGCCACTGGTTTGTTGGGTGACTTTAAATAAGTTATTTCACTCACCTGTTTCCACCTCAGCAGAGCAAAGAAAGAGTAGTGGTCTCCTTTGTAAAATGATTTGAGGCTTATGGATAAAAAGTGCACGAAAGCTAGACATTGTTGCTTCATATTAATATTTCAGGAGGTGAAGAACAGCAATAATAATTACTTTTTACTTTAACATTGTGAAAAATACTCCACTGCGCCCCTTAAAAGATTATATATACCTGACTCCACATATTTCACTGTCAAGGTTCTTTAAAAATGACAAGATCTACAATTACAGGAGAGACCCATCCTGTACACTAATAGAGCTTCCATGCATGGTACCTTTTAAGAAATTTTATATAGGATAAGAACTCATTGGACATGTGACGGTTTGGACATAATAGGCTTGTGGAGCAATTTTTCCCCTCAAAAAAAACCCACGCAAAAAATTCAAAGAAACTTGAAATAGTGGACATGATTGACCGCTGGAAGACACTATCCTGGAATATGGTGGATTCTCCCATGTCTTCAAGGAAAGGTGGATAGGCATTAGTCAAATGCCATTCATTTGGCACAATGCAGGAAGAGTCAGATAAAATTATATGGTTTATATTAAACTGCTGCCTCAATTAGCCATCTAATGTCCCCAGCTACTCCCAAAATCTGATATTCAGCTATGGATACATTTTGAGCTCAGACTCATTTTTAAGAAATATCTTATTCCTTGATCACTGCTTCATTCCAAAACAAGCTCCTGTCATGAGTTCCTCTGTACTTTGATTTCCTTTAATCAGTCTTCTCCTTCAAGGATTCATTCAGATCAATTGTTTAGCAGGTTGGGTTTATTTTCCCCTCCAAGTGCTTTTATTTAGTACCCTGGTGCTTACAACAATGGCAGCCTAAGCCACTGGCTGAACTGGCATCTTCTTATTAGATAAACTGTATGGTCCAGGAGTCCATTAGTGAAGTACAGAATAAACTATAAGAAAATTCCCTGTCATAGGTGAAGAATGAGGCAAGAGATGATGGTAAACCTAGAGCAGTATTTCTTTTTTAGACTCGAGACACCTCAGTAGGCACCCCTTGGAAAATGCCAGTTCTTAAATTTCCACTTTTTTTTTTTTTTTTTTTTTTAACTACAAAAAAACAATAGAGCAATTCTTCTATTACAAAGAACTCAGAAGGACCATAACAGGTCAGAATGTTTTTAACATTATTGATTCCTATATGAAAATCCTGGGTTTACTTTGTGATTCATATTAGCATACCTGTCATAGCACCTGGTTGAAAATCACTGACTTAGACAAAAGGGCAGGGGGAAAATAGAGATGGGGGAAGGGGCAGAAACCAAAGAAGGGAAGAGAGACCAAATAACATTGATATCCGTGGGGGGGAATACTCTGCTCATCATTCTCATGGCTCTCACACAGGCATGCTTGGCCCTGTTGTATCAGCAGATGGCTGAAAAACATGGAGCTGAATCTCTGATCAGGTTTCCCTTCCTTCTCCGCACACAGGGGTTATATGTCAGAAGGTACATGTATGTTTCCCTCTTCATTTTGCAATTCGTTTTCAAACAAGTTCCTTCCAATTTACCCTTTTAGAGAAAAACAGGCTTCTTTATGGCTATTTTGAAAAGTTACGCAACTATAATTTCTCCTGCTGCTGGCAGAACATAACCACCCTAAGGGAAAGGGATGCATGGAGAGATACTGTTTTTCACATGACAGAAGTGGAACTGTTCCATAGTAATTTGTGAATGATGCATGTTGACCTGGCAATCAGGATGTTTACTGGGTTAATATATAGTTGACTGGGACTGGGAAGAAAACTAAACAGAAATGGAAGAACAGACATTTCTGAGCAAATGCTTGAGACACAAGTTTCAGGACTACAAGTCGCCTGGGAACTAGTAGGTCAAAGAATGAGAACAGTTTCAAAACCAGCAGCCTGTCAAGAGAGATGAAGCATTGGAGAAACCAGCCTGACATGCAAACACCCACTAGAGAAGCCTGAAAACGTTAGCCCTGCATAGCTTCCCATCAGGAAAAAAGTATTTAGTTAAAATAGATGTGTGTACAGACTATTTTAAAATGCTGCCTGTCTAAATCAGGGGTGTCAAACATATGGCTCATGGGCTAGTTGTGGCCCACAGAGGTAGGTAATCTTGCCCATGGTGCCAGCAGTTAAAGAGCCATTGCCTCTGCTGTTCCACCCCTGCCAGCAGCCAAGGACTTAACGCCACTGACACTGAACTCCCTGTCAGAGCTGTAGTGTCAGTGTGGTCAGTACCTAGGAGGCAAACACTAAACACCAATTTTGTGTTTAGATTATCATTGGTGCCAGTTGATGATGGAGCTTGGGTGGCCATGTTGTTAATGGCCTGGTTGCTGGATGTAATGACACAAGAGCTCCAACAACTGTGACACAAAGTCCTGCGATCTGGATCCAGGGGTGGATAATCTGCCTGACAAGAAGCCCCGTGGATCCAGATCCAGCCTGCAAACTCATTTAAGTGTGACACCCTTTCTCTACACAGTTTATTACAAGGCAGGTAATGCTTTTGTTTTCAGAAGGCTATTTGACCACTGTGCGCAGCTGGCTACAGATTTCTCAAGAGAAAAACTGCAGATGCTGAACTCATTTGGATCTCCTAGGTAAGCATGGTATTGGATACTATCCAGAGAGTACTGGAGCCCTAGGCCTAAGCTACAGGAAAACTAGAGAACTCCATCCCAGGAGAAAGGCAAGGAGGCCTAATACTTAAAGGCTGCAGTCAGAGTCCAAAGAGGGGGCACAGGTTGCCCCATACCCAAAGCAGGTTGTCAATTCAATGGCATGAGTAGCCTCACCTCCATATACACACATAGCAGAACAGCTCCTCAAAACCCACTGCTTGGCCAGCTGAAAGAGTGGGCCTCTTAGGATGAAGGGGCTTTCAGTCCAGCATTTTATTACTACAAGCAGCACTGGCTCACTACATCACCAAGGAGAAGGGATGGGGAGACAGAACATGGGATTTTAGACAGCTGAGATGGGGAAGGTAAAGGGCCAATCCTTTTAATTGCTTTCCTGATTAATTATAGGAGGTAGGGGTCTTCATAAAGCTTTCAGCTGGCGTGCAGGATTCAACACAAAAGTCTTACTATACTGTTGTGTACAGCACTTAGTGTTTCACAACTTCACCCGGAATAGCTGGACATATTCATTTTGCAGTCCTCTCTGCAAGGATGAGCATGCCACTGCAGTGTCTTCACCTGGTAAATGGGGATGAAGCCAAGGATCTTGCTCAAGACCATACAAAACAAGAACAGGAGGAAAGCAAGGCAGCAACAGAAGTGCGATTACTATCCAGACATTCCTGGACTTCAGGGTCTGCGCTTAGCTGCCTCACTGCTTTCACATGACAAAACGCTCACACAAATAAGATCTGGAACACTAACCCGGGATTCTGCCAGGAACATTTGTACTGTATCAAGCTGTTTCCTGGCACTTTCAATTTGTTTCTAAAACTACTAGATACAAAAATAATACTAGCTAGTGACTCTCCAGTCCAAGCTGCCTTGCCGTCCCCTGAAATGAAAGCTGCCAGTCAGTATGCAAGAGCCAACCTGTGACCCATTCTAAAAATTCCCCGAGACTTCCCAGAGAGGGATGCGGGCAGGCCGTGGTACACACCAGTCTCATTGGAACACTCTCCAGAATGACCAAGATGATGACTGCCTCCCTACTCAGATCAGCAGCCTCAGGGCCCCATTTCTTTGACCTCAGGTTAAAGTCAAATTCCACTGCCTTTGGGCTGTGGCAGATCACTCAAAAGGTGTGCCCCTTCCAGGTAACATCAGTGAGCAAGATAGGCAGGCCTGCCTGGCTAGACTGTGGCTGAGGTGTCAGCAGTGTGAGGAAGTAGTCATGTCTGGCCTTGCCTAGCCTACGCCCTGCCCTGCCTGTAGGACACAAGCACACACACAGATGAGCAAGATAAGGGAGGAATTTATTTCCTTTCTGGTGCATTTACTGCATTCTTCTCCCTGCCCTACAATCCTGCAGCAACTCTTGTGCCAAGTTCCTGCAGGATTTTGCTGAGACTCTCAAACAAGATTCCTGACATTGCCCTGTAGCACCACAGGACTTTTTTTTTTTTTTTTTTGTAGCTCTAGCTATGGAAGAAACCTTACTTGGAACGCTTTATTGATACTGTAGCTAAAGTTATGCAGGCTAAGTGTGCCATAATTATGCCTCAGACTGTCTGCATGCTGCCAGCTGGGCACTGTATAGCTGCATCTCACCTGCCCCAGATCTGCCCAGGGCACCAGGCCCTGCCAAGTTTCTGCCTCTTGCAGGGAGCTTATGCTCATCATCAATAACCTCCAGGGACAGCCTATATAAGGAGGACGGAAAGTTGTCTTCAGTCCAACAAAGAAGGCAAAGGATCTAGCAAGCACTATTTCCTCAGCTTAGAGCAGGGGCGGGCAATTATTTTGGGCAGAGGGCTGCTTACTGAGTTTTGGCAAGCTATCAAAGGCTACGTGACAGGCAGCCCAGGGCAGATAAATATTAATTTTCTAAATTTTTAAGGGCCCCGCGGGCCGGATAGAATGGCCTGGCGGGCCACATCCAGCTCCCAGGCCGCATTTTGCCCACCCCTGGCTTAGAGAGACCTCCACTGAAAGCCTATCTCCAGAGAAGTGGCCTAGTGATCTACATAGCATCCAGTAGAAGACTACGGGAACATCATTTTAGAGTCTAAAGATCAAAAGTCCTCATTACCATCAGAAGCTTCATGGCCTAACCAGCGATTTTTACCTCAGTTATAACAACCCCAAAACTCCAACTATTTTGACCCCTGCTATTATTGTAACGTCATTTCATTCACACTTCACTAGTTGCCAGTTTAGCTTAGCCGATCCCTGCAAAGCAATGCTTGTGTCCCTCACTTCTCCCAACCCTGGGCCCTTCTGCCCTTCCATTCTCCTGTGCTCTCAAGACCACTCCTGCCTCCTTGCCACTAACACCTCAGGTCTGCCAAACAAAAGGGAGACAGGCACTGCACGAACACACTTCAGCTTCAACGGGACGCAAAGATTCATGAAACAGAGAGAAGCAAATCTAGCAGAACAGCCTAAATAAAGCAAACTCTAAGAAATCACTTGATCTTATTCCTGTATCCCTTGTTCTCTTCCTTTCCCTTGTCTCTCCCACATTTGCACTCGTTGTACCTGCCAAGACTTGCTTTGAAACCTTACAACAGGAGATGGAAAAGTGGGAGCGGCAGAAACAACGTGTCACAGACCAAATAAAAAAAAATCCACCGCTGCCCACCCCACGTGGAAACACATGCCTAAGCTGCGGTAGAGTCTTCCAGTCCCGGATAGGCTGCATCAGCCATCTTTGGACACGGATACAACAATCACAGAAAACAAACAGGGATTGCCAAAGACTGGCCAAGAGCCACACACTGCTGTGCCATGTCACTGGCACAGAGCCCTGAGCGAGGCCCAGGTCACGGCAGGAAGATCCAGCTAAATTTGCGCCACTCCTCCCCTGTGCTGTCAAAGTCAGTAGCGTAACATCGCTATACCCTGTCAAGCCCCGGTTGCTGCATTGGCACCTCAGGGTTGGGGGTTAAGCAGTTGAAAGCAGTCTTCAGTTGCAATGGAGTACCAGAATAGCATGCAATGAGTGCGGGGCTGGGAAAAACAAAGCTTGCCTTTCCAACCCTCCCTGTGCTGCCTGCTCCTTGGCCCATATCTCCAACAATGGCTACTCTGTCTGGATACAGACAGAAACCCGTTCAGGGAAGGGACAGTTTTTATTTGCCTGAAGAGCTGCGCATATTTATGAGGCTGCATAAATAATTAATAAAACAGCACCATTTAGAAAATCCAGCCTCAAGCCATTCATGGAATCACAGAGGTTAGGGATCTTTAAATCATGCCATCCTCCCCCCTGCTGGAGCTGGTTGTCCCCTATGGTGCCTTCACAGCAGTGCCCGTCAAAGAGAGCAAAGACATTAGCAGCACGAGCTAAGCCGACAGCATGAGCATCTTCAGAGCGGTGGCTGCTAACAGGCTTGCAATGTGAGCTCTGTCTCAACCATGACTATTGACTATTCCCAAGCAGCAGATATATTATCTCCTCAAGAAGAGCTGTGTGGCAGGATTTACATGGCTCATAGGCTTCAGTGGGAAAACTTGGCAGGTTCCAGAAAGCACAAAGTTAAATAGCAGGGTAAAGATGGTTCTGGGGAGGAAAGAAGAAACAGTTCAGTGCCAGTTACCATAGCAAGCAAAGAAATGATGGCATTTCAGAGCATATGGCCAGTGGTATCATGAGCCCTCCACTTCCCAAGTGATGCAAAGCTCACTGCATGCTGGGTGGGGGAGAAAGAGAGAGAAAGATAGAAGGGAGGGGGGAAAGGGGTGGGGGGAGGAGATGAGAGCAACAGCCAAGTCTCCCTCTGCTTTTATCAGTCATACTGGCCAGTGAGGGCCTTGTAAGGATTGTTGCATATTTAGTACCGCTTATTTCTTTGCTCTCATCCTCCCCCTCTTCCCTGCCTCCAATTCCCACATTAACTCTTCTCCGGATTGGTTGGTGGTTCCCACAAGACAAGCTCCATTGCTGCATTAAGCAAATTGAGGAAGCAACAGCCTGGTAACTTGATTATTCTCAAGGCATCTCCTTTCATAGCCTACAGCATCAAAGGGCTCCCAGAGACACCCACCCTTCAGCTGGGAGAAGGCGGCAGCAGACTCCTCACAGTACATCAGTGGGGGCCAATCTTTCTGGCAAACGTGCCACAAGTTAGCCTACACCCTTTCCAAGTGCCACTCCAATCCCTTTTCCTTACCCAAGCTGCTATTCAGCAGTGTTGCTTGCCCTGTACTCTCTGCCTGATATGCTGCTTTGCTTTCTGCTCTGTCTCATCTGCTGCTGTTCAGCCTGTCCCCTGTCCTGTCTGCTGTGTGACACACACACAGAGAAGCTGCCCATGAAGTACTGTGGCAAGGAAGTTTGGCACCCAGGACAAAGCCCATAGCAGCAGCCCTCCCTCACCCCCGGGCACAGATTTGGGGGCACGTGCCCCCCCGCCTCCTCCCCGCTTGTCCAGGAGCACACACAGCAGCAGGAGCCACCCTTCCCCCATCCCCATGCCCCCCATTTGGGGGCACGTCGCCCCCCACCTCCTCCCCGCTTGTCCAGGAGCACACACAGCAGCAGGAGCCACCCTTCCCCCATCCCCATGCCCCCCATTTGGGGGCACGTCGCCCCCCACCTCCTCCCCGCTTGTCCAGGAGCACACACAGCAGCAGGAGCCACCCTTCCCCCATCCCCATGCCCCCCTAAACAAGCCGCTTGCGGCTGTCCTGCATCCCGCCCCGGCTGGGCAGCACCTGTTGGTGCCCCTTCACTTCAGTGCCCAGGGCAGTCGCCCCCCCGCGCGGCACTGTGCCCACGCCACAGATTGGCCACCCCTGCAGTATTTTGTGAATAGACCATCACAGTTTTTGCTTGGAAAGACCATAGACCTGTAAGAGTTGTACACCGTATTCTCAGGGCTTTTGGCAAAGACTATCAAATGAAATAGGTTATTGATTTTCTAGGGGAGGTGGGAGGCTGCCAGACAAAACCGTGCGAATATTGTAAAAACGACTTCCTTCAGGATGTGATGAGATTGACAGAAATGCTGTCAATATAAACTCAGACAGTATTCTCTCTCTGCTGGAAGGAGCTGACTGGTATGCAAGTGACAGAATGGTGGAAAATCCTCAGGATTAAGCCAGTTTAGTCAACCACATGGTCAACACCCCAGAAGGTCACAAGTTCGAGGCCACAGCAGAACCGCTCACAGCACGGCCATGTCAGATTCCAGTGGTTCTGCAAATTCTGCTAAATACCTTGTCACAAGGACAAGGATACGAAAAGGAAGGAAGTCACAAAACAGCCCAAACTACGTAGGGAACACTGAGGAACCACCACCTTGCCAATACTAAGAAAGTGTTATTGAATTATTGCTCTAAGGCAGGTGTAGGCAATCCTCTGCATGGGTGCCAGAATGCAACATGCAAATGCATTTTGCTTGGCACATGTATCTGGGGTGGGCGGTGGGGAAGGGGCCAGGGCTGCACTGCCAGAACACAAGGATCAGACCCTTCATGGTTCCCCTGTCATCTATTCCCGGCATGCCAATATCTTACAAGCTGAAGTTGCAGGTGTTTTGGCACTCTGCCCAAAAACGTTGCCAACCCCTGCTCTAAGGCATAAAAGGGAAGTAACTGCACCCTCCCATGTGGAGACCTAAACAAGATCCTCAGGAAAGTCTTTCTGCAAGTGACAGGTCAGACACTTGGGACAGATTCTCTTCTGTGGCAGACTGGCATCGCGTTGTGACAGCTAGTGGAGCTCAGCATAATTATGCGAGCCGAGGACCTGGCCCTTGCTCCTGCAGTCTGGACGTTGAAAAGAGGATAGACACATTTCTTATTCTCAGCATCTGGAATACACAGAAAGCAGACACTGTCTTCAGATGAATGGTCCATGCAAGATCAGCACTGTTGCCAGGACAAGCCTCTGATCATAAGCCATTAAAATTACATTACAATTACTTGTAGTGGTATATGATTATGATTATAAGTAGTGGTATACAATCATGATTACTTGTAATCAACTACAACCACAGACAGACTTTACTGCATGTTTGCTCATAAACAACCATGTCTGCAAGCCAGCATATTTTGCAAGAGTGATCCATGCTAGCCTCTCCTCATTCTTGACTGAACTTGTGCTTCTAAACAGTAAACAAAAGTCATTTGAGAGTAATTTCTCTAGCAGAGTGGGGGCAAACCTGGTTGGCAGGTGTGCCACAAATTAGCCCTGCGCTCTCCCCAAGTGGCATTCCAATTCCCTTCCCCTGCCTAATCTGCTGCTCTGCTTTCTGCTTCCTTCCCCATGCTGCTTGCCCTATCTGCCACCATACTGCTGGTTCCTTCACCAATCTTCTGCACGCCCACACAGAAACTGCCCATGCCACTCGTGGCACCCATGCTGCAGGTTGGCCACCCCTTTTCTAGCAGATTTTGGACCCACATCTTGAGGTTAGGCTTTCAGGGCATGAAGTTAGTTAGCACACATTAACACAGCTTTAGAAGTCAAGTAGAGCCATGGCATGAAACTTAACCTGTTCAACTCTACCTTTGAAGGCAGGATGCCTCATCTACATTAGACTTTAAAAATGCATTTGTTAGCCCTTTAGATAATACACACTGGTATCGCAATAAAATCCTGGTCTGGATGAGGTCTAGGAATTAAGGCAAATTCTAACAGCAAGTGTGAAGCTCAACACAATTCAAACAATAAAGGTAATTAACTCTTGAAAACAACTTACCAAGAGATTGTGGCAGATTCTTGTCACAGGATGTCTCGGTAAAAGATGCAATGTAGTGCACTAACCAATAGCTGGAAGATTTGATTTGGATTGCTGGATGATGTTTTGTGCTCTGTGTTATACGGTACGTTATACCAGATGATTATATGTCCCTTCTGACCCAAACTACAAGCAAGTTAGTAATAAAATGAGAAAGTGGGAAGACAGAACACAGGTTTCCTTTGCATAGCTGAAGTTCATGGTGAGGGAGGGAAGTCCACTGGAACAGTCCTGGGAATGCCAAGCTCATTGGGTTCTCTTATAACACAAAGCTTAAATGTGGATACTAAATTCCATTTTTTACTCAGAAGATTCAGTACAGAGCCATTTCTTCTTCCATCAGTTTAAGCAAGGCAGAATACATTTTACCTTCAGCATATGCAGAAACACACCTCTTAAACTTCAATCCTTCTATAAGCTTAATAACCAAGTCAGCTAACACCATATATACTTATTTTCAAAGTACAAAGAAAAACAACAACATATCGCCTTAGCTTGTAGTCAAAGAAACTAAAGCTTCTTAATGGACCCAGTGCGAAAACATTACTACAGTGACCTTTTGCAATTCGTTGAAGTATTTTTTACTTATATTCTTTGTTCAGACGCACTTAATAGCAAAGAAAGTATTTTCACTGTTCTGTGTTGAAAAAAAAGGACATATCCTTAAAAATAGTCTTCCTTCATTACCCTTATATGGGCATCAGGCTATGTTAGCACATAAATTGAAGAGGAGGAAGGGAAAAAGTAGCAGCAGCAAAGCTAGACATTTCACATTAGAAAGCTACCTTGAGATCCAAGAACTCAACCTCCAATTAGAAAGGTGGTGAAATCCAAATTAACAGTATTGATTCTACCAATATTAAACAAGGCAGGGAGCCGCTGAAGGCAGATAGTATAACTGAACAGGCAACTATTGTCTATTAACTCTCCAAGAAAGCTGGTATTAGTCTGTCGCCTCCTAGAGACATGGCGGGACTCTTTTTGCATATTTCTTACCTTGCTTTCCTAAATTCCAAGAGAAGGATGTAAATTGAGACCTCTCTCTCCAAATCTCAACCCAAATAATTCCAGAAGAAGGGGACTGTAACCATCATGGCATTGGTTCTTTAGTCACCAAGAGGCAAACCTTACAACCAAGTCATTTTTCATTCCCTGCCAAATAAAGCAACACTCAAAGAAAACCCTGGTATAAGGGGTTACAAATATTCAGACTTTATTATAAATAAGAAATACTGTTTTATACATAAAAAACTGCAAGTGTTGCATTTTGTTCACCGCCCCAGACAGCAAGACCACAGATTAAGGCAAAAGCTGAAGTGAAGGCACATACTGAGGGGGCCACAGTTGGGAATAAAATGAGAAGGGAACTGCCATGGGTTCCCTGTGACACCCAGCATTCTACCAGCAGCTGTCTTGTCATCACATTACTCAAAGAAATAACTGGACCTATACAATGCAATAATGGCCATAATGCAGTAGTGTATTAAGAAATTGTTTATAAAGATCTTTTATTTAAAAATAAAAATTTTGTTAAAAAAATGCTTAAGACAAAGGGAAAAGCAGGAAACCTTAGGCCTGAGGTCAGCCAGGGGGTGCATGCATCTTTGTGCCTGTTCTTTCCCCAGCCTTGGCACAGAGGCAACATGGTTAGGATACACCCACGTGACCAGAGCAGCCAGCAGAAATACTGATGTGAGAGTTTCACAAGTGTGATGGGCAAGGCGACCCTCCTCCAACGCTGCTGTTTAGTATACTACAGGCTGGTGGGAATCACTTTCTCCTGCCTGGCAGCACAACCCCAATGCTGTAATTGAGCCTCACACTGAATTCTCGTTTCTCGCAAAAGGGCGTATTATGCAGAAAGGTCACAGTTGCAGCCCTCACACCCTTTACTTGGGTTGGAAATAGTGCTATGCCTCCCAGATGTCCAGATGTAAACCCACAGCCATCCAAAAATCAGCATGACATCCTTCACAAAAGTCAGAGATAGAACATAACTAGTTCCTATGAACTACACACTTCAGAATGCTTTGGACATCTGGTACTGGCTTTTGAAGGGAGGTCGACATGTCCCATCACCGGACTGCATATACAGGCAAACAGGTTTGTGTTAATACCACAGGATATAGATACTGCAAACGTGGAGGAGGGAAAAAGAGTAGGAGCCTGAGCCAAAGAAATACCTAACCCTGAAGGAATAATAAATGGAAGAGCTATATGGTGCATGTGCCGTGATGGATAAAAGGAAGCAGGTAAAGGAACAGACGGTGCCACTCTGGAGATAGGGCTGAGTATATTTACACACACACACAAAAAGATAGACTTCCTCACTCTATAATCATGATAAACAAACAAACACAAAACAACAAAAAACCCACATTCACACAAAAATATAAATTTGAAATAATTAATAGCACCAGTGTGTGTCAGATAATTTCTTCCCCGCTACGCAAACGTACAAAGTTGCATAGTGTTTAAGGATAGATATATATGGATCTCAAAAAGGGGTGGGGGGAACATCAGACTGAGCTAGTAAGAAAAACTGCAGAGGCTGCTACTTCCTCAGATGAAGGAGGAAGAGAGGAGTGAAAGATCCCCCTCCCCTTTCTCAATCCTATGCGGAAAGTTAACCAGGAGGGAGTGGAGTCATCAACTTGGACAGAAGGTCTAAAGAGGTGGCAGTGGCAGCTACATGAAATACTGTGAGTGCAGGGTAATTGCCACCAGAGGTTGGCCTGAACAATTTGTGCTGCAATGTTTTAAGAAGACTGGAGGATCAGCAAGAAAATGAGGCAAAGTGTAAGTTTTGGCTCTTGATCAGATAAACAGCTGACAAAGGCAATCATGAAACTGTAGTGAAAAAACCCCATTCCCTCACAGACAGAAGTTGAGGAGACTACCCCCTGTATCCCTGTCTTTAAAGCCGGTTTTCCATCTGCAGATATTAACTTCAAGTTCAGACAGACCCACTGGTAGCAGCTCTTTGGGTGGCTGTATTCTTCTTCAAAAAGATCTTATTAGGTTTGTTTTTTTTTTAATTCTTAAAGGCCTGTCTCCATTAATCATTCTATCCCTGGAATGGTCCTCTGGAAATTCCTTAGTGACATTTACTGATGAGAAGAGAGCTGATCATTTGCAGGCTTCCTGACCTGGAAAATTAGACTAGGCAGCTGTTCACAGACTTGAGACAACATTTCTGCTTTGAAGGCTAACAGCAGTGTTGTGAAGACCTCTCACCACTCCACCTCCTTTCCCTCACAAAAGCTCTACTCAAAGACTATCTTTCTCAGCAGAGGGATATATTGCACTCAAGAAAGATGCTAAAAAGTTTGGCAGATGGCTACCAAAATTTTTGATTGGCCACTAATTTTTGCAGGATTTTTTAAAAACACAATTAGAACTTGGGGAAGGGGATTAATGTTCTTTGAGTGCAGCTATACTGGCCGTTACAATAATACTTTGGTAGCCAACCCCTTCCTTCATAGAAACAGAGCTCTGGGACTGAGGAGGCTTCAGTGGTTGTGGGGGGAGTGGAGGAAGAGGAGAGAAGCAAGAGCTAATTTTGCCTTACTGTACCCCAGTTCACATGGTTATTTCTGAACCACTGTACAAACAGTCCTGAACATTTCACATCCTTGTGCAAATCAAAGGGGAATGAGAAAGACAGAGGTGAGGGTGGAGTGTTCAGGAAGACAGAATTTATAAAAAACCCTTTGATGCCCAAAGATGGATATTTTAATTTGCTTCTCTTTAAAACTTCGCAACTTTTCCTAACTTGGAAAGAAAACAGCAACTGCGAGCAGCAGAGAGTCGGGGATTTGAAGAAGGTAATTTGTATGTTAAGGCACTCCATAGCCACACAACTGCTCCACCAGTCACTAGGGGAAATCTCCCCCCACCCCCAGCAGACCCTTAGGGTTTTTCAATGGACGGGGTGTTGAAACAACCAGATGGCAATGTCTTCTTAATGTCTTCCAGGTTGTTAATGTCTTTCAGGATTTCTTCAATGTCCCTGTTGTAAGCCTGAATGGCATCGTCTTGCTTCCTGGCTTCCTTCTCCAGGAAAGACACTTTTCGGTCAAGCTCACTATCTTTCATCTGATCTTTGGCACTGTTCAGTGTACCCTCAATCTCATTCAGTTTATTCAAGTCCACTGTGTCCAGTTGTCCTGGTAAAAGAAGAAACATAGTGAATTCCACTAAACGCTCTTCACCAAGCTACTGCCTACTCTCAAGACATTTCATACATACAATAAAACAATTATAGACTGATATAGTGGAAATACTGTCACAGCAAAGTATTTTTTTCCCACAGAGCAGTATCACTAACAGAACTGTCCACTGCCGGCTGCAATGCAATGAAACAGAGCAGACGTGGACTTCACAGAGTTGAATTGCAGCGTAAATGGGTTCCACTAAATTTGTAAATGAAACACTCCTGCTGAGCTGTTATCCACACAAATGAAAATCAAAGATATATTATCTAGTCTGTACTTCCTGAGTTGAAGTATACATTTTAGGCCAGATCCTCAGCCGTTTTTTACTTATTTTCAATTAAGGCTTTTTAAATATAATGTAATAATGAAAGGCCATAAATTTCATTTTGGGGGTTCTTGACAAACTCTGCTTTTATAACTTATCAGGCTATTCAAATCAACATGAATGAATTACAGCTGTCTATTAAACAGTTGATTTTCTTCTATTAAATATGCAATGCTTATCTCACCGTGTAGGAATTTACTAAATATTGTTCAAGTTTTGGGATGCAACTGAACTTGAATTTTAAAATGCACAGCAATTATTTTGAATAAACATTCTTCCAATAACCTGTCACGGACAGTGCCTGGAAGGACAGAGTTCTATAAGACAGAAAAAAAAAACAAACACCCACCCAAACCCCAAAACTTTGCTTAAAAAAATAAATGAAGTCATATTATGTTTTGAACAGGGTTTGGCAATCTACAACCAACAGATTCAACCCAGGGTGTTGGATGGCTTTGGTGATATTCTCAGTAGGGGACTTTGGCAGCAGTGGCTTGCCTGTGTCCCAGCTCAGCAGTGGGGATCTTTTGCCCAAACCTGTGGCCAGACAGTGAGGGGAAAGCAGCAGCAGCGGTGGTGCTGGTGGCTTAGCGCTAATACCAGCCTACATCAGATCTGAGCTGGGTTATTCTCGTCTACCAGCTAAAAACGCTGCTGATGACTGCTTCAAAAGAAAGCCGCCTCACAGCTTCATTTTACTTTAAACTTGAACCCAAAAACACTCTGTTCATAGATCAGACATTAGAAGGAACTTTCTGAGTACGAGGGTGGTCAAGCACTGCAACAGGTCACCTAGAGAAATTGTGCTTTCTAGCATCAGTCAGGCAACACCACGTTCTGAAGAACAAAAACACACAAAGTGAGTAGAACGCTTCTGGAAGTGAGGACAGATGAGCAGTAAATACATACCTAGTTGATCCAGAAGTTCATTAATGATGGTAAGCAAGTTATTCACAGAGTTCTTTGCTTTTCTTGCATTGTCTTCTGCCTCTTGGGCAGCCTGTGAAGCCTTTAGGGGGGAAAAAAGGTATGACTCCATGCAATAATGCTACAGCAGTCATAATTCTAATTTATTTGCCGCTACCTCAGCACAGTGTCCCTACTCAGAACATAGAATTTGACGAAGGACAACCCAAAGAGCTAATTTCATGCCACTACAACACTATTCCATCCCTGGCTTCTCTCTTTAGTGTAATAAGCCCAACACCCAGTTTTCTTCCATGGTTTTTGTTTTAGATCTGTATCACAGCTCTAATGTGTGAGCAGAGAGAGAGAGCTGGACAAAACACAAATTACCAGTTTCCAATGATGAAAAAAAAATCTGTAACTGAGGAGGATTCTGATGGAAAATGTCAAAGAACAGAGTCTATTAGAATGCGATCAGTCTTTCATTTGAAGACAGGGTAAGTTTTAGGTTATAGAAAACTGCCTCTCAGATGGTAAAGTTATATAGCAAAGCTGCTACAGTTAAGGTTACTAGGCGTATTTAATTTTAACTTTTTTCAACCCTTTTTAAAATTTAGAGAAAATAACTAACTGAACTTGAGACCCAAACCTAATACTGTATCTGCAATGGGGCTGCAGATAAAATCCAAGAATATCAGGGCCAATAAATTCACTCTTATTAAGGCTGAAATCTAGATTCTCTCCATCCCACTGTGCCAACCTTTGCATCCACCTCCCAGAATAACAACTCACCATCCCTGCCATCATCATATCCTGGTTGGCATCTTCCTGCTTCCTCTTCAGCTCTTTCTCTGCATCTTGAAGCTGTTTCATCATGTCATCTACTTCTCTGGCCAATTCTGTCACATCAGAGAAAGCCTTGTCGGCATCAGATTTTGTGCTGGCAGCATTCTAAGATCAATATAAAACAGGGTTTCTAAAAGGGTGGATCACACAGGAAACACAAAAATTCTTCTACTTTCTCCCATAAGATGCCAAACGAAGTTTTTCCATGGCATGTGACATCCCTTGATGGGATATATGCTCCAGCAAACAATTCTGAAGCATATTTACACATATTTAGAACACTCTCTGACGGCACACAGCAGGGTGGGTACAAAAGCCATGACAGTTTTCTATGGGTTTAACACATCTCAGTATGTCAGAGAGCACATATTCTCAATAAGAAACTGTGGAACAAGCTTCAAGACGACTGATTCAGGAGCCCTTTTTAAGGACTCACCTTCTGGACAGAATTAGCAATTTTCTCAGCATCATCAGCTTTGTTCTTGGCTTCCCTGGCATCAGCAGCAGCATTACCAAGTGCTAGCTCTGCTTGCCGTGTTTTATTGTTGGCTTCAGCAATGGTCTGGGTAATGGCAGGAATCTTTTTCAATGCCTCCTCAGCTGCTGTCTTGTTATCGTTCACACGCTTATCGAAATCTGATAAAGATGAAAACACTGTTTTGTTTCCTGTTCTAGAAAAGACCTGGTGGAGTTTGTTTGGCCTGATAAGTATCCAAAAGTCAAGCAACTTAGTCTATGTTACTTTAAAATTGGAGGGAGAAAAAGGAAACTCATGGTTTCTGTTACCGGAGAGACAGACCCTAACAATATTAAAGGTATTTACCAGGGACTGACTTGGTCCACAGGCTGCCATGACAATGTTCACGGCAGGATACACAAATCCCACAAGGTTTATTACTGGTTTTCTCCCTTCTAGGATCAGTAATGCTTTAAGCCTTCAAACATTGCTTGCCACTGTATGCTAATGACAATTACTGTTGAGCAGAAAGGCGTAAGGCTCCATATACAGAATGCACTGTGATGATGCACAGAAAGGGGAGTCCAGCAAGATAGCTTTATGGTTACTAAAAATTATTTTACTGAATTAAAACTTTGGGCAAATACTTTAAACTATTTAACTCTATTGTTATTCAAGCCATTCACTCTCCCTAGCTGTCCATTCTCATACCTCTCAGGTTGCTGAGAATGTTGTTGGCCTCTTGTAGCGTGTTATTGCCCTTCTTGGCAGCTTCTTCAGCCAGAGCTTTGGCAGCATCTGCTCGGGCCAAGAGCTGGTCTGCAGTCTAGAGAGATATAATATGGGTAAGTATATTTTCAGCCCCTCTAGAGAATAAGCCACGTTAAAAAATGGAGCACTGGGGTAGCCCAGCAAATACCAGCCCAATACCAAATGGTGTTCATTGCTAATGACTGCAGCCATTTAATATAACTGAGGTGCAATGCAATAAGAGAGGTGTTACCCACACCACAGAAGGTGACAGTTCCTTGCTCTCCTGCAAGAACTTTGCCAGTACAGAAGTTTCTGAAGACCATTCTATGCAACCAGCCACCAGAACCTGTTCTTCAGGCCCCTCTCACCTCAATGCCAATGACCAAATACCACAGCTAAAGCTCTAGGTTCTGGGTCAGGAAGTTTTTTCCTCAGAGTTGTTTCTAGACACAAGAGCCTACACTCAATAAGTGAACTTACCTGTTGCTCAGTTTTTCCTTTCTCTAAGAGGTTCTTCACTTCCAGTTCCTTCCCTTTCATATCCTCTCTCAAATCTTCATAGTCCTTCAACTTCCTGTCAATTAGCTGATCCAGCTCCTCTGCTTCCTTCTTGATCTTATTTGCCTCATTCTGCATGTGAAAATAAAAAAACAAAAACACAGCTCTGTGAACTTAATAAAACCTATGAAACAGGGAGACAAGAAACCCTGTGTGCTTTCTTGAGCATGAAAGCAGGCAGATGTTGCAGTAGAATTACTAACATTTCACTACTACTCTTTTTGCCAATTTGTACTACAGTTTGATGATCAGAATGGGATCAGTGTCACCCTGTACTGAGTGTGATATAAGCCAAAGATAGGAAGAGTCCATATGAAAGAGCTTCAAGCTAACTTTAGTACGGTGGCTGTAGGAGGGGAAACAGTTTAATGGGCTCAGCACTGGGCTTGAAATACTTATTCACCTAGAAATGTTTATGTATAGCAAAAAGACCGACTAGGACAAATAGGAAATTATAATTCTCTACATGTCAGTCTTTCAGGAATGTCAAAATACTAAGGTCTTAAGTAGACAGAGACCCCATAGCATTTTTCTGAAGCACAGAGGTGTTAGCAAAGCATTAAACAAGGCATCAGCAATTTATTATTACACTGAGTAAGACTTGCCACCTTAATTAATCTACTGTGCCCTAATATACACTCCAGGGAATTATGTACAGAAAAATTCAAAATTATGCAAAATGAATTACCTTTTTAATTTTGTTAACAAATTAAACTAAATATAGCACTTTTCAAACCTCCTTTAGCATTACATGTAAGTACTTTGTACGGTTGGGGATGGGGTGTGTGTAGGGTGGGATTTGTGAAGGTGTTGGGGGGTGTATGTGTGGGGTTTGTGGATGGGTGTGGGTGGGCTGTGAAGGGGTGTGGGTGTGTGTGAGGCCTGTGAGTATGGCAAAGTGCAGCTTGTAGGGGGGATTATGAAGGGGTGTGGGTATGACAGTATGTGTGGAGGTTGTGAAGGGGTGTGTGTGTGTGTGTGTGTGTGTGTGTGTGTGTGAGAGAGATTTGTTGGCAGATGTGGGGTTTGTGGGGGATTATGAAGGGGTGTAGGTATGGGAGTGTGTGGGGTTTGTGAGGGGATTGTGAAAGGGTGTGGGTGTGTGTGGGGAGTCTGTAGGTGGGTGTGGGCCCCCATACCATACACTCCCCTCTCCCCCATGGTGCACAGGCCCAACCACTGCCAGCTCAGCAGCAGCAGGCAGTGGGCCCTTGGAGTGCTCATGGCTGCAGCAGGCAGAGCCCATGGCGGCGTGCACCTCTGGCTGAGTCCCAGGGCCTAAATGTGCTGGCATGGAGTTGACCTGGCCTGCTGGCACGTGCCTTAAAGCCAGACCGGGCTGGCTCTGTGCCGGCAAATGGGGCTTGTGGCACTGCAGGTAGGAGCTGCATGCCTTCAGGCTGGGCGGGCTCCATACCTCCATGCACAGCTTCCTGCTAGAGTCCTGGAAGCCCCACATGGAGGCATGGAGCTGGCTGGCCTGGCCCAATGGCATGTAGACTAGGAGCTGTGCACCATTGGGCCAGGCGGGTTCTATGCCTCCACATGCACTTCCAGCACTCCAGGAGGAAGCCGTATGTGGAGGCAAGCAGGAGCCCGCCCAGCCCTGATGGTGTTTGATTCTGTGCCTCCAGATGCGGCTTCCTAACTGGCCTGATGGTGTGCAGCTCCCAGGCCAGACCAGCCCTCCACGTGGGGCTTCCAACACTCCAGTGGGAAGCCGCATATGGATGCACAGAGTTGGGCGCCATAAAGCAGGGCTGTCTCTGTGCCTCCACATGTGGTTTCTCACCAAAGTACTGAAAGCCCCACGTGGAAGCACTGAGCTGGCTGGGCTGGCCTGATGGGGCATGGCCCATACCTACTGACAAACCCCACACCCACCCACACACACACCCCTGCCCACCCACAAATCCCATGCCTACCTCCCACTCCTGGAGGCAAGAGCTCCCCTCCGCACTTACATCTGTCCAGTCATGCGGCTCTGTGACACCAAATCATGGGAGGTAGAGGCATAGAGTCCGCCGCAGTTAAATTATGCAAAATTGTGTAATGTGTGGTCATGCCTTTTATGTGCAAAATTGCATGGGTACATTATTGCATAATTTCCCAGGGTGTGCTAACAGTGGCACATGTGTAGATGGTGATGCTTTACTGTGCAATAAAGTGCATGTGTAGATGTGCCCACTGCGTGTGTTGCTTGACTCAAATACCTCTAGACCCCTGGAATCCACCGCAGGTAGACTGGTGAGATTAGCATAGATCTGAAGGGCCTTATTCCCAGCTTCCTCTGCCTCTGCCAGAACTTTATTGGCCTGTTTTTCAAGGTCTCGGGAAATGTTCTTTGCCTGATTATACCTAAAAGACAAAGAATCCAATTAACCTTGATTTTCTTTTCCTGAACCTAACCAGCTGAAGAGAAAAATGACTTGGTTGAAAAAGAGAACTTGCATGAAACCCAATGGTTAAAAGCAAGTTCTTCCCCAAAATAAGTTTAGACATGACAAGTTAGTTTAAAAACCTTTGTACTACTACAACCCAATGGACAGCAGACTGCTCTCCATTACTGACTCACTTCCTGTTAAGCTCATCAATATCTTTTGCTGTTTGGTTCCCTCCAGCCAGCGTTTTCAACAGCAGTTGATATGCCTCTGTTGATGTATCATTTGCTGCCTTGGCTACACGCACAATCTCATCAGCTTCTTGCTTGTGTCTGAACATTAGAAGGGAAAAATAATTCCATTAAAATTAGTAACCAGCAGCTTCCTATTCTGGATTCAACATTTTTATTCTTATCTTGCTCGCTTTCCCCTTCCAGCCCTACATGATTAGGGCATTTGCAAAGAGGTACTGCTTTAAATGGTCTCTCTGCAAACAAAGACATGTCAAGTGAATCTACAATGGCAGCTGAAGGGTCCTGCTAAGAGTCTGCACTCCTGCAGCACTGTGGTTGTATACCAGAGGCTGCCCTCCTCTTCAATACAGATGTGCAGCCCAGAAATCTGCATACTCCATAACACAATACACCACTGGTGTTACTGAACAGCAGCAACTTCATATTGGGGGAGGGAAAGCAATTTTTCAATCAAACTACATTTAGTCTACTATTTCCCAACCAACAAATCAATACAGCCCTCGCTGCTGCTGCAAAAAAGAGTGGTGCGTTCTCCCATCGGTGCTATGTCCTAGCATACTAGGTCTTACCGTTCAGCCAATTCACGGGCCTCTCCTGCCAAGATAGTCATGTTGTTAGAGTCACCGCTTGTCTCTGTTGGGCTAATGGACTGAAAACAAAATCAAATATATTTTCAGAAGTTGCTTTTTCATCTTTTATTCATTGACAGTTGTAAATATTCATAGCCATAGTCTGCATATGTAAAATGTGACCTATTTTAACTTTTCCAGCATTAGTTTGCCCATTTGTTCTTTGGATGGGTTGTTTGTTTTTTTCCTGACAAGAAATCCTTTGAGATTTGATTTATAGTGCCTGAGAGACTGGGGGTAGGGTTAACTAAAGTTAAGGTTAGCTAAAGAGGCCCCTGAGGGCTCTTTATGAATGCAGCAATATATGCAAACCAGCATTCAAGGGAAGACAAAAAAAATACCACCCCCCCCCATGTACAAACATATACAGGCTTCGAGCAACATTAAAGAAAAAAAGTGAATTATTAAAATACCATACTCAATCCATGAAAATTTCCCTATAAATCAGTAATACTTTTTCTTTTTTAGTTTGACACTTCTTAAATTAAATATCCCCAGATTCATGAGACACTCTAGGATACTAAACTCCCAGGCTTAGCGCTGGGAAGAGAAATGCAATCAGGAACTGAAAACAGTGCATTATACTGCCAGGACTGAAAGAAGTGACACGTAACAAGCCATTTGGCCTTTACAGAGGACTCACCACATTGGCAACTGCCATTTGTGCCTTCTCTAGCATACTGGAAGCTATTTCAATCAGGTCCTCAGTATCCTGCACTTGTTCACGGGCTTGCTTAGCAAGGCCATCTGTTTCTCGCACTGTGTTCTGGATGTTCCGTAATCTGTCGAGCTGGCTTGCCAGAGTGCTGTTAATGTGTCTAAGACGATCCATCAGATCTTGATCCACATCTGAGACAAGTGACAAATTGGAGGAAGCAAAATTAATTACACTGGGCACTGATGCTGGAGGAATAAGCAGGAACTTCCTACTATTGGTAACATGTTAGTAAATAAATACCTTGTTGAAAAGGGAATGGCAAAACCTTTTAATAAGATGGGAAATCAGTTTAAGATCAAAGTCATTATTAGAATGCACATAAAAAGCAAGGAATGAAGATGTCATTAACTGCTAAAGCTCCTGCTAGGTTTCAGACACTGGGAGGACATTGCCCACGCACATGGGTGACTGGTGCCTCCTGAGTCTGGGGGGCCACCTGCAGAAGCTGCCGGTGGTATAAACAGTGGGGACGGGGCTGGTGAACACCCACAGAAGCTGGTGCAGGCATGGACAGCCCTGTCAGGGAGGGGAACATGCCTCCCCACCCCCACCAGTTGCCTATGCCCATGCCAGAGGTAAAACAGAACTCTGAACATAAGATCTGGACCGAAAAGGCAGCACAACTGCACTTCAAATGATTACATATGGCGTGCAAAACATTTGTTTCATATATTCTATTATGATTAAATCCTATGAACAGTCCACAAACAAAATAGTGAGCTGTGCACTGCTCTTGTGCCCCAGCACATACAAGAAATCCAACCTGGGGAAATGGAGAGTTAGTCACATCCAAGAATGCAGCAGCCTCTGATGCTTGCATTTCTACTCCATGGGAAGAAGGAGTATCAACCTGTGGATCTACATATTATCAGATTCACCAGTCTGGTCACTTCTCTATCCTGAAGTCCCTCTGGCACAGAGATGGGCAGACAGTGCTGGTAGAAGTGAGTTCTTCCATGTATAGAAGTCATCATTTCTACCTGTTTTGGCTTTTGTGGGGGTTGTATAGTTAAGATGCAGCTAGACTTCTTGGAACAGTTGTTGATCTTGTGGACACCAAGGCATAGTAGGGAAGGAAAAAGTTAACTTAACTAGGGTTTTGTTAACCTACTACCTACCCTTAGCTTTACTAAACCTAAGTGTTTATTCTATGCGTAGAAGGAAATTAAATTGACAGCAATACACTGAGGTTGAAAAAAAATCAATTATAAAACAGAATACAAGAGGTAATTTTTTTATAGCAATGTTGCTTTGGCCAGGATACATGATGGGTAGGTTTTAATTTGAACATTGAACGTTTATGAAACTACGTATTTAATTGTAGGTAGAAAATGCTGCATTGTGCACAATGTGTTCAAATCATCACCATAATCAGAAATTCAGGTGAGGTTCGGTGCATGTAATTTGATATTTCTCTTTTTTGTATTAAAGAAAATAAAAGGCATGGTGGGGGGAGCAAAAATCCCAATACTTACTCAGTATACTAAGGCATTTTAGAATCAGAGCCTTAAATAAGACCAAAAATAATTTAAGAGACTTCAAAGGGAACATGACTGACTTCATTCCTATTGCTTTTGTTTAAAGGAGTGACAAAAAGCTGAAGACAAAAACATGATGTTTTTTAATATACAGGACTAAAGAACAATGAAGGTAGTGAACAAGTCTTGATCATATCAACACTAACCAAAGTCATTTATGCATGCATGTCATGTAGTCCCAGTTAACTCTGTGGAACTACTCGTGTGCAAATCATTGTAAAAACAAAACAAAGCAAAACCAAAAACCTGGGCTTAAGTTAATTTCAATTTTTGAACGATCAAACTTTAAGAAGGGTTTAAAACCTAGTTTGTACCAGTCGCCCTGCTTACCACCAACTGGGAACCTAATCCCCTTAAATGGCCCTGCTGAGGAGGGAAGGAATGGCTTTAGGAGCTGCCTTCAGCCATCCCCTCTCCTCAGCAGGGACTAAACTGCAGGAGATAGGGACACTGCTCATTTCTGAATTTATTTAAAGAACAAAGATTTTTTCTAAGCTCTGGAAATAAAGTTATAACGCCTCTTCTCCTCCAGTGCCCACATAGTGCCCCACTTTTCACCACCAAATGATATCAAAAGGCTTGCATTCTCTAATGAGCAATATCCCCAACTTCTCCAGCCTTTGCAAAGATGTAAGTATATAATAATTTATGGCCGTGTCTCTATCTCCCTTCCTAACCATCGTTAAACCAGGCAAGAGCAGCTGAGGTATCATAATACTAGACAACTTTATTTCAGTGAACTGAATGTCCCATACCACGGAAACCCTGTCTTTTGGGGTTTTCTTCAACACAGTGCCAATGCAGTATTATAGCTGTTGTTATGCCCACATAACTTCAACGCATCAGTCACTCCTCCAGGAACATTATAATTCCAATTCAGCCAATTCCCAGGACTTACCTCAGGTCTTAGTGCCAAAAGAGCCCATGGTGTATTTTACTCACAGCAGCAGGCAAACTGGAAAACCTTCCCGGCATCTCATGACAATTCACTACTTCTAGTAAGTTTATGAGTATGATTATAAAGAAGAGGTTTGTCTGCAAAAGCAAGGGACTTTAGACTCCAAGCCCCTTCGAATCTTACCTACGTCACCTATCGCTAACCAAAGTGGGAAGAACTGCTCAAAGAAAGAGCAGAGAGGATATAAAAACTGGATACCAGACACACACTACTTATTTACTGAACCGGACCTGAAGCAAGTGATGCAAAGTTGCCTGAGCTAAAACCAATGCCAACCAGTGCAAGATGCGCATCAACACAAAAATATATAATGCATATCAGCAATAAAGAGTTTGAGACACCCCCTATCTTACACTAGAGCTTTGAGTGGAGGACACCATCAGCCTGGTCCTAAGCTGCCCCATTAACTCAGGTAACTTTGTCGATCACAAACAAAAACAGGATGGAAAGGTACAACATCCTTCCCTTCAAACACTAAGTCGAAAGAGGCGACTCTGGTAAGACATTCCCATTTGAATTCATGCATTTAACAACAGAAACCAGAGTGAAAGTTAACTGATTTTATGCTTATTTACACAAACCAAAAACTCCCTCAAAAAAGTGCTCGTAAAGGAGGTCGCTGCTATCTTGTCGGCAATTGCAAGACATTATCCCAGAGCTATTGCCTTGAGAGATTTCAACACAAGTCAATAAAGCTGTAGGTGAGAAAGGCCAAAACCTCATTGTCTACACTGGCTTTCCTAGAACTTTCATAGGGCACCTGTTGTCCATCGTATGTAGCCAACCTTTTTCTAAACCTGACCCCAGATTAGGTGTCAAAAATGAAGGATGGTACACTCCAGTCACTACCATTCAAATGCCTCAACCCACAGCATAAACTCCAAAATCCCAGAGATCGTGACTGTGACAGGACTCCATCAATTTCCAAAGCCTGTTAAAGGACAGTGGCACTCCATCCACAAGATAAGCCAAACATCTTGTGAACTGTTATTATACATTTGCCTCCACTGTTGATTCATAAAAGATCAGACAATCCCTTCAAGCTTCAAAATCTTGTCTGACCTCCTAACACATGCCATAACCTGTTCAATTAACTTTTGTTTGAATCTTTTAAAATAAACTTCCCATTTTGTTTACTGGTCTCTGAAACAGTCCTTTCCCCCCCTTTGCCCACACAAATCTTCTAGATTTTATGACACCGTGAACCAGAAGGGCAGAGGGCGGAGAAGGGGATCAACACTTTATTTCCAACTGCTTTTTCAGCCTTTGGTCTTCTACCATTGGTACCAAAGACAACTACTCTTATGGAGTGGATGTATTATTGGTCAAGAACCTTCATATCAGTATCCACAGAAGCTGCCATGTTGGATCCTGCAGAGGTATTCAAGGTGGCAAACCATGTAGTGTCATGCCTACAGCACCAAACAGCACCCAGCACCATGTACTCAGAGTTTTTTATTTTATTTCACTGAAAAAAAATTCAGGAAAGCTTCTTGAATAGCATGAACTCAAATGCTGACTTATATTTATACATGTGACATTACTACCATGAAGATAGGCCAGCTTTGACAAGAGCTCATGCAAAATAGCTGCTGGTTGAAACTGAACCACAAGAAAGAGCTTAGCACTCTCAAATTGTAGCCATGGTACATTTTCCTTTTTGTTTGAAAGAAGCATCACATTTCGTCAATTCAATTTGTAGATTAGAAGCGTTCCTGGATTCCTCACTGACACCAAGTTCTCATATAGCAGAAAGTATTGCTCGTAAGTGCTATCTTCACTGCTTGGCTAGGAGACGGTCCCATGCTGAGAGAGATCTACGTTTACATGGGCCTTTGTTGCCCCATGTGTAGACGAAGCTAGTTAAATACACCTGGACATGAACCTATCAGTCATTAGAAAACACTACAGTAAACTCTAAAAGACAGCAATGTTTTGGAATGAAGACCTCGGGTATCAACTGTTCCTCGGGTACAAAAGAACTTTCCATCACAAAAGTAAAGCTCTCTGTGCAGGAGATAGTCTTAGATTATGGAATAAACTCCTACCAGAACTAAGAGCCACCACAAACTCACCCACCTGGTGCTCTAAAGGTAAGGCACTCTTATTTCACTGTAGCTTTCTTTAATAAATGCATTTCAGCATTTATGGAGTTCCCTGTGGTTCAGTGGTAAAATTCTTGTCTACCACACTGGAGACCTGGGTTCAATTCCCAGACATTTATATAACTACAGCCATGCAGGCACCAAACATCTGGACTCAGTCTGGTCTTTGGATTCTGTCTCAGTGGCCTAAAGGGAGAACAAGGTCTGGGCAGCTTCCATTCCTCCAAAGATCTGGGTGGCCCTCATGCATACACCATAATCCAAGAGAATTAACAGTTGCAACATCAGCATTTACATTTAAAAATACAAGTTGGTCATGTTACTGGAAACTACTCAAGTTATGGTGAAGAGGCAGTGTAAGAACCTATGCAGACCAGAGCATTAGAAAGTAAAACCCAAGGCAACAAACCCATACATTTTAAGGCTATGACCAAACAAAGAATGCTTTAGCCCAAAGAATGGTCTTTAAAGAGTTAAGAGCAATGTACAACTGCATTTGCTACTGGCAAGTGCTATAAACAGACATGCACTTCTGAGTACGAGCATGTTTTGGAAACAGGAACAAACATTTTCATAGTAAATAACTGAGTAAAGCCCCTTTAAGTTATTCTCAATCTCTGAATGAGTCCTGCACCTTGTCCTCTCTATCATTTGAAAAAGGTCCCCTTATTTTTTGTGTCTTATTCCTGCAAATGCTTACAGCTTTCCACAAAGTACAACCATCACCATCTGAACGCCAATGCATGTCCTTTTCAAATGCTTTATCATAGGGCTGGAAGGGACATCAATATTCACCTAGTCCAATGCATTTGCACATACAGATGCTTGGCTCTCCCAAAGCAGGTTATCAGATTCAAATGAAGCTATGCACCATGAAAGAAATAAAATAATTCAGGAAACAGCCAGCCCCAGATAGTCACCACTGGATCATATCAACCTACCTTTGCTGCTCTGTGCATCTTCGAGCAAGTCCATGACATCTCTCTCTACCTCCTTTAGCCTGTCCTCAAAGGCCTGGTCTGTCACAGTTTCTTCTCCTGTACCTAGGTTTGCTATAAGATTTTCCAGTTCTTGCAACTTCTCTCTTTGTTCCACCACCTAAACAAAGGGAAGAAGTGGTTGCATATCAACAGCTTTCCTTGTCAATAAAAAGAGCGGAGGCACAGTATCAGTCACAAGCTTCAGCATCCAGTAGGTGTCACTCTGATGTTATGTGAAAAGTCTCTGCTCAAAAGTACATAGGTTTTTGCCCATCTCCTTTGTACCTTCTTGAGGGCTGAGACTCCATCATATGCTACTCAATGTGCCTCTGCCTGCAACGGTACTTGGGAACAAAATCAGAGGAGTACAGTGCAGGTCTTACCTTATCTTTCACTAGCCTGTAGCATGCAGGGCACTCCTGACAGCCAGGCCAAGACCGATTGTAGAAATAGTTCTCTTCACACTGGTTACACCGGTTCCCCACAAAGCCTTCCTTACACGCACAGCGACCATCCTCCTTGCACTGCAGAGCGCGAGAACCCTCAGGATCACAGTCGCATGCTTCATGAAAGTTAAAATATGGAAGTCATACAGGAGGAGGGGGGAGGACAAAAAATTACTCTGAACTGCAGACCTTTGCCTGCAGGAATACCACACAGGTTAAAGATGCATGAGTTGAAGTTTTTCCCTGCTGTGATTTCTATACCCTGTATCAGTAGTTGGCAAACTTTTCAAGCCATGGACCGGAGCAATCTGGCTCTGATCTGTCATGTGACAGCAGTCTGCATCAGCAATGTGGGGGCATATGATAGAGCACCCACATCAGGGTGCAACTGCCACTTCTCCCAGCCTCCTGCTCCCTGGCTGGGGCATGAGTGCAGCTTACAGGCAGGGGGGAGCTGGGCCAGGGCTAGGCAGCCAGGAGCTGCAACTCCCCGCTGGCTGAAAGCTATATTTGCACCCAGCTTGGGGGATGGTGGGGGAGGAAGCAGTGGTACTGGTACAGGTGCTTCACTGCACTGGGTCACTCCTCAGACCCAGTGTAGGCATGGGCAGAGGCAAAGCCTTCCAGCTCTGTTGGCCAGATCCAGTGGGTCTATCGGCTAGATCTGGCCTACAGACCTTATGTTGTTGACTCCTGCCCTATGTTATAATCAGGGATCGTGGTTTTCCCTGATAAAAAAAAACCAAAAAAGCAAGCAAATTCTCTAATAAAACGCCCCAAATCTGTGATCAAAATTAAAGGCCTCCTACAGCCACTCTCCCCTCCCCCCCATCCCTGTTTATGCACCTCTTACCACTGGGGATGACCTGGTGAGGGGACACTGCAGGTCCTTGACCACCTGGACAATAGCAATCATCACCTGCTGGAATTCACTATCCAGCACAGGGTGTCAAGGGCCTATAGCAAGACTAAAGCCCTTGACTTCAGAAGGGCCAACTTCAATGAGCTTCGGACATTAGTGGGGGAGGCACTGAGGGCCCAGAAGGTAGAGGAGATGGGAGTCCATGAGGGATGGTTGTACCTTAAGGGGGGCAATCCTCCAGGCCCAAAGGGTAACAGTCCCTCAGAGAAGCAAGGGGGGTAAGAGTGCTCAGAAACCCCCATGGCTCAGCAAGGGCATTCAGGAATG
>NW_005842143.1:470824-471057 GCF_000455745.1 Alligator sinensis
TACCCTTGTGGTTATGCCAGATAAGAAAGCCGATATTTTTAACAGTTTCTTTGCCGCTGTTTTCTTGAACAGGGACCGGGACATCCCTCCTGCCAGAGGTAGGGACAATCTTGGGGACAGCTCTGTCAGGCCTTGGGTCAGCGCAGAGGTAGTTAGCGATCTTCTGGAAGGGCTAGACATTTTTAAATCTGCAGGTCCAGATGCCCTCCACCCAAGGGTGTTGAGGAAGCTGG
>NW_005842143.1:471812-487616 GCF_000455745.1 Alligator sinensis
GCACAGAGGCGGAAAGGGATCTTGGAGTCATTATTGACTCCAAGATGAACATGAGCCGCCAGTGCCAGACCGCAGCCAGCAAGGCCAGCCATACCTTGTCATGCATCCAAAGATGCATCTCAAGCCGGTCCAGAGAGGTGATACTCCCCCTCTATATGACATTGGTCAGACCGCAATTGGAGTACTGCGTCCATTACTGGGTGCCGCACTTTAAAAAGGATGTGGCCAGCCTGGAGAAGTTCAGAGGAAGGCCACCCATTTGGTGAGAGGGCAGCAGGATAGGCCCTATGAGGAGAGACTGAGGGACCTGAACCTGCTCAGCCTCAGCAAGAGGAGGCTGAGGGGGGACCTGGTGGCTGCCTACAAACTCATCAGGGGTGGGGATCATCAGCAAATAGGAAGAGCCCTATTCTCCCCAGCACCACCTGGGGTGACGAGGAACAATGGTAATAAGCTGATGGAGAACAGGTTTAGGTTAGAGATCAGGAGGCAATATTTTACAGTTAGGGTGGCCAGAATCTGGAACCAACTTCCTAGGGAAGTGGTCCTCGCCCCTACCTTGGGTAAATTCAAAAAGAGGGTAGATGATTACCTTCTCTGGGGTCTTGTGAACCCAGCATTCATTCCTGCCTGTGGCAGGGGGTCAGGCTAGATGATCTGTTCAGATCCCTCCTGACCCTAGCTACTACTACTATGAAAGCCTACACCTGCCCCTACTCCCACCACACACACAGATCTGGGAGGCATGGTTCTCCCCTGCCCCCTAGGAGTGTGCCATGGGAGCCACCCCCCACAAGCAGCCTGCTGCCTGTCCTGCACCCCACTGTGGCCCTGCAGCTGCACATTGTGGTCCCTGTACCCAAGCTCCATGCACTGCCCAGCCGGGCAGCATCCCCAGCCCCAGCCCTGCTCAACTCCCTCCCTCCCTACGGGGGCCTCAATTTACTTCTCTTCCCCCTGCCACTTACCTGTGGGAGCTGCTCTCCAGGCTGCCTGGGGCCATGTGCATGTATGTGCATGTGGCACCCCCTCCTCCCTAGCCTGCAGGGAGCTCATTGCAAAACTGTAAAATCTGCAGGTTTCTCCGGTAAAATGAGAAATCCATGTTTGCCTCGGGTAAAAGGCAAAATCCGCAGTTTACTCCGTTTTTCTATGTTAAATGAAAAACCTGGATCCCTGGTTATCATGTAAGCACACCTCTCAGGCTGAAATATTTACATCAGGCTAGAAAATTTCTACACCAGTTTCCCAAAGGCAATTACCTTTCTACCCATCCCTCTCATTAGAATGATCTTCAATTAATGAATTTGCTCTCACGGTAATAAGAAGGCTGGGAGAGGATTTAGTCATAGTCCTATTCTCATGTCATGATTTACACACTTTGCGTCTTTACAGAAATGAGTCAGCACCGTAAGGCCACATTCCAGAACAGAGCCATAGGAGTTTAGAGGACAGAAAACAGAACCATTCATGGCCAAGATTCAGAACAAGTGTTTATGCCAAGGAGAGACAGATGTCTACAAGTAAATGCAATCAGAGCCCCTTGAGAGAGAAAGGAAAAAGGTCTTACAAATAAATCAAGAGGAAAACAACTTCACTGAGACCAGGCTTCACTCAAAGTTCAGGATGAGCATGCATGCGCACATACAAATGCACACACTGTGATTATGTTATGTAAGGGAATGGTGAAGTGAGAGGGAGAACACAGGGAAAACAGGGAGGAAAGGATGAGAAAACAGGTCATCACCCCAACTCCATCCCCACACTACTTACGTTTGCAGCCTTCTGGTCCAAATCCAAAGTGGTTGACCTCACATCTCTCACAACGCTGACCAGTGATGCCTGGCTGACATTCACACTGCCCAGTCTGTATGTCACACTGACCATTAGTGGAACCCAGTGCATGGCAGTCACACCTGTTGATGGAGCCCATATTTCAGTGCAAGCAGTAAATACAACAGGCTGCACATACGCAACAAATTCCATTCATGGATCTCAAAAAGCCTTTACAAACATTAAGCTTTACACAACCCATATGAAGTGCACATTGCTGTCCCAGAATTATCAATGGGGAAAGCAAGGCGCATAGGTTAACTGCATTGCACAACACTACAGTGAGTCAGCAACTCAACTAGGAGCAGAATCCAGATGTCCCAGCTACCAATTTTCCTGTAATCCCAAGACTGTTTTCTGTTTAAAACACACATTTACAGCTATTTGTAAATTATCTTTCTTATACAAGTCTCATCTTATCTGTCCCTTAACTAATCCTCTCCTCCTGTCCAATCACCATGCATGTATAATCTAATCCACTTATAACAAACAAACTAGCATTAACATTAACTTTCCACCACCTGGAAAGCACAGAAACATCATGACTGCCACAGCAGAGGTCAACCTCACCTCTCACAGCCCCGTCCACTCTGGAGGTTGTAGAAGCCAGGCTCACAGGCACTACAGTCCCTCTCTATGACGTGTGGCAGGCACTCACACTGTCCAGTTACTTGACTGCAGCTCGTCTGCTGTTTCACCGTGCCATAATGATTACAATTGCAAGCTTCAAGAAAGCAGAATGTATTTGAAGAAATTAGTAGAGTACTGATGCTGCAAGAAGTACCCAACCGCAGTTCCCACATGTCATACAGCACACCAGTGCATATCTCAAACAGCAGCTTTGGCACCACATACAGTGCATCCACGTTTTGTCAGGTCTCTGGGTAAATTTACACCAACACCATTTTAACAGGTCACAAACATCAGCATAGAATTAAATCTTGCACTTTATAGGAGGCCTGCACACAATGCCATGATCTGAATTCCGGTATTTTCCCTTGTCTTGGTCTGACAAAAAAAAAACTGAGTACAAAAGAACAGACACCTGAGATCATCCAATTATCCCAAAGGTATGCTGTAGAGATTAAGAGGCTGTGTCTGTAATTCTGATAAATCCATTGATTTTCCTGCATGAAAGGACAAAAGGCAGCACTTACCTTTGCACTTGCTCTCAGGGTTTGGAGCTAAGGGGTTCCCAAAGAACCCAACTTTGCAGCGGTCACAGTAGAAGCCAGCTGTGTTGTAGATGCATTTCAGGCATTCACCTGTTTGTCTGTTACAGTTTCCCACAGCATTGGGATCAACGTTGTCATTGCACTGGCAGAGACGGCAAGGCCTTCCAGTAGCATATTCACTAAGAGGGTCTCCAAAATAGCCATCGTCACATAACTCACACCTTTTACCTGGGGGCAGGATGAACACACACATTACATTAGGAAGCCATATATTAAAACCTAATTTGGATTCTCTTTACAGCCCTTTCTGCTATATAGCCCTTCTCATCTTGTTTCTTCATCTATTGTGATGTGACAAGGAAGTCATGGTGAGTTTGGAGCTCTCAAGGAAGAGTATGCAGCAACCTTCATAAGTAAAGCTGCCTTTTGATTTTTAGCTAAATTACTATTTGAAACACTCTGATTCAGTCTTTTTGCAGTGATAACAATAAGATACTTGGAAAAAACTGTTCATGTATTGTCCACTTGAAACTCCTAAAGCCAACCAATTTTGGAAATTTGCCTATACCTGTCAGGTGACTAGGAGTGCTTTTAGTGCCATTTTCCAATGTAGGCAATCACCAATGCAAAGCTCAGTTCCCCTGTCTTCCTACCCAGTGTCTGAACATTTTATCCCTCCCTAAAATTTCCTATGCAAAAAGCCAAATACTTCACAAAGTCTTTAAGACTCGTCAATGGTAATTCTCAGTAGTTGCACTCTTTCAGACCCTTGAGAAGGCTTCTCTAAGAAGAGACACAGAATACTCATTAGATAGAGAAAAGCTGTTTGCATCTCAGGAAACACTTTTATAGGTAAATCTCTTCTTCTCGTTCCCTCTCCCATCCTGTCCCAAATCATAAGAGAGGGTATATTTAGGAGGGGTGCACGAGGCACTGAAACCCCATAGATTCAACAGTGACTGGTGTGGGAATGTCAGACATACCAGTTATAACCAAAGATAAGCCCAAATCAAAATCTGACTTAAGATCTCAACTTTACAGTTTTGGACAATAACTCTATCAAGAATTTATTGCATGTACATGCACCTCCCACAAGCAGATCTCTAGATTATTATATTTAGCCAGGCACAGCAAACTTGGGCAGGAATTCAGAGCCAGTCTTAGTTCAGCTATGTTCTTACAAGCATTTATAGTTATCTGGTTCTTTTGACTGCTTGGTGTCAAGCATAAATTCATCTCAAGGTCTAGAGTAAAGTGCCCCTTTGAATTCTACGTGCTGATTACATACACACGAGAGGTTTTATTTGAAGAGTTTAATACCCACATACTCTGGCTAACAATCAGAATAAAGCACCTGATGAAACACTTCTGTTTCAGGTTATTAAAAACACATTCTACAAATCAGCTCACTAGGCCTGATGATTCACTAAAGACTATGACTCCTAGACAGAAAAAGCCTTCTGCAGTAAACCGTACGCAATGTCTGCCAGGATAGCAGAGGGGAGATATGACCCCTATTTCTGTCTGCATCAGAGCAGGAAGAATAGCAGCCCTCACCGACTCTTACAGGCTCCTATTTTCTGCCAAGACCCACCTCAGCATCATGTGAACAACAGTACTCTGTATCAGATGTTTGTATGTCTCGCATATCATAGACATTTTCAGACTTTGCTTGAATTAAATCTCAGTTGTTTCTTCTTCAAGGAAGAACTGGCTTTTTGGAGTTCACAGCATTAAGCTTTGGAAAAACAGTGAACCCAATACCGGTTACAAACTATCTGCTAAGAAGAAATACAGAACAAAAGGTGGAAGCACTCAGTTCTGCTCATTTCACTTCATTAGTGGAAGCAGATCTACAGTAAAGCAGTTCTGAAAACCAGTGGGTTTCAAAAGCTCTGAATAGAGAACATACCTGTGACACCAGAAGGACAATTCGTGCATACCACCTCTTTTGTCTTAGGCACTATGGCACAGCTTGAGCCTCCTGGACACGGACATGGCTGACAGTCAGAGGAAGTGCCTGCAGTCGCATCACCATAATATCCCTCGCTGCACTTTTCACAGTGAGGACCTGCTGTGTTATGCCTGCAGTCACATGCACCTGTTTTTGTGGGAAGAAAAAAAACCCATAGCAGGACGTTTTCACTTTTCTCTAGTCACTGACACCACCATTATTTGAAAAGAAAATCCAGGAACCCTCCTACTGCTCACCCCTGTATACCAATTCCCATTTCTCCTCCTTACCAGTCTCTGGATCACATGTCTCACTGTGCTCATTGCAGGTGCACAGTACACATGAACTGTATGGCCCAAGGCTAGGAGTCTCCCTCCTGTAACTTGGGGCACAGTGCTCGCAAAGCTGTCCTTCATATCCTGCTGGGCAGGTGCAGCTCTCCACCCATGCTGCTGGGGCTCCAGGCCCTGGACGAGCACTCACAATTGTGACATCATCCAGATAGCCAGCATCTGGAAAGAGAAGGGTTTCATTACTCATACATAACAAACAGTACAAGACAAGCTGATGTACACAAGGTCAGATGTAAGCCTGTTCATGGCACCAATTATGCAGTGTCAAGAGATGGATTCACTACCACTATGATAGGAAAGTTCATAATTATTTAGGCTACAGAAGGATGCAAGGTAGCTCAGAGGAAGGAAACACACACACACAAGCCAGGAAGTGAAGTGGAGAGTCTCTTCTGCGTGAGCTACACAGGCCCACAGCAATGACACTTACGTATCAGCCTTTCTGCAATGCAGCTTCAGAAATTATAATTTGTATAAATATAGCTTGACAGTAAAAGTCCCACCTTGTGGGTATTCCCAAACAGTTTCTATCCTTCCATAAGAGATGCAAAGACCAAAACTTCCTGAATCTTTAATGCATCTGTAAAACTTGTATAATGGATCCTTCACCAGAACTGCACTCTCATAGTAGCAGAAAAAAAACTAAGGCATCCCTCTACCTGCCATTGTTTGGGTGTTTTGCCTCCAACTTCAACTTCCCTTGGTAATTTACTACAGAGATTGGGTGCAATTCCTCTTAGGCAGCGTTTTCTCTAAATAGAGTGGTTGTTATGCTGTTTATAACAATGTAGGGGTGTTGGTATTGGTGCAGAAGTTCAAGCACTCCAAGAAGAACCCCAGGTGTCCTGGGACATTAGCAGCAAAAGGAATGCTCAGAAGTCAAGTCCCTCTATACATTTCCTCCTCTTCATTTCATAATCCATACATTCCTTGAATGTAAACAGATTCTACTTAAAATTCTTGTAGCTTCCTGACCTTTACATTCATACACACATTTTCATGCTATTTTACTGTGAATCCGTTATGCAACAGTGTTTCAGCCACCAACATTTTATCTCTATGACCCAGTCCCAAAAATCCTTCCTCTGTGGAACTTCCGCTGAAGTGAACTGAAGTTCTGCACATGAAGAGCTTTTAAGATCAGCCCATCCCCATTTAGAAAACTCATCGTCCATTCTTTCATGACACATTACAAGCACCACAGAAGTGATATATATCTTTAATCTATATCAAAGGTGGGCAATTATTTCAGCTAGAGGGCTACTTAAGTTTTAGTGAGTTGTCAAGGGCCATGCACACAAAATCCTTTAGAGGATATCATTTTAACAAATTATAGATAAAAACAAATCATAGGCTAAAAATCAAGTATCTAGTATAACACATTTTAATTTTATTTTTTTTAAATTGTTCTGATTTATGTTTTTTGAGTAGTATATATAGAAATGACTGCATAATAGCTCAAAATAGTCTTACTCTAGTATATTGCATGTGCGGAGGGGAGTTGGGGGGGAGGGGGGTGCTACCCATGCGCTAGGTCCTGGGAGCTGGCGGAGGGGGGAGGAGGGGCAGGGGGCACGTGCAGCAGTGCTTGCCCGGGCAGTGCAGGGGCAGGTGTGGTCTGCCCCTAACCCCCCTCAGCTGTCCCCATGGTGCTCCAAATGGGGCCAAGCCCTACCTGCTCCTGCCCAGGATAGCCCGCACTGTGCTCCTGCCCAGCTTCAGCCCCAGCCAGCATGCACAGCTTCCCAGTGGGGCTGCTCCCAGTGCAGCTGCAGCTGCTCAAGAAACTGCTCAGCTCCCACCTCCAGCAACAACTCCTCCTGTCCTAGCTGCACCATTCTAGGCAGCAGGCAGCACAGGGAAGGACAATGGCCATGGGGATGCATGACAAACACCACAAGCCCAGCCAGGCAGGGGGAAGCTGCACCCTGGCACCTCCTGCCCCAGCATGTGTAGCTCCAGCTTTCAGTTGCCTTCCACCCACTCTGCCTGCCTTCAGGTGGCTGTTCATTATGCCAGGTGGGTAGAAGGTGGACAGGAAGTGGAGCCCCACATACTGGGCCAGGAGTCACCTAGCTGCAGCTTCCCTCCCTCCCTGGCTGGGTGTGTGGTACCCAGCACACACCCCCATGACTGCACCCCTTCCCTGTGCTACCTGCTGCCCAGAGCAGCAGCAGGAGCAGGAGGAGGAGGAACTGAGCAGTTCCCCAGGTGGCTGCAGCCACACCAGGAGCAGCCCTGCTGGGAGCTGTGTGCACTAGCTGGGGCCGGGGCCAGGGCCAAGGGTAGGGGCACAGGGGGGAACATGATGCAGGCTGCCCCAGATGGAAGCAGACAGCGCTCAGCTCCATGCTGAGCACTGCAGGGGCAACTGCAGGCCAGATGCAATCAACTGGTAGGTGTCCACCCGTGGGCTGGATCCAATCAGTTGGCGAGCCATATCTAGCCCACAGGCTGTATTTTGCCCACCCCATATTAAAAGATCCCTGCTGAGACTTTCTTCAAAACTCTAGAATGGGCCAAGTATGCTGCCAGATTTGTTACCAATTAAATCTAGCCTGTATTTTACAGAAGCAGGGGAGAGGACAATAACTGTAATGGCATTTCCTCTCTAGGCCAGTGCAAAAAGTCCAGGAAGCTGAAATCACAAGAGGTCAGCTCCTGTAATTTGTGGACTCTGGACAAATTACTAGCCTTAGATATTTGTGACTGGCACCTGCAACACAGCAGCCACTGTTACTCTGCAATAATGCGGATGGTTTGCACATCTTGTTATCTACTCCAAACCTCATTTCTATACCTACTTCTCTCACTGTACGTTCCACGGATCTTGATAGAAGTCAAGTTGTGAAGCAGTTTTTGAAACTCAAAAGGGGTAAGAGCTGGCCTCCATGGGTAATCTGTTGCCTCATGAAGTCTATGGAAAAGAATCAAGGTTATTTACATGATTCACAGCTTTCACGCACTAAATAACTTTATTCCTTTACATGGCCCATTCCAGCAATTATATGCTGCTACAACATATTTAGCATATATTCACACACAACTGCCAATGAGTTAGCCCTTGGTTAATCTAATCTCAGTTACAGAACAAGTTCCAATTTAAAAGAGCAAATTTAGCACTGTTACTTTTCTCACTGAATCCAATGTCTGTTCCATGTTAGATATCCCCCTTCCTTCCTCTTCTTTCCACGTGACATGGAAAACTGGCTTACCTGAAGGTGTATTTCAGTGTGTTCTCACTGGGATAAGAATTGCCCTGAGCAATAAGAGGCACAGACACTCTAAAGTCAGCCCCTTCAAGCACCAGGTCCTCTGCAGACAGACGGGTGTCCCTTCGATCCACTCTGAAGGAGAAGGTCAGGTTTTGACCGTAACTCAAAACCTGGTTACCCAAGAACTTGCCTGGAACAGAATTATAAACCCTTATGATTAGAGACCAACAAGTTACAATATGGCAATCTGGTGAATTTTAGAGGATCTCATCTCTGACACTACTTACCTGGTGCAACAAAATAGATAGGGAAATAGCTGTCTGAGGTAACTGAGATGTCCTGGGTCTCAGCACTCCACTGGAGTAATATTTCAGAGCCATCTCGTTGTTCAGCACGCCACTCATCCTCACCTGAAACCCAGATATACAAGAGCCCCATAAAATGGATCACATCACACACTGCATGTAGAATACTGCTCAGCAGTGCTGGAATTTTTACCCTGAATTTTATCCACTGGTGCTAAATGGCTTTAAAGTGTGTTAACTACTATTAGAAAGCCAAGGAACTCCTTTCCAGGTGAGACCTAGAATTTTTTAAAGTTACGACATCATACAAACTGCACCCACTTCCACAGTGATTCTCAACCAGAGGCTATGGCATCCTGGAATGCCTTGAGATCCTTTCCAGGGTGCCCCAGTGTGCCATGCAATGTTAGCCCTGTAAGGCTAACTTAACACGTAACCTACAAGATATACCCAGAGTCTTCAAACAGGAATTCACAGTGTAAAAAACATTCTGACCCGTTGTGAGTTTTTCAAGTTCTTTGCAACAGAAAAATTGTACTATTTTTCCATAGTCAAAAAATGAGTGAAAACAAAGAGCTAGTATTTTCTAAGAGGTGCCTTGAATTTATCAAGGGGTGCCTAGAGTACAAAAAAGGTTGAGAAACACTGCACTATGAGCTAACTTCCAAACTCCGGTCTTCAACACACTTTACAACTTTTTTGTTGTTTACTACTTAATTTTAATTAAGTACTTGCTCTCCAAACAATAGAAAAGTCTGTATTGGTGTATGAAAACAAGACAGACCGTATGAGAAGCAAGTCTTCCCTTGCTACCAAAAAACACAACCTACACTTTACCACAGTCAAACAGAATTCAAAACCTAAGAGTTTTATTCTTAAAATTTAGAATCCCGAACACTTGGCTGGGTTCTAAGGTTGAGAAAACACTTTCTCCCTTAAGTGTAGTGTGCTTGTATCTATAACATACATGTCAGTGGGTGCATCTACACATGCAATTAATGCAAAGCAATAAACTCTAGAGCTGTTTGAGCCACAGTAAACTGCTCCCAGGCACATGCACCTGGGACGGCAGCAATTTGAGCTGGGGTGGAGCAGGCCCCTGGCTGACTGGGATGACTGGGCACAATTTACACATGCAGTCAGCATCTACATGTGCATTTCAATGCAGTAAATTACTCCATAGTAGGATAGTACTGTCCCCAGTACTATCTTACGGTGGCATTAATTTATCGTGCACCAATACCGACGCATGTGTAGACCGGGATGTTTTATTGCAGAGCTAATTAATCTACTCCGCAGTAAAGTGCCTGTGTAGATGCACCTAGTGTTTCAAACCAAGATGTTGAAAGTCAGACCCAGAGTTAACCACTTATATAACAAACATCTGATATTTCAAAGAGGCGTAGCACTTAAAGCACCTATTCATAGGGATAGGCCTTGCAGGTACTTGAATTTCTGGAAAGGAAACCTTTCTATATTTAGGTACCGCAGCACAGAGACAGTATTAGTTTTTAGACTCAAATCTATACCCCAGCCTTGTTAAAGTCAAAGGAAGGTCAGGTTTTACCAAACTGGAAGTTGGAGGTGATGCTGTAGACACTGTAGCCAATGGCATTCGTGCAGACTGAGGAGTGTCCAAAACAGAAACAGGGGTTACAGCCCCTAGGATTTGCTGGATCCAGACTGAAAAACCCAGGTTTACATCTGAAGATGAGCAGGAGAAAGAAACTGAATTTTTCCACTGTTTTACAAACACACAGCCATAGACCTAAAACATTCCACATTCAACAAAACAGCTGGAAGAGACTGAGGAAAAGCCATTTACCTCTCACAGTTGAATCCCTCCACATTGTCCTTGCAGGTACATCGCCCTGTTTCGATGTTGCAGTCATCTGTGCTACCAGCAGTATTACAAGAACATGACCTGAAACAGACAGGAGAGTGAAGAAATAACACCCACCAAGGAATATGTACAGAAGCCAGATGGAGAAGAAAGCTTATAGAAAATCCTCATGCTACTTGAACCTATAGATCAAGTAGTTTCTTCAACTTTTACTTCAATTACAGGCCAAGAATCCCTTACCTGCACCCAGCCTCTGAGAGAGAGTGGAACCCTGGCCGGCATCGGTCACATTTATCACCCGTTACACCAGACTTGCAGCTGCAGCGACCATAATTATCGCACTGTGTGCTGAGGGAGCCTTGAGAATAGGGAGATAAGGGAACTGCATTAGCCTGTGATGGTTCAGATCAAACTACTTGTTCAAGAAAGCTGTATGGGATGGCTGGGGAAAGGGAAGAGAAGAACAGCGAAGTATAGCTCCAAGGATGAGAATGACAGCTTGCCAACAGCCTAGGGGCTGCAACTAATTAACATAAAATTTCTTATGCCACCATGATCGCTCAAACAACATGCAGATATGCATCCGTGCATAATAAAACTACACTGACCTTGCAATCCCCCTTTGCCATTTTATTATTTATGTTTTTGCTCTCCTTTTTATACTGGGTTTTATCCCTCGTTCTTCTTCCATTCTCATTTTTCTCCTTGCAACTTTATTTCATTCTTTGCCTTCTTATTCTCAGCACAGCACCTACAACCTTCTCAGTCTTGACACTATTTTGTCCAAGTCCCTGCTTTACACCTACTCGCCTTAGTTTCCCCTTAGCCTGGATATTCCCTAACCAGTTTCCTCCACATTCTGTTTTCTTCTTGGTTCCGAGACAGAATTCAAGAGCAAAATGTAACTCTACTGAGCTACATCCACGGGTGGAATTCATGACCTGTACAGGACTCCAAATTAAGTCTCACACTTTTAGCAAGGGAATTTCTTAAAGCTACACTCTATTCAAATACAATGAATGTAAACTTTAGTTTCTTTCCCTGGAGAAAGACAGAAATGAGAGTCAGTTTGTGAGGAGACCCTCAAAATATTAAGAAACAGTTTATATATAGGGAAAGCTTTTTTAACCTATTGAAGAGAGGATGCTCTCTCCTGAGCATTTGCTTGGCTGGCAATCTGGAAAATTTTAGTGTTCTAGTATTAACCAAGGGACGAAAATAAAATATAACACCGCATTTTAGAAGAAAAGGAATGGGTTCTGCCTTCGACTTCATGCTCTACTGTAAAAACTGTAGTATAGCAAAGTGAAAAAGTCCTAAGAGGATCCAACTAGACAGAATGGGTAAGAACAAACAGCTCACAAAACCTTTACCATATACAGGCAAAGTTCAAATCCCTTCAGCAATTCAGTCCATAATTATTTAGAAAATCACTATGCAGATAAAAATATCACCCTGAATCAACCCACATACTTTAAATATACACTGAATAACAAATATGCCACAGGATCCAAAGTCAAACACTTCAGTATTAAGATATTACTCCCTTTGAAATGTACCTCTTTATATCTGTTCATTTCTCATCCCATGCCCCTGCCTGCCATTAACATTGGGCAAAATTTGATCTCAACCTAAGTCCACTGAAAGCCTGGGAGTGGTGGCAGAGGAAGAGACATGCAGGCCTTTCCTGGGTCAAAATGTTCTTGATTGTAAAACTCCCCTTCTGGAGTTAGAAAAGAGATAGGCCTGATACTGTCCTTCAATGGCTGATTTTAGTACATACTGTGAGCACAGATTTATTTCAGCTGGTCTATTTTTAATCATCTCATCATACTTTAGTAACTACTACCCTTTTATTTTTCCTTATTCCTCCTGTAGGGCTGGTCCATGTATGGTTTGAATGATCAACTTCACTACTCTTGGGTTTTTTCTTGTGCCAGAACTTTATTCTCATCAAAATATAATCTTGCTATGTATTTTGACTTTTCTTTAACAATGTTTTGGAAAAAGCTTGTTTGGTTCACACTGCAGTGCTTAGCTACCCCACCACAAATGCCTTATTTAAAACTTTAATAAAACAAAGGATTAGAATTTATGATGATTTGGATACACACATCTTCAAGAATTCTAATGGACTACATTGACTTCATAGTTTCACCTACTAGGTGTGTGTGGGGGCATAGCATATCATGGTACAAAGCAAAAATTCATCTGGAATTCATCTGAAAAAAGCACCAACTGTTCAGGCATAGTATATGCTTAACATTTATGATCTGCACATTTTCTACATGATATCAGACCTAAATAGACACAAATTATGAGCAGATTTATTTCATATTTTCAAGTTCAAATATTACATCCCATACATTATATTTGATTAAAAGGTCAGTTTCAAAGTAGCTACAGATGTTTAAAGTGACAGGTGAAAATATTCTGCAAACCTACTTACCAACAGGGTTACAGTTACATGGGAGACATGCTTCCTCACTTCCAAGGCGGTAGAAATTTTCCCGGCACCTTTCACAGTTGGCCCCATCAGTGTTATCCAAGCAGCCTACACAATGGCCACCATGACCCGTAGAACGGTACAGCTCAGGGTCAAAATAACATTCCTGAGACCGCCCATTGCAGTTGCAAGCTGTGGGAAAGCCACAAGGTATAATTAGCCAATATTTTATTAAGACCTCCTACCTGTAACAGATGGACATAGTGGGAGTGTCTATACATGCACTTTAAAGCACATTAGTCTATTTTAATGTGCATTAAAGCATCACTGAAAAAACTGTGTTACTTAAAAATCATACTCTTCAGTTAATGCACAGTAAAACAAGCTAATGCGCATTCTCCTAGCACCTCACAATGGAAGTACTTCAAGAGGGATATGGAAAACCTTGACAGGGTCCTACTCGGATGGTTAGGGGCCTGCAGGTAAGGTCCTACGAGGAGAGTTTGAGGGACCTGGGTCTCTTCAGCCTCCACAAGAAAAGGCTGAGGGGACGGCCACAATATCCCCCCTTAGCTCTTTGAGTCCAGTCCCTTGCCCTGGACAGGAATGATCTACTAGGGTCCCTTCCGTCCCTAAACATTTGTGAAATCTATGAGGTACTAGATCTAATGGCGCATTAACTGGAGTGTGTTAATGCACATGTAGACGCACCCACAAAATCTAATGGACCTGCTCCAGTAACAAATTGTAGGGGAGTTGGCATAAGAGCAGCTGTATATGAGTATCATAAGTATATGAGGGCAATAATAAAAAACACACACACAACACCAACAGCATATACGGCATCAGTCAGGGAGACTGTGAGCACTGGGAGAGGTACAGCGGGTATAGATGCTAGAGATAAGCAAAGGCTTGGTCAGCACAACCATGTGAAATCTAGATAACCATCTTATCCTCTCAACCATCAAAAGCACCGACATGAAATCAAAGCTTTTGGTTTCCTTTCCTCTAGTTAGTGTGAGGAGTTAACCTTTAGAAAACTAATGCTCCAGGGGAGATCAGTGGTCTCTGAGGCATGTCAGAAGGAAAACTAGCATTTTCCATTCTGCTTTCTCACTAGCTGAGTTAGTTTCTACTCTTCACGTTTCTCTCCCACACAATAATGCTGACCTCAGCCATACAAACAGGATGAGAAGATAAAGGTGAGACCAGCTTTCCAGCTGTGAACTGTGAGAAAAAAAAAAATTTCCCCCCTATGGAGCCAGATTACAAAATGCTTACATCTAGGGAAGTGAGGTAAAGCAAGACACTGTTTTAATTGAGCTGTCAGCTCAAGTCAGAGGACTTGTACAGATAACCAGAACTTGTTACCCATATACTTTCAGACAAGAAGAAGATTCTGTCAGAAAAATCTTCTTCCTTAACTAAGCTATTAGAAACCATGGCTTAAGTTATAACAAAAGACCAGGCAAGGGAAATAGACTGTAGGGATATACATTAGAAACACTGAATCTTTACAGCAGACCAAACCCAGAAGATGCCAGAAATCACCAAAGTAAGTTGAGAGATCAAGAATTCAAAATGCAAAGAGAAGATGCCACTGAGTTTGGCTTATCCAAAAGGCCACAGCATTCATCATGATCTATAGCAGTAGTGCTCAACCTTTTGTCCCCATGAGCTAGGTTGAGTGGCATGGGGCCAGTCCAAGTGCCAGGAATGGGCCCTGCACCTCCCTCAATCTAGTGAGTAAGGCCACACCCTGCAGAGTTTCCCATGAACTCATGGGGAGTCCCTATGGGCCATAAGATTTGGCATCCAGGGCCATATCTGGTCCACAGACCAGGGGTTGAGCACCCCGATCTACAGAGTGCTAAACCATACTTGTTTTCAATGTGCCTTAAGCACTGTTCAATATCATTTTCGCAAATGCCACAAATGCATGAAATAACTCTGCTCTGCGGTAGGTATGAACAAACATTTCACAGGATCGTTAAAAACATTTTTCTGCTAAGGCCCAGAAAGCCTTCCAGTATAACTCTGCACTATATTTCCAGAAATTTTCTATTTCAAGGCAAGAGAGTCCACAGGCGCACCATTATTGGTGTGCTGATCTCTTAATACTATAATAAACGCTGCTCTAGGTCAGGGACCTGAAGTTTCTGGACAGCATTTGCCACAGTTGTCCTTTGATCCTTAATGGGACCTCTAAACATTAACACAACACAAATAATAAATGACAACACCATACTTGCATAAATGGGTTTCATTACTAAAGGGTCATCAAGTTCTGGATGATCAAATGGTAGGGGTGCACCAATAGAGATTTTGAGGGCCGACAGCCGATTTTTAATGAGGCATATCAGCCGATACCAGTCCGAATTCTGATATGCAGCTCTTCAGCTTGAAGAGCTGCATCCAGCTGGTAAGTCTGGTGTGGTGGAAGTGGAGGGAAGGGGTGTGAGGGGTGGGGCAGATGAGGCCCCTGCGGTGAGGGAGGGAATAAGGCTGGGGCTGACCAGCCAGGGTGGGAAGGGGAGCAGGATACAGCCACAAGTGGCTTGTCCAGGGAGAGGGGGATGGGAGAAAGAAGGGGTGTGCCCCCCTGGATCTGCATGGAGCAGGCTGCAGCTGTGGCCTGGGGCCAGCACAGGATGGAGGCACGGCTTGTCGTTGACCCGGG
>NW_005842143.1:487647-498265 GCF_000455745.1 Alligator sinensis
CGCCTGGGAGAGCATGGGGGGTGGGGGGGCCCAGATCTGTCCAGCTGGGAAGAGCCTGGGCCCAGTCTGCCCCACGCTATCTGGGGGGCACATGCCTCCCCCATGCCCTCCCAGGCGAGCGGCCACCAGACGAGCATGGGATGAGCCGCACAGAGCAGTAGGAGCTGCCCCCTCCCCTTCTGAGGACCGCCCCCAACAAGTTGCACCTCCGTCCCACGCCTGCCCTGGCCCCAGCTGGGCAGCCTCTTCCCCGGCCCCATCCTCACACACTCCCTCACCATGGGGGCCTTGATCTGCCTTCTCATGCCCCTCCCCTCTCCTCTTCCCCTTCCACCACACCAGACTTACCAGCTGCACGCAGCACTCCATGCTGCTTGCTCTGCTCCTCACTGCGTATATGCCGAGCTGCGCTGTGCGCACGCACGGGCATTTATTGGACAAATTATTGGCTGCATCAGGCCGATTTCTGGTACAGAAAATATTCTTTATATCAGTGCTGTTCTGATATCAGACCATTTTATTGGTGCACCTCTATCAAACGGAATATATCTTTTCAGTTTTAGTGCTCCCTCCCAGTCAAAGGTATAACCCAGGAGTCTGGTCCTTATTCTCTAGAAATTTGTGTTTTTACTATGGCTAGGGCTTTGCTGGAAATGACTCTCTTATTCAAATTAATATTTGACATCACCTGTTTTTCATTTGGAAACTGCACACAACATCACAGACCACAGCAGGAGCTGGGGAAGAGGCAGGAACTAGGACTCAGAGCAGGAGGGGCAGGAGGCAGGCCCCAGCAACACTGCCATGCTAGGGCTCCAAAACAATCACTGTGGCAAACTCTGCGGGGTGGGGGGGTAGTGATTCCAGCACCTCTCCTAACTTAGCACCCAAGACAAGTGCCATTCTTGCCCATCCTAGTTACACTACTGAGTGGAGAGTCAAGTGATCCCAAAGTCATTAGGGTGCTTTTGAAAACCCAATTTATGACTTACTGTCACTCTGCTGAGTGAAAATACATAACGCACATTTGCAAGCTGTTTAAAATGCAAAGTCTAGTGTGGACAAGACATGACAAAATTTGGAAAAAACTGGGGCTCACCAAGAAGCAGCAAAGGTAAGAAATGGCACTTCATAACATTAAAAATGTACTGTATGGCTGCCCATTCCAGCCTGCCAAAGGCAGCAGTGCAGGTCAGACAGAGTTCTCTTGAACAGAGCCACTTACGCAAGCATTCACTGGCACTTTCTGCTGTTGCTCTTCTCCACGGACGGTCATTGTAGAAAGGAAGGCACTTCTCACAGTCTACCCCAAATGTATTGTGTTTGCAGACACAAGACAGCTTCCCAAACTCATTCTTCATACACTCACTTGCATGGCCATTACATTTACACCTAAATAATAGTAGAAATGAAAGACAATGTATTAACTTCTACCATAATACATCTTGAACTCAAAAGACCTGGGCCACTCAAAGCAGGCTCAGTATCCAGATCATTGAGACTTATGTTTATGAGATTTCTCCTCAATCACGTCCTAGTGGTATTAAGATTTAAGCACAAAGTGCTCCATGCTTTCTGGCTTTTTAGTTTATGGCAGTGGTTTTCAATGTTTTTAGACTGAAGGCACCTTTTGTTACACTCAAGGCACCTCTCAAAAAATGCCAGCTCTTAGTTTTCACTCATTTTTTGAATATGGAAAGAGTAACAGAGCAATTCTTCTTCTGAGAAGAACTCAGAATTCTTTTGACACTGCAGATTCCTATTTGGGTTTATCTTGTGAATCGTGTAGGTGTTTGCACACCTAATAGTTTTAAAATTGTATATCACACTTAAATAGATCTCAAGGCACCTCAGGCTGCCACAGCACCCTGGTTAAGAATCACTGGTTTATGGTGCCCCCTGTTTCCATTTGGTAGAAGATTCTGTTTGCACTTGTACACCCACCCGTGAACACACAGCACTGTAAAGACTGTCAGTGGGCAGCTCATAGTTGGAGAGAGCTTTCAGATCTCAAAGAACAATTAGGAGGCTGTTTTGTAATCAATAGATTGGTGAAGCTTCAATACTGGGGCCAAAATAGACTTCTTATACTCCTCCTCATGAGCAGAGAGTGGGGAAGTAAAACTGTGGGAGGGCCTTAAAGCAATACATTTCCCCTACCCTACAGCTTTTACTGAATTCAACAAAAATGGCTAAGCACGGCAGCTGCATGTTTCTGCTGTAAGCAGTAAAGTAGTTAGTGCTGATATCTAAATTCCAAAGTTAATACCCTGCTGATGACAGTTCACATCTATAAGATTAAACTATTTGAAGGCAACCATTTACTGATTTCACTTGTGCTTTTAAGATTTTATTTGAGGGAAAAAATAGTGTAGAGTCTGCAATACATTCCTGCACCGAAAGGGGAAGGGCAATAAATATCTGCCATTTTTGCAGAATAGATATGGTCCTGCTAAGGGGAGATTCATTTCAAAGGTACAAAGACAAGATACCTTATGTTTGCATGTTAATAGCTATTCCTCTCTGGATTATTTTAACGCTTTTTGACTTGCAGGACAAGGAACAAACTCCACCCCCCTCCCGCCAAGCTTTGTTCTAAAGCTTGTTCCTTCCCTTCCCTACAGTTTCTAACAACATTAGTTTATGCATGTTAAGCAGTTAGAAATTGTATGCAACTAATTCTGAAACACTTCAAACACTTAGTGTTTGCTAGTAGTGCTTACAAACTTCTTAAGACATTGTGTTGTGTTTCTACTTTAAGGCTTTAGGAACTATATACTAAACACCCACTGAGAATAAACATTAGTCTAATTAAAAGTAGTCCTATAATCAAAATTATGCCAGTACTAAGCCTCTAGTAGTAATTTACTCACCTGCCACCTACAGCAAAATCAGAAATTGCATAATAATAAGACTTGAGAACTTTCGGGTCATTAAAAACTTCATCTCCAAAGGTGTTCAGGCGATTAAGGGACACACTGATGTCAGTAGCCGTCACCCATTCCTAAAAGAAACACAAACCTCAGCAGGATGAGACTCAAATACCAAGAAAAAACTCAAATGCACTTTCACATTCTGATGATTAGGATGAGTATTCACAAAGAACAGAATTATGCTAGAAGTCACTCATGACTACAACTAACCTCCGCTCAATGATTTTTCTTTCCTTACCACCTAAAATTGCTTCTTCCCTCTCCTAAAACTCTACCGTTTCCTTTCAGCTCAAATGTTTTTCTTCAGATTAGGATTTTGTAAATTCCAAACAAATACATTTCCTAGTTTCTCTTTATTAATTCTGTATACTTTACCTTGTCCCCTCCGTGTCTGGGAAATAAGGGGTATTACTTCCTTAAAAAAAAAAGAACACAGTACAAACTTGTATGATTGCAAATGGCACAAATCTAACCAACTGCAGTTCCCCTACAAAACAGCACAGCAAGAATGGAAAGCAAATCTAGGCTAGACTAATTTGTAGCCAAACACCCTGAGATACAAGTACAGAGGCAGACAGATACACACATATCTGATGAGAGAGAGAGAGAGAGGAAAAAAAACAGACAAGTCAATCTGACTTAGAACATAAGAGCTTTTCATAATATTTATATAGCATCTTTAATACCACATCCTATCTTCCTCTAGCCTCTGCCAATGAATGGAATCTGCCCCCCAAACTTCACATTAGCTTTTCCTAGAGAATGTTAGTTGGTCTCTAATCCAGGGGTGGGCAATTATTTCAGCTAGAAGGCTGCTTAATGAGTTTTGGTGAGCTGTCAAAGACCACAAGGGTAGCCTTGACAGGTGCCCTGCCCCCTCCTTGGTTGTTATCTTGGGACAGAAAGTCCTGCCCCCTAACCCTGGCCACTGGAAGTCCCTCCCCTTGCCCCAGAAGTACTTGGGAGGGGGTGCATCTTGGAACTGGAAAAACACCCCAAATCATATACTTTAAAAATCAAACATTTTAAATTTTACTTCAAAAATATTTTGTCCTGATTTATGTGCATTTGCATAGTACATATAGAGACAATTGCATAATAGCTCAAAATACAGTCTTACTCATATATGTTATGTGTGGGGATGTAAGGGGGTGTACATGGAGGGGGGGTTGGGTGTATGTGTGGGGTGTGGGTGGTGGAGAGTGTGTATGTGTGGGTATAGCAGAGTGTGGGTCTGGGGTGGGGGTTGTGTGGGAGGGTGTGGGCATGCGTGTGGGGATGGTGGTGTGGAGAGCTATGGGTGTGTTGGGGGTATGGTATGGGGGTATGGTCAAGCTGGGGGGCATGGGAGGGTATGGATGAGTGCGTGGGGTGTATGTGGGGTGGGGTCCTCAGTGTGCAAGTCCCCGGAGCTGCAAGTGGTGACAGCAAGTGAGGCCAGCCCCACCCAGCCCCACAGTGCGTAGCTCCCACACTTCCACCTGAATCCCTGGCCACACGTGGTGGCAGCCTGTGGGGCCAGCCTAACCCAAACCCAGAGCACGCAACTCCCATGGGGCCAGCCCAGCCCAGTTTTATATCATTTGGCTCCGCACGCTGACTCCCTTTCCCCCAGCAGGAGTCTCTGGCCATGGCCTAGTGGGGCCCTTACCTGAATTCCCACTCTTGTAGGGAGAGAGGACTGGGAAACAGCCACAGGGTTGCCAGGCAAAAGCTTCTTGTCTCTAGCACCCGCTGGCTTGGGGCTGGGGGCAGGTGAGGCCAGGCTGGGATGGGGTTGGTTGCTTAGAGGGGCAGCTGAGGGCTAGGGCCCTTGATAATTCTTTTGGCTTATGGAGGAGCTCTGCAGGTCAGATGGAATCACCTGGCAGGCCAGATCCAGCCTGTGGGCTGTATTTTGCCCACCTCTGCTCAAATTGCTTGTCTGTTTTCTAGCATTTCTAATACAGTCCTCTTGCAAGTGTTGCATGAAAGTAATCTGCATGAAAATGCATTGATGTGCTATTGCTCCAGAGCTTGCACTGTTTAAGCAGTAAAATAAGGATACTCATAACTGCAAAGCACAGGTAAGAGTGTATGGGAATTCATGCATAGACAACTGTACATCTAAGTTCTGAGAAGGGATGCTGCAGTGCGTCTATTCACAGAAAGTGAATCTCTGATTATTTCTCAAGACATCACTTCGAGGTTTTTCACTCTCTCATAAGCCTTATTAATTCTTTTGATCAACAATCTCTTAAAGTATTCTCTGAGAGAACCAGTTGCATGAGGTTGCTGAACTGTTTTTCTTTCATTGAAAAAGTTTCTCCTTTCCCCTTCCCCTTTTATCCTTTACTTGTATAACTAAGAACTAGATCCTTCTTTTCCTTCCTGCTGCTGGATACCAAACGGGTCACACACATATGGAAAGGTCATCAAAACTTGCTCTGTGTTCACATTGCTCTGTACTTTACAGAATTTTCAGGCAAAATGGAGGGGAAAGAATTTGAGGGTATGCTGATTGTAGCTGAAAAAGGAAGCAGGCATGCGCTATGGAAAACATTGTTGTTTTATTTCTCTTTGTTAAAGTTGTCTGGACATGTCATCAAGAAATGAAATGGGAAATAATTAGCAAACTACATAAACATCAGTGCTACCTTCTACCTCTAGAGGGTATCAGTAACAAAACCTTGCATTGTAGATACTAAAATTAAAACTTAACAGAAATCCATATAATCTAGTCTCTTATTTCTTAGAATAAATAAAGAATTATTTGGATACTTATTTAATTTATTTAGCTATAAGGGAACGTATTACAGCAACAATCAAGGACAATTTGAACATACCATTCCACTTTTCTGTAGTTTGTTCAGAATTTACCTAAGTGCATATGGCAAGTTTTTTTAATTTATAATTATATTCCTCAATTCTCTCTGAACCACTACTGTGCCCTGCATCTCAGTCCTAAACTCACCGTTATATTGACTGGCATGGACCCAGTTTCAAGCAGGTTTCCACAGCGCATAAAAGACACGCTTGCATGCCTCTTAGGCATCCCCATCCACATACCTGTAACACAGGACTGTTATCAAAGTTGTAGGCACTGGGTCGCCCTTCCAATGTTGAAAAAGCCACATTGCCCCCCGTGAGAGGAGAGATGTCACTGAACTCATCTGTGCAGAGTGCCTGCTGCTCATCCTCCCCAGTCCGGATAAACCCTCTGTTAATTTTCTGATACGTATTTTCACAGGAGCCACTATAATATTGGTAAGGTATCCATGGTCCATCCTCCTTTGTGCGCTTGTAGATGGCAAAGCTCTCAGGCCGACTGGTATGAAACTTCAGGCGCACATATGTAATGTCAAAGGCCTTTCCTGTGGTCAAAACATATTAAAAACACTAGGTTAAAGAAAAAGGGGAAAGTATTTATACTTTATTTTGCTCTCCTAATTAAGGTGTTACCCAATCTTGTTGGTATATAGTTCAATATAATTAAGACATATTTTCCAGCAAAGCTCTAGTGCAAATTTCCTGCATAAACCTTTAGAGTAGCAGAAATACAATAAGAGACCAGTTCCATGTCCAAATTAGACTCTGATGGATACATCAGTTACTTAAGATTTTTTTTGTTACATTTATGAACATTTATTTAGGATGCTATAGTAAATTTATGAGATATTGTACCCTAAGGCACTTATGACTTCTAGATATGAAGGTTAGTAGGGTCAGCACAAAGTGTGCTAAAAATTCTTAATTTCTCTAGATAAATCCTCTAGCTCAGATGTGTTTCAGGAGTGTAAGTTGTAGCTGTGTTGGTCTACGGACATAAGCAGACAAGGTTTTTTGGGTAAATGTTGATCTGTAAGAACAAGGATGTCTTCTGGTTTGGAATTCCAAACTCAATGCTACCAAACTACTGAGTCAAAAGTAAGCAACTAGCTCACAAAACAGCTAGAAACTTAAAAACTTGGGAGCTTTCAGAAATAGGATGTTTTTACAATGTGTTTAGAAAAAATGAGAAGGTCAATATTTCCACCTGTTCTTGGAGGAGCTGCCTAAAGAAAAAGATACTCCCTTCACCACAGAAGTGAATGTAAAAATCTTCCTACCCCACATTTATGCTCCTGTACAACATTCGTCATGTTAAACTTTCTCTCAGGTGCTTTTAGCATTACAAGGAAGAAGCATTATAGAAGTTTCATATACAAGCAATGAGAATACATTTTATTATTAATGGGATGCTGCTGCAGAAGTGTATTTTCCAAAGATTTTTGCAAAAACTATGCTAAGCTGTGCGGGCCAGGAGCGACCCGAGCCCTTTTTTGTGCTGCACACGGGCTGTGGCCAGCAGCCCGGGCACGCCAGGTTGGAGAGGGAAGGCCGTCGAGCTGGAATTAGGCACAGACGCGTATCGGTAGTTTTAAAGATTGTTTACTTACACCGAGATGGCAATGGTGTAGGCTGGAAAGCTTGATTGAGTTGCAGTTACAGACAGACAACACAGATGGTCTCGTGGAGGTTGCTAGGCTCCACGGTGCAGAGCTCCGGATGCTCGGGGTGAACGAGCCACCAAAATAGAAATCGTAAATACGTCTTATAAAAGTTGCGCTCGAAGACGGGAAGAGGTGGGCGGTGGATCAGGCCGCCAAGCTCCTCTGGATCTCACACAGGGTTTCTATTACCCTGCCGTGTACCCAGAGTCCCCACGAGATGGATGTGGAGTCCTCTTCGGCTTGGGCGGAAACTGCTCAAGCCTCTTATACGGCTAACAAGCCAATCGTTAGCCGCCATGTGTGAATAATTTAACACTAGCCAATCACGGGGAACAAATTTACATACCGGTGGCGGGAACTCTTTTGCACCGTGCATTCCTCTTGCAACATGAGCAATGCACTCTGCAAAAGAAGCTGCAGAAAAGGCGGGAAACTCGTCCCTGCACCGGGGTTTCCTCTGCAACAGGAAACACTCCCATGCAATGCTCTGCAACTTGGCGGGGATAATTCTGGTGCCGAAGCACACACACACACAATCATGCCTTTTGGGTCATGACAAGCCAGGCCAGAATGGAACACTCCACCAGCTGAGCTAGATCAGAATAAAACACTGGATACCAGTGACATAACTGTCTGAAGTAGGGGTGCTTAACCCCCAGTCCACAGACAAGTTCTGGCCTGCGGGGCTCTCCACAAATCTAGAAATTTGGGGTGGGGGTGTGGTGGCACCCCTCCCCTGCTACCAAATGCCCAGACCTATGGAGAACCCCTAGCCCTGTGTGCTGTATCAGGTACCCAATCCCAGTGCACAGGGCTGGGAAGCGACAGTGCTGGATGCCCAGGGCTCAATCAGGACCATGGACTGGCTCCATGCCATTCATCTGGCCTACAGGGCCAAAAAGTTGACCACAGCTGGTTTAAAGCACGCAAACACTGACTTCTGTGCAACGTAAGAGGCCAGGAAAGGTGTATGTTCTATGGATGTTTATGTTACTTCTGGCAACAAAGACTCAAACTTAGGCAGGGAAGTTGCTATAAAGCCCACCTATAGTTATGCTCCAGGTTCAAAAACAGATTCACCATATAGCTACCACCTGCCTGTCCATCATGTGAACAGTTACTCTATTATGTAGAATCTGGAGATTCTACCTCCATGAACTAATGGTTATGTGCATTTAAGAACCATGTCTTGTCCTACTTAATTACTTCTCAGTTTTCTAGCATTTCATCTATGAATATGTGAAGTTGTGCATCAGGGAAGGGGGAGGAACACTGTGGCCAGGGCAGGCGTTCACTTCTACCAGTGGAAATTTCTGGTCATTTCTAGTGGTGGTCACCACAGTATGGTGTAAGAAGGTGCAGGGGGCAGCTGCGCTTGCACCTCCAAGAACCCAGAAGCTGCTGCTTCCTTCCCAACAACACCCCAAGCTGGAAACTCCAGTTTAAGGAGAACGGGAAGCACCAAGAAGCTGCTCCTCTCATCCCCTTCTGGAGACAGGGAGGGGTGGGAGCAGCTTCCCCCTGAACCTTCTCCACTGGGATGACCCCAGTCTGGGGAAAACAGAAGAGCCCTTTCCTCACTGCTCAACTCCTCCTAGAACCCAGAGATAACAAACAGCAACTGCTCCCCCACATTTCCACAGACTGAGTCACTGGTCTCAGAAGGCATAGGGAGCATTTCCCTACCACTCAAATCCTCTCTATCCCCAGGAGTCAAGCAGGAGGGAAGTGTACAGGCATTCATTCTCCTGGCAGTAACTTTTCCTGGGTTACAGATGGATTATTTTTCTTCTTTTACAATCACCGTTTTTGTTCTGGAAGAAACTGTGTGAACGCCTGTAGACTTGTGGTTTCTAGCAGGAGAGCTGCAATTCTCCCAGTAAAAATGTAACACCTGTATGTGGCCTCTATGAACCTACAAGTGAACAATTATAGCGCAGAATAATCACATAGCACAGTGGTTTTCAGATGGGGTTTCATGAGCCCTTCCAGGGGTGTTATAGCATGGGTGCTGCCAGGAGAAATGCCCCAAGTGACTCCTGCAGAGGCAGATTGAAAATCAGCTGCGGCTGGAACCCATATTCTTTCTGCAGCCCTTCCTGGTCTAAACCCCACACACTCCTTCCAGAAACAGAGGTGTGCCAGGCATGTAGGACTGTCCTGCATCCCTCTATTTCTGGGAGAAGCAGGTGGGTCAGATCAGGAAGGACTATGGCAAGAGGGTATATACTGGCCACAGCCCTTTGCACTGCCCATCCAGAGGGGTCAGGGGGTCAGGCTGGGCTACAACAGTCCTTTACACTGTTTGACTGGAGGAGTTGAGGACACCCAAGTCAGGCAGGACCTTCCTTTTCCCCTGGGCATAGGGGAGTTATGCCTAGGGCACAACACTCAATTATGCTTCTGCTCATGCTTGCTTTAGAGTTATCAGAAAACCCCAATACAGGCAGGAGCACATGGCAAGAGCCTGTTCGAGAAACACCAAAGTAAGCTGAGGCAGTATAACAGAAGTTCTCAACCAAGGGTGCCACCAAATTCAGAAAAGTTGCAAAGGGGTGTGCTGACTCTAAAAAGTTTGAGAACCACTGCTACACATACCAAAGCCCTCTACTTCCTTTGCAGGTAGAGAATCAGGAGCAGCAAGGAACCTTTTTGGCTAGCCATGGAGCCTCTTTCACTCTTTCAGGACAACCCTTACTATTAGAGGTGCACTGATACATTGGTCCCATATTGTATTGGCACAGATATAAGGAAAATTGACATTACTGGCAATCAGCTTTTTTTGGGCTGATGTGGCTGATAACGTTGCTGATAAATGCCCCGTGCAACCACACGGCCACAACACAGCATACATGTGGCCAGGAGTGCAACCTGGCAGCTTGGAGAGCAGCATCCAGCTGTAGGGGAAGGGGCAGGGGAGGGGTGGGGGGGGTGGAGATCGAGGCCCCCATGGTGAGGGAGTGGAGCTGGGGCAGGTGCTGCCCAGCCGGGGTGGGACAGAGTGTGGGATGGAACCGTGAGTGGCTCATCGAGACAGAGGCTGGGGTGGGGGCAGCTCCCGCCAGTATGCGCACCCCAGGAGGGCAGGGCAGGGCTGGGGCCAGGGCTGCGCTGAGCTCTTTTGGGGGGTGTGCTCGGGGCAGACAGTGCTGGGAGGGAGGCTCGGGGGGGGAGCTGCAGGCACCCCAAAATTTGCTGTAACCCCCTCCCAGC
>NW_005842143.1:498275-500314 GCF_000455745.1 Alligator sinensis
CGTGCCCCCCTGGGGTGCACACAGCGGCAGGAGCTGCTCCCCCTCCCCATGCCCCCCCCGACAAGCCGTGGCTCCGTCCCATGCCCTGTCCTGGCTGGACAGCACCTGCCCCTCCCCCTGCTCCAGTCCCACTTCCTCCTTCACCATAGAGGCCTTGGTCTATCCCCCCCACACCCTTCCCCACAACAGACTTACCAGCCAAATGCTGCTCTCCAAGCTGCCAGGCTGCATATCAGCAATCGGATTGATATCGGCCAATATGGCTCATTAAAAATTGGCCGTTGGTATCGGCCTAAAAAATCTCTATTGGTGTACTCCTACTTACTATCTGAAATATCAGAGGGCATGTCTCATTCAGGTTATCCTGTCTGAAACTTTTCAAACCAAGAATACTTTAATTATTTACAAAAGAAAAAGACATTCCCACCTCCATGACAACAAAGTTAAAACTACCTTCCCACCCCACATTTATCTCCCAATGGGATTGTGGCAATCAGCAAATAAACCTCCCTAATGGATTCTTCCCAGTGATTAGAACATCCACCCCCCATACAGCACACACAAACCAACCAGGGGATTCACACCCCCAAGAAAATATTTGACTTCTCAAAAGCTTTACTACATTCTTTGCTTTGGTCTATGGCGTTCCTGCCCTGTATCAAAGCTGAAATGCAGATGTTTCACTGAATGCCATTAGTATGGAGTACTCAAAGCTGAGAAATACCACTTGCATTAAGAGCTACAGGGTGTGGAGGTGGCAGAACAGAACAGTAAGAATCCAGCTTTCGTTCACCCAATGCCAAAATGAGGAATTCTGCTGAAACCTCCTACATGGAGAAACATTTTTAACTGCTTCATATCTTACAGAGCGGGGGTGAGAAACTGTCTTGAATTGGAAAAGCATTCTGTGTGGAGCCAGTCAGAAACACAGCCACTTCTGTTACAGCAGTTTAAGTAATTTCAGCTAAGATTTGCAAGATAACTTCCACTACTGTCCAGCACAGCATTAGAAGACAATAGTTACTGTTCACATTTTACAACAATCCAGACAGTGTGCATTGGCTGCATTTCTTCCACCCAGATTACAAATTTACAAATGGCGGGGGAAGGAATGGAATTTATCAATGGCCTGTTAAGAGAGCTGTTTCTTTGCTATTTACAGCCAAATCTCTAGTGGCTGCAATATGGCAATATAAGCTTATTTGCAGTCATACCTTGCAATCACTGTGGGAACATCAGTACTTTAAACATGTACAGTTAAGTACCAGAGCAATGTTAGACGTGTAGGTTGTAGCCATGTTGGCCTAAGGATGTAAACAGACAAGGTTCTTTGGGTAAATCCGATATCAGGCTGTCAGAGCAACGTTAGGTTACTCCTCAGTGCTCTAAAGAGTTAAAGTGACAGTGGGAAGGGACCATAAAATGCTTCAGTCACCTTCTTCACAGAGCTAGTTGGCTGTGAGAAAATTTCCCAGGATGAGGTATACAGCTGCACACCAGCTGTTATTGTTCCACCTCAGTGGACAGATTGTGCACAGACAATCTCACTAATCAAGAAATCCTGAAGCTAAATAAATGCTGGATTTTGGATTAACTGTACAGACAACTTCATATAGAAAAATTAAAAATTATGGACACTGAAGCATATAGAGTAGAAAAGCCAACAGTGGGTTTACTGTAACACAGAGAAATCCTCTTTATTGTTTGGTCTATGCCATTCACACCATTTTATAACTTTTTGCCATCCACTCCAAGAAAAATATTGTTCAACCTCTGTTGTATCAGCCACCAGTCCTTTACTTGGAACAAAAATGGACTGAAAGGATTTTAGCTGATAAGTCCTGTGATGATTAGCACTATCACCACACAAAAGTTGAATTGATTTAGCTTACATTTTAAACCTATGTAAGGATATACAGAGGGTTTTACATCATTTTGAAAGCTGTTTATTTCAATGTAGTTTAATTTTGGTTTGCATAAACCTGTTTCTTGTTGACTCAGACTAAATTAAAATAAGCTTGCCTGAAGCAGAAAGAGTG
>NW_005842143.1:500345-505862 GCF_000455745.1 Alligator sinensis
GTGTTTCCCCAGCCTCTCACTATTATGGATATTAAAACATTTTTGCTTTAAATTAATCCAACTCTGGCACAAATATGCCCTAAATCTTTAGGCAACTAGTAACTCCAGAAAGATAAATTTCCATCCAGGAAGAGCACACACCAACTGCAGAAACTTCCTTAGCCTGACGGAGGGTTTTTGAACCCAAAAGCTTGCTTAATAATTGTTTTCCAACTATTTAAGTTGGTCTAATAAAAGATATCAGATTCACCCAAAGAACCTTATCTGCCTATGTCCTTAGACCAACATGGCTACAACCTACACACCTGAAAGATAAATTTTGCTTTTCAAAGTCAGTGCAGGACAAAGCATTTTATATGAATGCGGTCCTTGCCTCATACTACCTTGCAATTTCCTTCTGCTTACTAAAAAGTGGTTGACAGCAACAGCCAGAAAAATCAAGAGAGTCTAATTTCTAAGGTAAATTACCTAACACCTGCAAGGACAATCGTGCATAAAGCAGTAATTATCTATGCATGACAGAACCAGGGAGGGCAAACAAGGTTCTTCGGATAAATATGGTATCTTTTATTACACCAACTGAAGAGTTGAAAAAATTGTTCTTTACAAGTTTTTGGGCACAAGCACCCTTTACTTTTTCCCCCAACTATTCAGTTGGTCTAATAAAAGATACTGCATCAACACGGCTACAACCAGCACCCCAGAACCAGCAGGGGGAGCAAAACAGTTCAGTGTACTGCAGTGGTGCTCAGCCTATGGGCTATAGGCTGGATCTGGCCTGCAGGACTCCACACAGGCCCAGAAATCTGGTGGTGAGTGGACCATGTTAATGGCTCACTGTAATTAAGCTGCCTCCCTGCGCCACTCCTCTAGTCTATGGGACTGGATAGGCTGAGCACCACTGGTCTAGTGTGTCATAATTTAAAAGGCAACAGGGTCCCCCAGGGCTTGGTCCTCGGGCCCGCACTGTTCAATATCTTCATCAGCGACTTGGACAAGGGGGTGAAAAGTACCCTGTTCAAATTCGCAGACATGGGCATGCTAGAAGGGAGGGACAGGTTACAACTAGATCTGGACAGGTTACAGGGGTGGGCAGATGAGAATAGGATGGGTTTCAATACTGACAAGTGCAAGGTACTGCACCTGGGGAGGAAGAACCAGCAGCATACCTACAGGCTGGAGAACTCCCTTCTCGTCAGCACAGAGGCAGAAAAGGATCTTGGAGTCATTATTGATTCCAAGATGAACATGGGCCACCAATGTGAAGACACGGTCAGTAGGGCCAACCACACCTTGTCATGCATCCACAGATGCATCACGAGCAGGTCCAAGGAGGTGATCCTCCCCCTCTATACAACACTGGTCAGGCCGCAGTTGGAGTATTGCGTCCAGTTCTGGGCACCGCACTTCAGGAGGGATGTGGACAGCATTGAGAGGGTCCAGAGGAGGGCCATTCGCACGATCAGGGGGCAGCAGGGCAGACCCTACGAGGAGAGGCTATGGGACCTGAACCTGTTCAGCCTCCACAAGAGAAGGCTGAGAGGGGATCTGGTGGTCATCTATAAACTTACCAAGGGAGAGACCCTGTTCCCCTGAGCACTACCAGGAGTAACTAGGAATAACGGCTGTAAGTTGACTGAGAGTAGGTTCAGGCCGGACACCAGGAGGCACTACTTCACAGTCAGGGCGGCTAGGATTTGGAACCAACTTCCACGGGAAGTGGTGCTCGCTCCTACCCTGGGGGTCTTCAAAAAGAGGCTAGATACTCACCTTGCCAGGGTCGTTTGACCCCAGCATTCTTTCCTGCCCATGGCAGGGGGTCGGACTTGATTATCTGCTCACATCCCTTCCAACCATGAAACTATGAACACTTTGGAGTAGGAGGTGCTTACAATGTATGCTTAGAATGATCAACACTGAGATTTAAAATAAATATATACATTCATAAATAAAGTAACCCCACAGGCACTCTACTGACCCAATGAATTACACTTATAAGAGGCTGGATAAAACCCCTCATAGTTTGCTCTCATAAGAATATTCATTTAGAACGTCAATGCCCATGCGCACATGCACGCATGTTATATTAAATCTAAAGGATACAGTGGCAGAGGCTTCTCGTTACTGATCCCAATGCTTGGGTTTGAACTTCAATCTAGGCTCGTGGGGCATTTTTATATATGTAAGTGCCGCAGCGCCAGATGCTTTGAAAAGCTGTGACGCATGCAGTTGTATAAGTGGCGAAATGCACATCAACGCTGAGAAAATGGCGGTAGTGCACTTTTGAACTAACGCACCTCGGAGGTGCATTAGTTCAAAAGCACACCACCACCATTTTCTGCATGCTGATGTGCATTTTGCTGCATATACATTGCACACGGCACAGCACAGTTCACCTCAGCTTGTGTGCGGAATAGACTCGATTAATCAAGTCTGCTCTGAAGCGGCAGATCTCTGGCATGTCATGGGAAAAAATGTATGTGTATAAATGTCCATGCTGACTGAGCTGTAAAAATAAGTACTTATTCATCATTTAGCCTCAACAGAGATGCTAGCCACACATCACTCCCTTGTGTGCCACTGGTTATAAAACTGATGCATCTTAGCCAGACTAGTTCAATGGGTCCCCAGCTTAGAAGAGTTAACAGAAAACAAACATACACTGAAAGAAAGACAAAGGAGAAAGACTCATGCAGGTTGTTATAGGCAGAGGGAAAGCTAAGCAATATGTGGATCAGTTTTAAAGACATGGGCAGCCTCTGTACATGGATCAGTGTCATGGAACAACCTTACAAGTACACAAATTTTGCTTAAAGCCAAAGAAATCTCCCCAAAACTCCACTACACAATGTGGCATTACACACATCTTGTGGTAGAAACCAAAGGATCTAATCAGAGTCTGGCACTGCGCACATGCAACAAAACTGGAACTGCTACTCTATAAGGGTTTACAACATAACTGAACCATCTGTGGCCCAGTGTATTAAGTATAGGATTGGAGGCCAGATAGTCCTCAACTCTGTATTCCTGCTCTGCCATTAATTCACTGGTGGCTCTTAACAAGTCACTAAAATTGTTTTTAACGGTGAAAATAATAATTTTTAGGCTAGAATCTCTAAGATAGCGATTACCAATGTCTAATGAAACCTACCTGATTTATTCCCCTGTAAGTGCTGAACATAAGGAAAAAGTTCAACTAATACCTATTTTTTGTTTATTTGAAGGGGCATTCTCTACAAAAAATCACTGCCAGGATGGTGCAATCTAGCAAGAGTGAAATGATTAACTATGCCATAATTGCTTAGTGTAATTATTAACCTCCTACAGAAAGCACAGTTATAACACTGACATTCAGTCTAAAAGAACTTCATTATGCCTGGAAACAGAGCTGGAGGAAGGGTATAGGAAGGAGAAAAAGGGGTAGAAATTAATCATGCAAGTAGTCTATCCTAGGTTTGCCAGTTCTCCTCCTAACAAAGTCTCTCTCACATTCAACCATCAATTCTGAAGGCGGACCCTGTTACTAAAAACAAAACTGTTTCCAAGTGAATGACTCCCATATATATTAGCCTCAGTAGAAGTTTAGGGGACACTTTCCTTTAAACTACTCCCTGACAAGATTCCAATAGCCTTGACTGTGAATCCGGCCAATGGGTCAAAGACATGCCTGAAATCCTTTAACAGACCTAAAGGGAATGAAGCCAAGATGCATTCCAACCTTTCCCAAGCTGAGGCAGGGAATGTGGAAGAAAACCCCTCCTCATTCAACTGTTGGGAAGAGTCCAGTGGGACTAAATTTGGGAAACTTTTACTGCAGATGCGATTAGTGAAGGAAAAAAAGCCAACCGCAGTCATTCCAGGATTGGAGTGAAAGAAAGCAGGCGAAAATACAACAAAATGAAGACTATCCTCTGAAATGATATACATCAGCCAAAATGTCAAGAATGCCTTATTGCTTTGACTGGGAGAAGCCTAGGATGATAAAGGCAGGGCAGGCTTGTTTTCTTGAACTACTGCATTCTTGTGTTGAGCAAAAGCTGCGTTCAGCCTTCATCAAGATGGGGAAGAGGGACAGAGAAGAAAGGAAGGAGATCTCCAAACAGAATTCTGAAAATGAGGGAAAACTGATTTACAGTTAGCTGAAAATCTAAAAGTAAGATGCTGTAGTACAGTAGTCACCAACCAGTGGATCTCGATTCACCAGTAGATCTCGGAGCCTCTTGGGAGTCGGTTTGAGGCTGGGGTGGGAGGCTGAGTGCCCACATGCATGCACACGTGTGCCCCAGCCCAGCAGGTCAGTCCGTGGGGGAGGGAAAGGGCGGGGGATAGATCACACAGTAGATCTTGGGTTGCTTTTAAATGCCAAAGGTGATCTCCTACTTAAAAAGACTGGAGACCACTGCTCTAGTAGGAAGCTTAACTAACAGTCAGGTTTTCTTAATATAAGCTTCTAGGATCCTCAACAGAAGCTTAAAGGGCTTTTCCAGTAAAATAAACTTGTGATCTGGAACAGATGCATATCTACAATGTACCAAATAGTTCTCTTTCCCTCTTCAATTACAAGCAGATTCTCACCTCCCCTTCCCTCTTGAAATTTTCTAAAGGACTTAACTCAGGGTTGTTAAACTCACCCAGGGCCCTGTGTCAGATACAGACTGCAGGGATCCTCATGGGCCATACTTGGTAAGGGGCATGGGGCTGCTGCAGTGGCCATTCTAGTGGCAAGGAGTCAAGCAGCAGCAGTGAGGGGTCTACCAGGGGTGTTGAACCAATGTCATTGCCAATGGCCATGCCCAGAAGATTCAAAGGACCCTGGATTTTTGTGACAAGCTATGACCCCAACTTCCAGCACCTGCCAGGATACTGCCAGAGGTTTCATGGGCCAACTTTGACACCCTTGTCTTAACTCCACTAGTCTTGGTTAAATAAATAAACAAAAAAAATATAAATCCCCCTTTTTGTGTTAAAATGCTTTTTATGGGTAACTACTGAGGTAAAGGGCTAATTTAACTTCCTACCACCATCTCTACCCATCATGCAAACAAAACACTGAAGAAACCAGGTAAAAAGAAGATATGTATTACACACCAGCAACATGACAGTGCTTTTCTTCACTAGAACACTAGACCGTTGTAACACCACCTTGAAGTAAGTGTCACGTTAACTGACACAGTGTTAAATGCAACTCTATGTACATAAAAGGCTGTGTTTAAGCTTCCCCATGACCAGCTGATAACAATTTTCCTACAATAGAGTTCACTCCCTTCCCCCAACCCAAAACCAGCCAAGGTTATTTTAAAACATAATATCTCCCTATTTACTCAGAGGTGCACCAGTTCATCAGTCCATATTATATTGGCACTGACAAAAGGAAAATTGATATTATCAACAATCGGCTTTTTTGGCTGATGTGGCCAATAATGTTGCCAATAAATGCCGTGTGCATGCACATAGCCACAGCATGCACACGGCCAGCACAGCAGCTTGGACATCAGTGTTTGGCTGGTAAACCTGTGG
>NW_005842143.1:505960-537132 GCF_000455745.1 Alligator sinensis
GTGGAGGGGGGGGTGGACCCCGCTGCGACCCCCCCCCTGGGGGAGCCATGGGGTCCATATCCCCCCCAGACCTGTGTGCAGGGTAAGGGCAGGCTGTCGCTGCGGGCTGGAGGCAGTGCTGGGGGTGGGGCAGCGCTTGGGCCAGGCAGTAGAGGCAGTGGGAGGGCAGGCTATGGCAAATTCTGGGGTAGCTGTAGCCCACCCCATCACCACTCTCCCCCTCAACCCCCGACCCCAGTGCCGCCACCCGCCCTGAGTGCAGTCCCGGCCCCGCCCCAGATGGGAAAAGCCCGGGTGCCAGCCCCAGCCCAAGGCCACAACAGCAGCCTGCCCCCACCCTGGTCACAGATCTGGGGGGCACACATGCTCCATGGCTCCCCCAGGGGTGCCCATAGCAGTGGGATCTCTGCCCCCTCCCACATGCCGCCGGACAAGTCGCGTGGCTCTGTCCCACCCCACCCCACCCTGGCTGGACAGCACCAGCACCTGCCCCAACCCCACTCCGTCCCTTACCACAGGGGCCTTGATCTACACCCCAGTCCTTTCTCTCCCAACAGACTTAGCAGCCAGACACTGCTCTCCGAGCTAGCGGGCTGCATATCGGCAATTGGATTGGTATCAGCTAATATGGTTCATTAATAATCAGCCATCAGTATCGGCCCAAAAATATTTAATTGGTGCACCGCTACTGTTTACACTTACTACTAAGCTATATACCTGCATACAAGCTGTTACCTGCATACTAGTTAACATGACTATCTATGATGCATCCAAATCTGCCCTGCCTGGCATTCCAACACATACTAATTTACAAACCTTGCAGGAACTAATTCAATTCTTGCCATTATGTACTAAGAACTATCAACAATAAGTTAGAGGAGTAGAAGGAAATTGCAGCTTTAACACTATAATATTCAGAGATAAGAAAACAATTGTTCTGTTCAGAGAAGCCTACAGTGTTTGACTTTCTCTCATACTTGGTACATCTGAGAACTAGTTAGGCAAGGGCAGTTAATAACTGTTCAGGAAAAATGTTTACTTTTCAATAAGAATTCCAGGTGGTCATTAAAAAAGTTTACTGAAGTGTAAGAGAATGAAAGCTAATTAGTGATTATGAGTACAGTTTGAAACTTTTGAATGCTTTAGCAGAAGTCGAATCCAAGTTTGAAAAAAAAACAAAAAAAAAGTGTCCAAATTATGAAGAAAAACTCTCATAAGTCTAGTCTTGCAACTACGGGTTCAGCCCTCCACACAAGGGTTATTGCTTAAACAGCTGAAAATAAGTACCACAGTACCAATGACCTACACAGACCTACATAAAAAGAGTTCTGATTCTTGTAGAGCTCATTCCCATTCCCATCTCCCACTGAGATCCGCAGACACATCCCAAGGTTCAAAGATCATCTCTTAAGTCTGCTGACAGAGATCTTGCTTCAAAACAACTCTTAATTTTCCTGAGGGTGCATAGATTCTCCATGCTGCCCCATGGAATTTGAACTACACTACTTCAAGAAACATGGGACGGGGAGTTGAGCCAACGAAGGTATACTTAATGCCTCTAAACAATTACAAAGTTCAATAATAGTCTTAACATTCTTAGTATCAAAAAGTCTTCAAAGAAATAACTTATTTTACAACTCCACAGGGGAGTAAATTTCCTCTCGCTTGGCACATGAATAAGGCAAGAAGATTAGAAGGGGATAAGAGAGATGTTATATGCATTTCATATGTGAATTTTCATTTAAAATAATATCTAGCATCAGGCATATTGTTTAAAATATGCTTACACTGGTTGGGGAGGAATGCCATGCTTACACTGGTTGGGGAGCAATGCCGTCAAGCAGAGCTTAGAGTCTCTGAATCTTCGTAAGAGACTAAAAGGACCTATGCCAGCATGTAGTATTTTATTCTGCAAAAGCAGAATTGGGGTGCTTGGATAATGGAGAATCCATGTTTAATTAAAAAAAAAAAAACCCAAAACACCCCCCTTCAGTTTAGGGTGGGGTGTGCTTCAATAGGGCCCTGATGAGAGGATGTTTATACTGACAAAATCCCAAGATAGCGCTGCTGTCAAACATTCTATGGTAGTGCACCACTGCTAGCATTACATGGGCTGGCAATTGCCTATTGCAGTTAAAGTTAGTGGGAGACTACCCTTGCCACCATTGCTGCTATCCTAGGGACTATCAGGAAATGTGACTTGCTGAAAAACAGTAAAAAAAGAATGGAAAATGCAAATAGATATGCCATTGAGAAGCTCTCTTCCTTGTCTTCAGTTAGGAATTCATTCTTACACACAAAAGGCTTCCTTGTACTCTGGGCTCTTCAGAACGGATGGATAATTTACATCATGAAAACATCCCGCCAGCTGGCACTCCTGCTACAAGTGCTGGATTGTGAGCAAATGCCTTTATAAGATAAGTATAGGTTAACACTCTCCTCCTTCATTACCGATCTACTCACACTCACCACACTGTACTTTGGAAAATTAGCTTCCTTTTCTTTACCATACACAATTCCTCAAAATGTTGTCCAGATAGTCAGCTCTAATGTTGCTATAAAATTTCTCTAATAGGAGAAACTCATGTGAAAAATTATACTGCATAAGGGCCCAAATTAACGTCTACCTCTCTGCCCATATTCCAACAATGGAATATGGGCAGAGTTAATACCCAAGATTTAAGTTCTAACCCACTTGGGTTGCTTCAAAACACAAAGACTATGGAAAACTCCACCAAACTTTGAAACTACTGCTTATGGGGAGGAGGAAGGGTGGGGGAGAAGAAAAAACAGCCAACAAACCACCCCCCTAACGCTCCTTCTTTCAGAATCAACTGCACCACAAACTAGAAAACATTAGATTTCTGGAAATATATATTTTATTGTCTCTGCACAATAGAATGCCTCTACCTTTCTGCTTACACTCTGGACTGCTGCCAAAAAATTTTTTTCCTTCCTTTGATCTGCTGCTCGAGACTTAAGAACACTACCCAACTTCTGCAGGAATTCCCTCAGGAGTCAGATCCCACTGGGAGATGGACAAAGACATGGGAGTTAAGTACAACCTGTCATCTGAACAACAATTTATCTAATTCTTTGTGACGAGAATCCTGCCATGGTGGTTATCAGTACTACTTTTTTTTTTTTTTTTTAAGATACTAAGAGTTAAGATGAGTTTCAGTTTAAGAAGTCCCTACAGATTAGAACTACGCAGCCAGATGCCATGTTTTCACCAGGTGGACCTGAGCTCAGTGGGTTGTTGTCTTCTTGATGGGCATAGGAAGAAGCGACTGTCATTCTCCCAGACACTCATTTAATCTGGTGGGACTACTCTAGCAATCGACACTCTAGTCTGTCCCTTGAGCACCTTAGTTTTATACAGGCAGTTCTCAGACTTACAACACAATTGGTTCCTGAAAATTGCATCATAAGTCTAAACGCTGTAACTTGGAACCGATTTTCCCATAAGAACAATGTTATAAATGGGTGATTGGTTCCTGAACCGAGGCCTGATACCCTATTTTTACCAAAAATAACCCAGAATTTTGTACTCAATCAATTATAGATGAGTAATATAGCTATATTAATGTATTATATTAATGCATTTCGATTGTAAATAGCAATCATATCGATTTGGAAGGACTTTGAGGTAACTTTGCTGGACTTTTTGAAGGGCTCTTGGCTGGAGTCTTTTCAGGAGTCTTGGCTACAGGTTTTTCTGGAGTCTTGTCTGCTTTCTTAAAAAAAATGTCCAAAGAAGTTTGGACAGGTTCTCCGGGGAGGTAGGTGACACAGTGAACTTGCTCACTGGCATGGCATCGCATCAGATCAAGCGTTGTCAAGTCAAAACTGATGTCAGAAAGTCGAAACAGGGTGTTAATTTATAAATGTCGTAAGTGCTGTTTGTTATTGCGCGGGCCGGGAGCGATCCGGGCCCGTTTTGTGCTCTGCGCGGGCTGTGGCCAGCAGCCCGGGCACGCGGGGTCGGAGAGAACAGGCGACACGCTAGAATTAGTCATGGACGCGTAATGGTTGACTTAAAGATTATTTACTTACACCGAAGATAGTCGCGGTGTAGGCTGGAAAACTTGCTTGAGTTGCGGTTACAGATAGAAAAGATGAGAGGTGGACTAGAGTTCCTTCCCGTGAACACTCTTCTAGCCCGTCCGGTTGGAGGCTCTAAACCGCGAGCCCGTCGCGCCAACCGAAGAAAGTAGTCGAGACAAAGAGCTCTGAATAGACTCACACAAAGTTTGCTAGGCTCCATGGGTCCTTTTGCGCGCAGGGAGAGGGATACGACGAGGATTGTGAACAGCGACGGGGAGAGGCTAGAGGCTGATCAGACCCCTGTTGCCTGCTTTAAATGCGCTGGGTCCAATAGGCTCCGCAGCGCTTAGAGATCTTCACACAGCGTGAAGTCTCCTCCTCCTGGTGTTCGTGGAGTCCTCCAACTTGGGCGGAAACCACTCAAGCTTTTTATACGGCTAGCAAGTCAATCGCTAGCCGCCACGTGTGCATAATTTCACGCAAGCCAATAATGGGGCTCAAATTATAATACAAATGGCGGGAACTCTTTGCACCGAGCATTTCTTAGATGCAAAAAGAAATGCACCATGCAAAGAAAGCTACAAAATTGGCGGGAAATTCTCCCTTGCACCGGGGTTTCTCCTTTACAGCAGAAAACTCCACCGTGCAAAGAAGCTGCAATTTAGCGAGAAAAATAATTTAGCAGTGCCAAAGCACACACAAAACAAAAATCACAACTTTGGGTTGTGACAGTTATAACTCGAAATGTCTTGTCAAGGACTGCCTGTACTAGCTTCAACTCCGAGAAATCTATAAAAAACCTATGCAAGCATTTTACTAAGTTAAAGTAAATCAGTGTCCAAAACTGAATATCTTCAAAATACACAATGGTGGCCTGGAACATCAATCTAACCATATAAACAAGTCCTGACTGGTTTTCTGGAATGGAAAATGAATTAAAATGAGGCACAGAAAAGCTGAGAAACTATACAATGAGAAACAAGCTACTAAGAAAGTGGCTTTTTCAAAGAAGTAGTAATGGGACACGAACCTTTTTAACCTTTGGGACACGAACCTTTTTAACCTTTGAGCACCAGCTAATTTAATCCTATAACACCAAAGGAGGTTACCATTCAGCAGCTACTAATCCCACACCTTTCATGAAGGCCCAATTTAAAATGGCTAAGAGTTTATTTTAGATGTAGTACCTAGCAAATAGTTGAAGCACATGGAGGTGGGACCATAAGCAGTACAATTTATACTGCTCAGGAAAAGAGCAACATTGGTATTTTGTAATTGGGGGGGGGGAAATCTAAAAAGGTATTAAGTCTAACCATAGGGATAGGGATTCAAAAAGGCAAAGAGCCAAGGACTGGAACTAAAGATACTAATCTATTCTAAGTGCAGAGAAAGCAATCTGCCAGTATTGGGAGAGAATGATGGCTATTAAAGGTCTGTTATCTATCTGTGTTGGGGAGGAGGAAGAGTGGAGAGAAAGGAAAATAATGCTCCTGTTATTAGTCTAGCTGCACTTATTCACAAGACATGGCATTCTTTGCTTCTAAAGCAAAGTTTCGAAAAAATAGCAAAAAAGGGTAAGCAAACAACTCAAAATTAAGCAAGTTGGTTTCCCTTCTTCAAGCTATTACTTTTAAATTCTCCTCTTCCTTTCAGTTATGAAGGGAGGGCAGCAGTTCTTAATTGTCAGACTTGCTATCTGTACAACATAAGCAAGGAGCTGGCATGCAACATTAAAGTCATACCAGTAGCTTCTCTAGAACAACAGGGGCAAAACTTTTTGGCAAGTATGCCACAAAGTAAGCACCACACCAGCCCAAATGTGATCTGATGAAATGTAATCTAGGTCTGGGATGACCTGCAGAATCAAACACTGTTCCCCTCTCTGGCTGTACACAAGGAAAACTAAGTACAGAGGAATAACTATGGTTCCACTGTTCTAGGAATAAATGGGGACACCACAACAAAAATATTAAATATGGATGTTGTATTCTTTGTGCAGAGTTGTGCCTCTCTGGAAGAAAGGACAAGGCTTGAGAGTAAAGTGATGCAGCAGACGTAGAGCGAGAGAGCGAGATTCAGGGGGAATGATCAGCAGTAGATGCAATGGCCCCAACGTTCACCATCCACAATCTGCACTGGGTCATCCACCGAAGTAATCCAAGATGGAAAGTAACTATTTCATGCTAAGTTGCTTCGTATTGCAGGGGTATCCCTATTCTGGCATCAGTTATTCTTTGATCCACTGTGCAAAGACTTGCATTTGTGTAAAGGAGGCAGCATTTAAACTGAGAGGTACAACCCACCCTTCAGCCTCCGAATGTAAATACAAACGTAACACTGAAAATTTAAAAATGTCAACATCAGCTATGTTGCTACCAATTATAGCATGGATCAGTCTGGCACTTTGGGCAGAGCATGAGAAAGTGGCATCTTTATTTTTATACTCTGAACTCTGCTCTTTAGAATAGTGGCTACAATTTTTGTCTTGGAAACGTATCTGCATTTCAGTTTCCATATAGGTATCGTTCAGTTCTCAGCTAGGCATCCAAGTTCTGGCTCTAAGAGTCCAAAAGAGAAAAAACAAAGTGCATGCTCCTGTACATTGCTGCTTTCCCAAATTTTATTTCCATTCTTCAATAAGACAGGGTGAGGACAATTGTTTATTGTTAATATTCTCCTACCCAGAGGAGAACACATTCAGGTTCTTTTTAACCCTTTCCTTAAAAAAATCACATGCAAACAAGATTAGCTTTTGCATCCCTTGTTTGCCATTACCTGTCCTTCCCCTGCCCTGCCTTCAATTTTCTTTGCTCTTATTCCACTTTTATTATGCTCTTCTCAGTTGTCTCTGCCTTACTTATCCACCATCCCTTACTAGGCTTCATCCATCTGCTATTACTAATTTGCACACATCCCAAACAGCCATATTTAAAAAAGCCATACTATAAAGATCAATCTTGTTGTCCTTCCTTGAATTTGACCAGATGTCGGTGATCCTCACCCTACTGAGGCAAAAGGCAAGGCAGGCTGGCACTTCAGAGACTGACTGGTTTTGAGAAGCATGAGGTTTTGTTAGCAACCTACTCTGTCAGACTTGATAAAGTAGGTTGCTTCCTGTGAAAGCTCATGCCCGTCTGAATCAGTTAATCTCTATGGTGCTGCCCTGCCCTGCCCTACCTTCTGCCTGACTTCAGACTAACCACCTCTCTCACCCTGCCTAAGAGATGAACACTCATGCACCAAGTTGTTACATGGAACAAATATTGAAAAGACAAGGAGGGAGATGGCTTACCTTCCTGTACTGTCTGTAGGCAGGAAGAAGTGTACTGTGGAAGCTGGAACCCCTTCTGAACAAGAAAGTGCAATGGTACAGATGTGCACCTTGTAGTAACCACAACAGGTAGCTAGTAGGCAGTGCATTACTACTTACGGTTACCAAAAGGAGATACTGTACTCCAAGCTAGCAAACCCAAGCAAATTCTCAACTAGCGCATTTTCTAGTAAACCCAATATATTCTTTGTTCACTTGGTTGGGAAAAATTGTAGACAAGTGCACAGTATTATGAGGCGAGTGAAATACTCCAGATCCCAGAATGCAGACTTCATTGTGGGATAGGAATAGTAATTTATAAGGAGACTAGAGTATTCCAAAATCATCAATACGGTTTTGTTTTATTTTTTACCATGGATCTCTTAACCGAAAAGATGAGAAAAATCAAAGCTATACCAAGCCTCAGAGGAGATGAAAGGAAGAGGTAGGATGATATTCTTTGGATGAGATCCTGAATCAAGAGCCATTCACAGCCAACTGTTAGTGGGTACCAACCAAAGTTAGAGATTATCCACTTTTCACAATAAGCAGGGAAATAAAGTGCCACATTTATCATGTTCTACTTGAATCACAGAATCATAGAAAAAGTTAGGGTTGGAAGGGATCTCAGGTCATCTAGAAGAACCCCCTGATCAAAGCAGGACCATCCCCAACTAGATCATCCCAAAGTTTTGTCTCACCAAGTCCTAAAAACCTCCAAGGAAGGAGATACACAAACTCTCTAGGTAACCAGTCCCAGTGTTTTACTACCCTCCTAGTGAGAAAGTTTTTCCCAATATCTAACAAACTTCCCTTGTTGCAACGTGAGACCACTGTTTTTTGTTTTGTTTTTGTCCGTAGATAACAGAACAGGGGCAATGTCATTCAAACTGTGGAATACAGGCTTTTAATAAAGTAGTGCTTAGAGAAAATTAAGTTTAATTTATTAGAGAAGGTCCTTCAGTACCTGTACAGGTTTCAGAACTGAATTAATCTTTGGCGAGAACAAGAAATGTTTGAAGTGTTCTAGTCTCAAATAGACGCATAGCACGTGGTGTTTTATGAGGGATGAGAGCAGACCAGGCTGAATTTTCTAAGAGTTCCCTTCCTATGTAAGGATGTATGGAGGAAATGTTCAGGACACTTTGGGAATTAACATGGCTTTTAACACAGTGGAACTAAACTGAACTCCCACCACCCCATTAGCTCATGCATTCTTCTAAACAATCTTGAACAAAGGCACCATTGAGTTGCGCACGTAGGCGGCTCAGGACAGCAGAAGGCTGCATAGTGAAGTATTGCATGATGATCCAACATTGATAAGTCATCAAGACTGCTTATTCCAGCCATATTTCCACATGAAAAATGCTCTAATCTCTCCTGCACAGACTGAAGTAAATTTAGCCAAAAACCATTTTCCCTTTCCCCATCTCGGGTAGTCAGCATGTAGGTTATACACCTAAACAATACAAAATACAATATTTAGTAAAGGAGAAAACCACAAGCCACTACTCTTCTTTGTTTGTGCATCTTTGACATGAACACTGTGCAAGTAAAGTGAAAAACCATCTACATTTAATCCAATATGGATTAGAAAGATACTATGTGTAATTTACAGGATATTTCTGTACACACAACCCCAATGTCCTTCCTCAGTCCCACAGGGTAAAGAAGGACTCTTAAACTCACTTTGCACAGAAGTGAATATATCAAGATTACAGCTCACTGAGAGTCTGAATTCCACTCTGTCGTTTTTCTATTCCTATTACACATCCAAGTGGTGAAACCACCTCCCTCTATCACAGAATCAACAAGGGTGTACCTTGATTACAGCCAACCAAGAGTCCCAGTTTCACTCTGATGGTTCACTGCTCCTATCATATATCCAGGGTGTGAACCACACCCTTCCACCATACCAGAACCAAAAGGTGTTGATCAAGTGTGCTGCAGTTACACAGCCAAACTCAGGTGGTTTTGCAGGGAACAGATCATAGTCAAGTTATTGCTGTTCCAATTATGAGCACCACTTAACACACCAACAGAAAGAAAGATTAGATATCTTGTCTCTTTAAAGGGATTCCTTATTCCTGAGAAAAGTGAAAGGGCATTCCGGAAAATTTTACTATTCTGGAAATTAAAGAGGAATAAAACAAAAAGCATAGTCTCACTAGGATTAGACAATCAAGGCTAAGAGCACTGTATAGCAATGAAACCACCACAACAACAACAACAATCAACCCCCTTTTATTTATGAAGTGATCACCAATACTGTGTATTTTTTTTTAAATAAAAAAGAATCATCAATTAAAAGCAAATGTTTCAAGTTTTAACTTCTTGTCAGATCTTTGTTTCACAGAGGGGAATGTCAATTTAACTGTGTGAAAGGTGCATCTTGGAAGGAATAATTATCATTCAATAGTATTTACACCCAGAACAAGCAAACAAATATCACTACACCCTAAGGAGGACCAGAAATGGCTGGCATCATCATGCTACAGGAATTTCATTACAAAGCTACTTCTGGAATTACATGATACATCCCATCCCTGATTAACTAACATCTCATCCCTGGTACTAAACTAATCCTTCTTAGAAACATCTCTCATAGGTACATTTCCTGGTCTACAGCAGGGATTGGCAAGGTTTTCGGGCAGAGTGGCAAAACACCTGCAACCTTGACTTATAAGAGATTGGCCTGCCAGGGGCAGATGGCGGGGGAGCCACAAGTGGTCTGATCCTTGTTGTGGCAGTATGGCCCTTCCCCACCATTTGCCCTGAGATGTGCATGCCAAGCAAAATGCCTTTGTGTGCCATGCTCTGGCACCCAGACCTGGGGTTGCCTACCCCTGCTCTAGTCAGCATCTTTAAGGACACACTACTGTCAGACAAGGAGTTCTACACAACCTTGCAAACCTTCTTTGCAGCATTAGAACTAGAATTATTTTTAAAAGGTGGTCAACTAAATTGTTTAAAGCCAAATTACACGTTAATTTTCCCCAAAAGAGATTTTAATATTACAGAAAATACCGAGGAGGGGAGGGGGAAGGGAGGGAAGGCATCCTTAAAGTTGTATTCCAAAATATTTTGGAAGGAATTTAAGAAAGGACGGATAGAGTGGGTAAACTGAAATCTATTACAGGATAATAATTAACTCCATGATTCAGATTTTACACTGGCTGAAGCAAAGGAACACAAAGTCTTGGTTTCTGTAGCTAAAGTACTTGGACACTGCAAATGTACGTTATCTCGTGACAATAAAGTATTGTAATATGCTCCAGTGAAATATTAAAAACATTAAGTCTAAGACAGTCACAACTCCCCTAACCAATTCAGGCTGAGAAACCAGGGCAAACATTGTGTTTTATTTATTCTTCCTAAAACATGAGTTATTTGTCTGGGGAAAAAAAAACCTGAAAATGTTGCAAAGCTGCAGTATAATCACTGCAAAGTTGGAGTGGATGATGCAGACAGGTCAACTGATTTTCCCAAGCTACAGAAGGCACTGCATACCTCAACATAGGGACAGATCCCTGGACTCAGCACTCGAAAATCACTTACTCTGACAACGTGAGACAACTTACTCCCTCAACCCACTTCCTCAGGAAGGGCCTGGAAAATAGATATGCTTGACAAAAGTATTCTTGGAATAGGATCATTTATAAAAGGTCAAGTCCACTATAGAGCTATTTACAACTATTATTGGAACAGGACCATTTATAAAGAGCCTCAACTGCATGCCTTCATATATGTAGTACCACACTTTAAGAAGTTCAACAAATGCAAGTGCAAAAAGCCTAAAATGCAGTAGCTAAGAGAGCAAGTTTGAAATGTACAGGATTAGTGCCCATGTGTGCGGGTGAGGAGTACTGAAGTCCATGCCTCCTCCTCCTCCTCTCCTGCCTCGCTCCCAATACTAAAACTTAGAAGGTGTCTCTACTTCAATCCAGTGCCCTCTCTGGACCCCAGTTCGCATTTCTGTCTTATACAATAATCATTTAACAGTTATTATTTGTTCAATCTGAAGCTTTCCTCCCAGCCCCTTAGGCTGCTGAAAGGAACCCCTCCCCAGCTTGTGAAAGTTGTCGGCAGCAGCAAGTTCTGAAATTGGCTGCCTTTAACTTCAGCAACCCTCCAGACGTGAACTTGTGCTCTGCTATCATCATAGCCACAAGGGCTAGACATTTCCATCACGTGAAACTTCAGAAATTGATTAGTCTCCAGCCCCCCATCATTCCAACTCCTACTCACCATGTGAAAATTTTTTAATTCAAGTCATAATAAACACTGCTAGTATACTATAATATTTCTATTACCATTCTCTACCACCTGTCACAAAATGTTAAATAAATCACAAAGAAAAGCTTGTCCAGAGCTGAATAAGGCTCGCCTTTTCTAATTATATAGATATTAGAAAGAACAGCCAACATGATATTAGTTGTTACCACACAGGACAGAGACCTGGGAGTCATTGAAGACAGTTCACTAAAAGCATCAGCTCAGTGCTCGGCAGATGTCAAGGCAGCAAACAAAATGTTGGGGGTTATTAAGAAGGGAATTCTGAACAAAATGGAAAGTATCCTTATGCCCCTTTGTAAATCCAGGGTGTGTTCACACTTTGAATACTGGGCCCAATTCTGGTCTCCACACCTCGAAAAGGATATAGAACTAGAGAAGGTACAGAAAAGGGCAACAATGATGATTAGCAGCATGAAGGGGCTCCCATATGAGGAGAGACTAAAGAAGGTAAGCCTATTCAGTTTAGAAGAGAGATGCCTGAGGGAAGACATCAGAATGGTTTTACAAAATACTAAAGGGCAAAGAGAGAATAAATACTAATTATTTACCCTCAATACAAGAACTAGGTGTCACAAAATGAAACTAATAGGTAGTATGTTTAAAACGTTTTTCATACAGCATGCAATTAAAGTGTAGAATTCATTTGCCACCAGATATTGTGGAAGTTGACAGTTTAGACAGATTCAAAAAGAGATTGGACAAGTGTTTGGAGGAAAGGGGCATCACCAGCTATTGAGCAGAGTTAGGGATACAACATCTGAATTAAAACTTCCTAGACTTAAATGCTGGAGGCCGCAAGTGAGAGGGGAACAGTGGGAAAAAATTCCTCATCAGTCCCAGTTTACTTTCCTTTTCAGCATCTACTCTCTGCTACTGTGACACACAGGATACTATGCAATGATACTGTGCAATGATGGATCAACATGGCAACTACTGGAGTAGGATTTTTATGAAGTCAAGTTCACTGCAAAGTCATTTCCAAAAACATCCTTAAAAATAAAAAAGAAGCCTCTTTCTATATCTTGTTTGGCTCTTATGGCAGGAAGAGAAGATTTCCCTTGGTATTTGAACTCACAATGAACGACTTCTAGAATCTTTTGCTTTGGTGCATTTCCATTATAATTATGCAGTAAGCTAACCATAGGAAAACAAAACATGAAACAAATCATAAAAATTGCGTAAGTATATAAAAGCAGAACATCACAAGCAAGCGCATATTTAGAAATGGTAGCTATACAGATAGACAGAAAACAGAAAATCGCAGAAATAGCTATCAGTGGTATAGTTTACCTCTCAATTTTTAGAAGAAAACAAACAGAATAGACATACAGGTAGTAAATACTGCTTAACAGGATTAAACTTTAAACACTCAGGGCAACTCAACTAGATTATTTTGGGATCATGAAATTAGCAAGGAGAATTATAATTCTACCTACTTGCATTTCACATAGTACCCAAACTGAGGTTTTTCCATGCTAGCTATAACATTTTATTAAAGAAAAAGAAAGAGAAAAGAGAAGAAAAAGGGTTTTAATTTTTATTTAAAAGAAAGAATGGAATGGACCTGAATAAACCTTATGCCATGCTCCAAAGTATCTCTGGCTGCACATGTAACAAAACCTTTCCTCTTTAAGTTAGATAGGATACTCCTTGCCTGCTGAGGGCTAGAGAAAGAGGTCTGAAGTACCGTGACAGATCAGGCTACAGCAAAAAAAAATTTGTTAGTTTTTTATTGGAATGAGATAACATTTAGAAACCATTTCCTTGCTGCCCTTACTAAAAATATTAAAAATGGGCTAAATCTGTTGCTTTCTTAAAATGGAGACATCATACCACTGGGAATATCAGTGATGCCCTGTGCTATCAAGTCAGTTTCCTGTTTTCTGTGCCCTATAGTCTGTGTCTCAGCAATAACCTTGTGCCACCAGTTATTTAACTGAAAGGGTCTTAATTTCAGGGTCTTCTGTGGTGTACATTTCTAAAAGTCATGGGATGAGGCCCTATGGCAGCTTGCTATATAAAGGAACAGGCTAAAATGTCCTTTTGCCTAGATAGCTATGAACTGTTCAGAGTAATACTGGGAACTGTATGATGTCAAAGAAGGGCCAGGCCCCTAGCATCTAGATCCATTAACAGTGTTGCAGTGAGGCAAATATAGTGTAAAAAAATGCAATTTCTTCTAAAAAACTCAAATAAATCATTTATTAGAGCTCCTACTATTTAAATACTTACTTCCCTAAGAGCTGGTGCTTTTGGTAATTAAGCGCTCGGATCTGGGTGTTAATAGTATGGATCAAAAACAGCTGCAGAAGCACTTACTGAATGAACTCTAGACAGCACAATAATAAACCCACTCATTTTACTTTCTTGCCAACTACTGAGATTATTTTACAGAACATTTCAAGTGACATCACTGTAGTACAGGACCTCCTGTGGACACACTTGCAACAAACACCTCTTTTAGATAGGATCTCAGAAGATAGAAAAAAATTTTTAAAAATAAAAAAGATTCCTCTCTAAATACCATTCTGTGATAGATGCACCCCACACCTTTCTTTTCAGGCAGGGTTTCAGCTGAAAAGAAATGGCCAGACAATATTTTTCCTTGTAAAGTAATATCACCAGATAAGACCACTGTCCTCCCAGGGAATATAGTTTGATTATCTGCAATAAACACCAAATTATGAAATTTTCACTTAATGTAAGTGTAAATGACCTTTACAAGGAAGCATTTTTCACAGGACACAGACTATTAAAAAATTCACATCATTTGTAGGTTAAGATTTCAGAGTCTTCTCAGCAGGGCATGCAACTGGGATGGTTCTTTCATGCATGTAGCTAATTTGTGTGTTAAATTGTTTTAGAGAGGACAGTGACATAGATTAGACTGTACAACTAGTGCTTCTAATCCATTATGCATTAAGTGCTGTGGAAAAGATTTATTTAGTTATTTGTTCCAGCATATGGCAAGTGGTAGTTTGGATTCTAATCCATAACTGTCCTCCTTATAACCCAAAGCTAGGTTTTGAATTTGCAGATGCCACATTTTCCAAAACAATCCAACCCCACTGTAGGCACAGCCATATATTTAACATATTTCTACTGAAGTCTGTATTGTCTTATATATGGTTCTCTCTTACCTGTCGCAGTCCAAACATAGGAAAAGGAAAAAGTCTGATCATTTAAACCACCTTGTAAAAGCCTTGTGTTTAATGTGATTGCATACTTCTATATTGCTACTCAATATTGTATAATCCGTTTTCATTCCTCGAATCAGCAGACAGCCTAAAATAGATTCATGCATCAAAAGTGTTTTTGTCTCTGAAAAAATGAGAAATACAATATAAAATAGCAATGCTGTTGGCTACCATATTTTCTTGCATACAACACATACTTTTTTTCTTTAGACAGCTGCTGAAAATTGGCATGTGTAAGGAAATACGTTAAAAGTAGTTTACTTTTGCTTTCAACCAGTAAGTGTCAGAAAGTCTGCACACAATCCACAGGGAACAGAACAATAAGCAGGTGCAGTTCCTTAGCTCTTACAACTGAGTTACTAGAAGGAAGGATCTTTTTTATTCATTCTGTGTCTCAAACAATGGGCATTTATACACATATTTTTGTGCTGCAATGCACCAGATCTCTTTCAAGTTGCGTGCAGTTGTATAAGAGGTAAAATACACGTCACTGTACAGAAAATGGCGGTGGTGTACTTTTGAACACTTCTGATGCATTTTAGTTCAAAAGTGTGCCACTGCCATTTTCTTAGCGCTGACACGCATTTCGCCATTTATATTAATGCATGCACCACAGCACCAGGCGCTTTTAAAAGTGCCTGGTGCTGCAGCGCAAACGTGCAAAAATGTTCAATGTGCACAGCTTATTTCAGGGCACACTGTATGCAAGAAAAGTGTTTCTCTGCTGATCAGTTACCGAATAGTAGGTGCCACAAATTAACCCAGCACCCTACCCGAATGTCACACTCAAATCCCCTTCCTCTGCCTGATCTGCTGCTCTGCTTTCTATCCCCTACTCTGTACTCCCTGCCCAATCTCCTGCTTTGCTTTCTACTTCCTCACCTGTGTTCCCTGCCTGATGTCCTGCTCTATCTTCTATTTCCTGCCCTATCTGCTGCTGTGCTACCTGTTCCCCTTATTGATCTGTCACGTGCCACATACAAAAGCTGTCTGTGCCACTTCTGCTGCTCATGCTGTAGGTTGGCTATCCCTGACCTATGGGATTCCAGAGATGTCACTCTATCCACACTTCTTATCAATATATATAGGAGATAATTTGGAGTGATGGTGATAGGACACAAGTTCAGTTCCACAACATTACACTGATAATGTTCAGTTACTTATCTCTATTTTCAATGTATGCAACCACCACTATTCAGAATGCTCAAAAGGGATGAGGAGCCAGATATAGGGCAACTGCAAACTTTGGAAAGACCAAAGTGGGGCTAACTGAAAAAGGGGAAGCAATGAAGAATTAGTTCAGACCTTTTTCCAACTTTCCAATGAAGACATACAGCCCCCAAATCAAAGTGATGTAAAACCTTGGAACTTCTCCCTCAGTAAGGATGCTGAACTAACAATGGTATTTAAATTGTATTCCTTTTACCACTACCTACTTTAGAAACTGGTCTCTTCTTCCCAGAGGAGGACCTGATGACAACAACTCCGTCACCTGTCACCTTCAAATTGATTGCTGAAAGTGAGAGGCTGAATGTGAAGATAAGGTACTGTCTGGTACAAAATGCAACTGCCTGCTTTCTCCGTAGATAAGGATACTGTGAGCACGTCAGGACTGTGCTCAGTTGCTCTACTGGCATCCAAATCAGCTTCTGATGTCTACTGAATGCTTTAGTTCTGGGATTTCAAACATATAGCCCGTAGGCCAGATAGGGCCCACAGAGCCTTATCCACTCCTGGTGCTGCCTGTGGGTCTCAAAGTGACCCACAGGCACCACATGGGGCATGCTAGATGGCCCCACATGTTCGAAGCACCTGTCCTAGCTCATGTCCTGGAGTGGTGAAGCAATGACTGCAAGCAGTACAGCCTCAGAGTGGCCTTGTGGCACACTCTGGGGCCATGCTGCACAGCCCTGCAGCAGGACCATGCTGCATACGGTGCCCACTCCAGATCCAGAATGTGGGGCTGATCTGTGGAACTGGCTCAGCCTGTGGGCCAACACCACGCAAATCATCTGCCCCACAGGCCAAATGAGTTTGACATCCCTGCCTTAGTCCCGATCTTGAAAGCAATTAATGGATCATGGCCCACATGCATTCAATTGAATTTCGATCCATGGGTCTGTAGCAGCTCCCACAGGGCAGCCCAAACAACAAGGTGTAGAAACATGATACATGAACACTGAGGATAACACACTGTTGGTCACGGGCATCCAGCCACGTAACGAATATCTAGAGGAGGAAATTGGACAAATCTAGAATCTATCTTGAGAGAACATTGCAAACAACTTTCCTGTTGAAAAAGGCCCTATTAAAAATAGCAGAATGATGTAATTAACACTCTGTCTTCCCCCAAAAGCTTCTAAAAAAAATTTACAACGTATTAAAACCAAAAGCCCTACCACAGGATTTTTATCCTGATGACTAAGTAGTGCCATGAAAACCAGGAACTTTGCTACAAGTTTTATACAGATAGACAAACACTAGGACAGCTAATTGTTAATACTGGTGCAGGTGAGACAGAGGCATTTAAACTTCACATTTGAGGGGGAACAGGATTATATCCCACACTGCCAAAGGGGAAAAAATTAAAAAATGTATTCCTTAACCAGAATAAAATGCACAACTAACTGCCTCTTATTTGACAACAAGAAAACTTATGTGTACATATTCCTTAGCAACTGCAGAAGTTCCCATCAATCCAAAAGGGGACATTTTGTGGATGGCTTTCCCTGAAGGTTCAAGAAGGGACTCCACCAAATGACTGAATCCTAGCTGTAAGTACCAAGAGACTAAGGGAAGGCAAATACTCTGGTCAAATTTTCCATTTATTTTTAAATGACGGTCACAGGTAAATAAACATTCCAAAACAGAAAATCACTGTGTTGGCTCAAAGTCTGAGAAAATGAACATATTCTTCAGGTTTCTTGAAGAGAAAGAATACTTTCAAGCATTAAAATATTTTTATGACCTTGCACCAGGCTTTGATGGTCCCTCTTTACAAGGCTGCAGTTATCTTATCTGGAAAACGCTTTTCGTTTAAAGGCGGGCTCTTTAGTGACCTGAAAATGTTGTTCCTCATCCCTAAACATTCACCGTCATCTACTCTAACCACAACAGAAAGACTGATTAAACAGTGCATCTTGAAAAGAATGAATTAATTCTCCATGCAGGTTTTATTTCAGGTCTTTTCCTGTATGCCAGGCAATGAAAAACAGTGTTATCCAAACATTACTATTCTGTGATCCTGTAAACAAGATTTAAAATTAAAATGGGGATATGAGGTGCTATAAACCAAGCAAGATAACAGTCTACACCACCATTTCTCAACCCATGGATCGTGACTCAAAAGTGTGTCACAAGAATATTTCAAAGGGCCGTGAGCCAGTGCCAGAAAAAAAAAAACAAAAAACACACACACACGCGAAAGTGCGGGTTTCCCCTTGCAGGCTGGCAGTGTTCCAGCCTACAAGGGGCTGCTTGGCTAGCACGCAGCCAGGGCAGGTGCCTGCCAGCACTGGGGAAAGGTGGCCAGGTGCCGAGGCTGTGCTAGGGCAGGGGGGTCAGGGGACCGTGGGTTGGGCACCAGCAGGACCAGAGGGGTGTGGGTCTGGACAAGCTATCAATCTTAGCAAATGGGTCCCGGTACAAAAAAAGTTCAAAAGCCACTAGTCTACACATTCACAGGTTACACTGGACTTAGCTGGCTTAATTTTTCATCTGGGTTAGTTGTCAAGAAAGTACGAACAGTGGCAGGAAAATGCAGCTAAAATGGCAAAGTGTTTCCTTTTTGCAGGTGATTTCTAAGATTCTTTTTCGAATTTCCCCTCAAGATAGTCAGAGATAGTTGGAGCATAGTTTTTGCTTTCATCTGGGAAGAGGTGGGAGAAGGGGGTTGTTGGCTTGTTTTGTTTTTTAATGTGTACACACACACACACACACACAGGCCAGTTCTATACTCCAGACTTCTGCCATCAGAACTACTGCCAACAGAGCTATCCCAGCAAAATCTTAGTGCAGATATAATTATATCTGCTAAGCTGCATTTTTATACATACAGCTTTTTTGTTCCTATGAGTGTTTGTTGTTCCAGCCAGCTCACAGCTTCCAGGTGGGGCTGCGGGTGCCACTGCTGCAGCTGCTAGGGGACCTGCTCAGCTACCCCAGCCTCCTGACTGTTCCAGGAAGCAGGTAGGGAAATGGCAGGAGTGGGGGAGCTGCAGCTGGGCAAGAGCATGGAACATGGGGCTGGTGGTAGCACAGAGGGGGACCCCCCCAACACACACACACTTCTGCCATGGCACACAGCCCGTGCAGCCGGTGGCAGAAGCAGCAGCAACAGCTGCCACCTGCTGCTGCCTGTTCCAGCCAGTGCTGTACACAGGGGCGAGCAGCACAGCCTGGCCAGGGTTTCCTCTACCACCAGAGCTCCCCGCCATGCACATGCAGCCACTACACTTACGCGCCACCAGAAGGAAGTCCTTCGCACTTGAGCTGGCTGGCTGCCCTCACCAATTCCCGCCACGCAGGTCCCAGGACTCTGCCCAAAGTTGAGGGGAACACCGCCCCTGCTTCCCTGCAGAGTCCCAGGACCTGTGCGGCAGGAAGCGGAGCAGGCAGCCAGGTCTAGCATGAGGGGCTTCCCTCTGGTGGTATGAGTGTAGGGGCTGTACATGCACAGTGGGGAGCCCCAGCAATAGACGCGGCCCGGCCTGGCTGCACTCCTCATCCCTGCATGCAGCACTGGCCAGAGCTGCACGCTGGATGGTAGCACCTGTGCCGGGCATGAGCACTCCAAGCACCCCCACCTGCTGCTGCTGGCACCTGCGGGGGCTGCATGCCATGGGGGAATTTCCCACAACTCACCACCCTCTCTCACACCCCACAAACACCACACCCCCACACCCTGCCCCCATGTACACACACCCTCCAACATATCCTATTCCCCCCCCCGCACACACACACCTCCCCCCATCCCACCCACACCCCCCCTCCACACAGCCCCCACCTCACACAATATACAAGACTAAGACTTTTTTTTTTAAGCTATTATGCAATCACTCCTATATACAGTATGCAAACACAAATCATAAAAATATTTTTTGTAATGTAACACAATTAAAATCACAGATCCATGTTATAGTTGGTGTTTGACTTTTAGTGTATGATTTGGTTTTTTTCTGGTTCTAAGATGGCAACCCCCACCAAAAGGAGTACGTTCAGGGTACAAGTGGGGGACTACCAGTGGCAAAGATCAAAGGTTACGAGCAGGACTTCCAGTCCCAAGATAGTGACCAGGAGACAGGGCAACTGTCAAGAGGTGGGGCTACCCATGTGGCCCTCAAAAGCTCAAACCTCATTTGGTGGTCCTCCAGACAAAGTAACTGCCACCCCTGTCCTAGGGTAAGAAATGCTTTGACACTATAATATACAGGTATTCCTACAATGGTGGAGTGGTCCTAGGTCAAGTACATTTTTTGAGTTTAACTATTTTAGTCAATTTAGAAATTGTCAAAATTACTCTTCTGTGGCTTTGCTACAAGACCACTGGAAGGGCTGAGAGCATCATAAACCCTATCTCTTACCCAGAGGGTTAGGGTATGGTTCTTTAACAAAGACTTCCTTTATTCAAAATCCCAGTCACTGACCTTAAACAGCCTTTAACAACACAAGAAAAAAAAATTAAACTAATCTGGCTAAAAAATCTTGAAATGGCACAACTGCACCCACACAAGGAGAGGTCACTGTTAGAAAATGGAGCATAAAAACAACATGCCACTATTGTAACCAAACTGCATTGCTTTCACAGTTAATATTGATTTGATCTTGTGTCTAAAATGGTCTTTGATTAGTTTTTAATTGAAATTGTTCCATGGAAAGATGTCAGGGTCACTGGGTAGGTTTACTTTTTAAAGGGCACTTGAGTTTTCCAGGACCATTAAGGAATGCATACTAATTATTCACTGCTACGTTAGCCAACAGACCAGATAATTATGCCCTTCAAACTTAAACCACATCGGCTGCCAGAGTCAAGCCCTCCCCCAAACTTGCTGTGTTTGAAGCAAAGCTCATTTCCTCAACACATTCTCACGCAGCTCATCCCTGATAGCCAGATGGGAAAGCAATCTAAGACTGTTCCCAGCCCTTTCATATATGCAGCAATAAGGCGTTCTGAGAACAGCAAGACCTCAGGAGGGGAAAGCTACCAACACAAGGAGGTGCAGGGCAAATAAACAGGAGTGAGAAGAGCAATTATGCTGCTCCCTAGCTGCACTGAAATGCTATGCAGCAGCTCATAAACTGTCTTCTCAAGTTCCTCTTAAGCAGTGCTTGACAACGTTTTGCAATGGTGGGCTGGCAGGCCCACACTGGAACCCAGCTGCTACCACTGCTTTTCCCTATAGCCTGGCAGTGGCACGGCACTAGAAAGCACTCTACCATTTGTTCATTCACCTGCCTGGCTGCAGTGTGGTGTAGCGCAGGCAAAACCAGATCCGTGAGACAAGTGCAATGGCTCTGTGAGACAGATCTGGTCCACAGGTCACAAATTGCCAAACCCTGCTTAGAAAGATCAACTGTATTCCTCAGAACCCCAAATAATTTAATTTATTCCAGAGAGAAGTCAGTATATGTGGTCTGCAAAAAGCTAGCAAACATATGTGATAAACCAAAGTTAAACTTTACTAAATTTCTATAGTTTCAAGTGTTAAAAATCAGACAGACTTGTGTAAGTTGGTTTTGAAGTAGGATTTGCTTACAGCAGAAGCGGCAAACTCATTTGGCCCTGGAGGCGGGTTCTGAACCATGGGACTTTTTGTAGGTCATGCAACCCACCAACAGTGACAGGGCAAGCAGCAGTGACACTAAACCCCTGGATAATGGCAGCCACAGAGGTTAAACATCATTGCTGCTGGCCACACCCTCCAGCATAGAACTGCACCACCAATGAGAAATCCTACCCAGAAATTTGGCAGCAAGGAGCACAAGGGCAGCATTAACTCCCAAAGCTGCCAGCACCCTGGGGGTTAATGCTGCTCCTGCTGCTACTTGCCCCATTGCTGCAGAACTGAGGACCCAGGAGGGATCCCAAACCAAGGATCAGGGATAAGACAAGCAAGGATAGCATTAACCTCCCAGTGCTGGCCCTAGCAACACAATGGCAATGGTAGATGCTAGGCTGCTGTTGCTTACTCTACCACAAACTTCTGCCCATGCAGGCCAGATCCAGAAGTGGATCTTCTGGCCCACAAGAAGCCCCTCAGTTTGGATGACCCACCTCCATGGGCTGGATCTGACCCACAGGCTGTATGTTTTGACACCTCTGGCTTAAAGGAATAGTAACTGCAAGTATAGGCAATCCCCACTTAGTGCTCTTAACTGGTTCCTTAAAAATCAAGCGTTACGTGAAACTAGCATTAAATGAAATCAATAGTATTTGATGACCCAAGATGGTGACTACAAGTGTTTTTAATGACCTAAGATGGTGACCACAAGCGTTATAGCAAAACTTGCAAAGCAAAATTGGGTATCAATTTAAAATGAGTGTTACAGTGAAATAGTGCTAAGCAAAACAGCATTAAATGGGGTTTGCCTGCAACTGTTATTCCACCCTCCTGAAACCTCAGGACTGCTTAGTTATAGCCAATGCAGATACCCACATGCATCACTAAGAATGTTTTTTATTTTAAATGACCACACGGTGCGTCTAAACAGTCAACCCAGTCTTATTTCCTCTTCACTGCTCAACAATAAAGATTATTCCATCGCCCAAAATATTGCATCAGCATGTATATCCTCACAAACTATCAACTTCAGACTACAGAATCACAGAAAATGAGGGTTGGAAGGGACCTCAGGAGGTCACGTAGTCCAACCCCCTGCTCAAAGCAAGACTATCCCCAACTATCTCATCCTAGCCAAAGCTTTGTCTAGCTGGGTCTTAAAAACCTTTAAGGATGAAGATTCCACAATCTCTCTGGGTAACCTGCTCCAGGGCTTTACCACCCTCCTAGTGAGAAAGTTTTTCCTAATATCCAACCTAAACCTCCCTTGCTGCAACTTGAAGCCATTGCTCCTTGTTCCATCATCTGTCACTACCTAGAACAGTCTGGCTCCATCCTCTTTGGAACCACCCTTCAGGTTACTGAAGGCTGCTATTAAATCCTCTCTGTCTTCCCTTCAGAAGACTAAATGTTCCAGCCTCTCCTCATAAGTCATGTGCCCCAGTGCCCTAACCATTTTCATTGCCCTCTGCTGGACTCTCTCCAATTTGTCTACATCCTTTCTATAGTAGGGGGTCCAAAACTGGACACAGGACTCCAGATCTGATCTCACCAGTGTCAAATAGAGGGCAAGAATTACTTCCCTCAATCTGCTGGAAACACTCCTACTAATGCAACCCAGTATGCCATCAGCCTTCACAACAAGGGCACACTGTTGGCTTATATTCAACTTGTTATCCACTGTAGGCTCCAGGTCCTTTTCTTCAAAGCTGCTGCTTAGCCAGTCAGCCACCAGCCTGTACGGTGCATGGAACTGTTCCATCCTCGGTGCAGGACTTCATGCATCACATCCACTGCTCTCCTCACATCCACAGAGCCAGTCATCTCCTTATAGAAGGCAATCAGGTTGGTCAGGCATGACTTGCCTTTGGTGAATTCATAACAACTGTTCCTAAGCACCTTACTCTCCTCCAAGTGCTTAGACAGGGATTCCTTGGGGACCTGCTCCATAATTTTTCCAGGGACTGAGCTGGTCTGTAGTTCCCCGGATCCTCGGTATTCCCTTTCTTAAAGATGGGTACTATATTTGATCTTTTCCAATCATCTGGGACATCTCTCAATCGCCATGAGTTTTCAAAGATAATGGCAAGTGGCTCTGCAATATACAAGCTTAAACCAAATTCTGTAAAGAATCTGAAAAGATCCTTTTAAATAAGGCACGTAACAGTAAGTTACAAGACCATTACAAAAATTTAAAAGTGGGTAGCTGCAATTCACAGAAAACAGCTGGCCTGACATCACTGTGATGCTCACTAAAATGTTTATATTTTCTTTCTTTGATATAATAGCTTAACACTTCCCCCTCAAGGCAAGGTATTAGCATACTTCATAGTGAATGCCCTCTTTTTTATACATTTCTTTGGTGAGCTTCAGTGTTAGAGTGTGCAGGTATTACTCTATTTTCTCACATATGAGACAACCATTTTTTTAAATCCAATATCAGCCCCCCCCCCCCCTTTTCCCTCAAATAATCAGGTCCCTAATTAGGGTGCACACTTTAAGCAGGGAAACCGTTTTCTTCACTGGAAAAGGAGCACTGGGGAGCACATGCTCTGCAGCTGCTAGGATGGCTTCTGTTTGCATCTGCTAATGAAACTAAAGGGCAGAGTCCCTCTCACAGCCAGTAGTGTAGCTTGTACCCAAACAGCAAGTGAGCTGCTGGCAATGTGACGTGGAAATAACACTTTATTTACAAAAACTTATATAGAGAACTACTTACATCAAAGACTTAACAGTCTTGCTACTGCCCTTTGCAAGGGTCCAGGGCCTATTGTGTGATGCAGTAAGTCGTCTTGGAAACAGTGTCCAGGAAGTGTGGCATCACAGTCTCCAGAAAGTTCCTGATGCCACACCTCCTGGACACTTTCCAGGATGACTTAACTTTATGTCACACAGTCAGCCATGACTTTGAGGGGAAAAAAATTTTTTTCTACATTCTACCTTGCAACAAGTTGCGTTTACTTGGGGGGGAAAGGGGGGGGGGGTGGTATGCAAGAAAATGCAATACCTTGTTCTTCAGCTCAAACCTAACAAAATTTTAATTTAATTTTCCCATTTAAAAAAAATGTAAGCAATCTTATTAACCCTTCATATACAGGATTTCCCTTTTCCTGGCCAGTTGCATAAACAGATAAAGAGTATGTACCCATTACCAGATGTTCTTGTGACTTTAAAACCATAGTGATGGTGCTAAGCTCAAAGAATCTCTGTTTTCCTGCACAAGGCATTAAGTACTTTTGTTAGATACATTAGCATTACAACAAACTCTCCAATTTTAGGAATAGGAAGGGGTATCTTCCTGAAAATACCCTTAAAGAGTTATATGCATGACAGTAAAACATCCAGATAAAATATTAGCAAACTGTAGCTCAAAATAGGTCTATTTGGCAATCCATGGGAAAAAAGAAAAGCTTATCTTTGTGAAATATCTAGATAAAAATATGCAGCTACACAATCTAAAAGGAAAACATGTATGTCCTACATCAAGCTGACTGTACACACACAGGGAGGGACTCTGTATGCATATTGTATGGAAAGGATTGCCAAATTCACTATACCCAGATAAATCACATCTGTTCCATTTTGCTTGCTTAATGTCTGGACAGACTGATAATAGTACAGTTTGTGCTTTGTTTTTTTAAAACCACAGCTGCAGTTAGAAGCTTATGCTTTCTCACCATATAAACCCCACTGGGCCATGAGTTCAGAACACCATGTAAAAGTAAATGTGACTCTCTTCCACCCCCATGCAGTGAACATGCACATGTTCCAAACCATCCCATCAGCTCAAGTTAAAACTCTAAAAGAAAGTTCCTGGAATCTTTTTTTTTTTTTTGGCAATAAATGAACAGAATAAAACACTATACTTGCCAAATGTCAAGTGCAATCAGCAACATAAATATTACCTGTGCTTCATGAAACCATGTTCCAGGACTGCATGGAGCAAATTATGTAAAAAAATACCTACAAACTTTCTCTTGCAAATCCACAAAGAACTGGCATAACATACAAGAACAGTGGTCCAGTGACCCTGTTGGGTCCGTCAATACCAAAGGAAATTGTGTCCCCGATTTTTTCAGCAACCTGAACAAAAGTGATGCATCTGCCATACCTTAGAAACTTAGCGACTAATCTAATGTGTGAGGATGTATATAATTTTTTTAACCTGTTGTTGCAACTAAGGATAATAGCATATAGAACAGGGGTGGGCAAAGAACAGCCTGCAGGCTGGAACAGGCCTGGGGCATACTCCATTTCCCAGCAGCCCCTACAGTGGCAGCTCCTACTGGTTGCCACCATTAGAAGCAGCCCTACTGCCGAGGCACCCCAGCCCATCCGCCCCACACCTGGAGGCAGAACCCACGCAGCTGGGATGGGGCTGTGGCTGGGAGCAAGATGGGTGGGCAGGACCAAGGAGACCCCAGGGTCTTGAGGGGGCTGGATCCGGGGCAGAGCCATGATCTGCTGCCTGCGCGCCCCTGCAACAAAGCACAGGTTCTGCGGACAAGGGCATGCAGGGAGCAAATAACTCTGCCGTGGCTCTCTGGCCACATGCTGTCACCACCACAAGATACCAGGCCTGGAGCAGCTCCCCACCTACCTGCGTGCCCTGTCCATGCCACTCCTGGCTAGTTTCCATTAAAACCCCGGGAGCAGTGGAGCCGTGACAGCATGGGGCTGGGTTCTGCAGCCCCAAACTGTCATGGCCCTGCCACTCACAGGGTCTCTACAGAGAGACGGATTGGGAGAAGCATGGGCAAGAGCTGCTGGGATATGGAGTCTGTCCACCAGGTGGATCTGCCATTTTGCCCACCCTTGATATAAAACATAGTGCTACAATGAAGTTCTGAGTGGTGGATACAAAACCTTGCTTTTAATAATTTGATGCCTTTAGTCTTACTGGGTCTCTCCGTCATTATTATGAGAAAGGGTAAATACATATATCAATAATGCTCTCTCTTCTATTTTTTAATGTCACCACTCATTTTCCTAACGCTTTAATCTCAACTATTGCCATGTCCCTAAGTTTTTTTCCCTTCTCTGAACATTTAATCTTTTTCAATCTAGCCTCTTTGAGAATAAAAAATGTATTTAGTCTAAATGACATTTAAAAAGTTTAAAACAATACCTTTATGCTTTTAAATATTAAATTGCTACTCAGTTCTTACTCCAATTTGAGAAGAGTTGAATAAGACTCCACAGTAGGGGTGGGCCAAATGGTAAATCCAGCTGGCAACTGGACTCCATTTCCCAGCAACCCCTGCCTGTGTGGCTGGGGCTGGTTTCCATGGAGACCCAAGCAGCAGCCTTGCTGTGATAGCAAGAGGCCAGGGTTTCCGCAAAGTCTGGTCCCAACAGTGCTGGCAGGGAGGGGAGCTGCTCCAGAGCCGGGCTGGGATCTTGTACTGATGACAGGTAGTCCAGAGCCAGGGCAGAGCTGCAATCTGCAGCCTGCATGCCCCAGGCAGGAACGTGCAGGCAGCAGGTCACGGTTCTGCCCCAGCTCCTTGTAGTGATGGACAGCGTGGTCTAGAGCCAGGGCAGAGCCGCAACCCGCTGCCTGTATGTCCCTGCCTGGGGCATGCAGGCTACAGACTGCAGCCCTGCCTTGGCTCTGGACTATGCTGTCACTGCCACAAAAATCTTGGCCCAGGCCTGGAGCAGCTCCCTGCCCTGCTCTGCACCCCTCCAGCAGGCAGCAGCAGCTGAATCCACCCCGCTCCCACCTGCAGCACAGCCCCCCCACCTCCAGCTCCCCACAAGGAAAAGGCTGGCACCACTGCTGCCTACCAGCACTGCTGGAGCCAGTCTCCACAGAAACCCCAGCCCCACACTATCACAGTGTGCGGGGATCCCTATGGAAACTGGCCCTAGACACACAGGCAGGGGCTACTGGGAAATGGAGTCCACTGCTGGCCAGATTCAGCCTGCAGGCCAGATTCAGCCTGCAGGCCAGACTTTGCTCACCCCTGCTCAACACTGAACAGCCATTTCCATTCACCTTCCTATGTTGGCATTATTTAGACATTTCAAACCTACAACTCATCATCACTGAAGAAACAGCATAATGTTCTTACCCTCTCTGTGTTACAGCTTCCATTACTACAGCAAGCACTAAACTACAGCAATGGCAATTATGGTAAATGAAGCCAATGATATATGCCAATGATATATATCCTGAGTGGTTAAAGTTAATGTACAACAGATGAGCATGCGTGAGTGGTTCAAAAAGTTCCTTCCAAAGCACAATACTTCACACTCATTTATAGTGATCTACTTGCCAGTATTGTCCAATAACCTTAGTTTCTTCTGAAGTTCCTAACAATTCCCTCTAGTACTGACTAACCAAAATAACTGTATCATGAAAACATTGCAACTCCAAACTTGCTCTTTCCTGGATTCATTAAACATACAAATATAAGCCAAAAAGTAATGCCTCCTAATTTTTGTCTCCTTAGTAAGCCACTGGCAGCAGGTGAAAAAATTTATGTCCAAGCACTTGAACCTCCATTTGAAACCAAAACATTGCATGCAAAGAACCCATCCTGACAGAGTCATGTCTGAGATGTTACTTCTACAAGACAACACTCACCCACACACCAGTTTTCATATCACAGAGGCAACCTCATCGTTTGAATGGACTATCTATCTTCTGTACAGCTCAGACCTGGAAACCCCTGTTTACCATGTTTTTGGTGCTTGAAGGATGGATAAAGGGCAACATTTTCAAGGTGATAGTGAAGTGATGAAGGCTCTACAACAGTGGTTGACCAGCAAGGACAAGCAACTCAGAAATACTGGGATACATGCTCTTATTCACTAGTGGGAAAAGGCCACCGATTCCAAAAGACAATATGTTGAAAACCAGCTATGTGTTTGGTAATGATGCACAAATTTTCCATGCATTTTTTCAATAATATTTAGCTAAGAAAACATAGGAATCATTACTTTCAAAATTACCCTTATATTTAAATGTAGACCTTAATGCAAATCCTTGCAAATCCTCTTAATACCTACCCATAATGAAAACTGATCGTTTAATGCCTAGTTTGTTCTTTTATGACTAATTTGCAAGCCACGTAGCCATGCAACTCGCAACATACTTTCATGAGGGTCCTTATCAAAAACTTTTTCAAAACTCTTAGGAAATAATGTTGATAGGTTCTACATCCCTCTTCCTTAATCAATGAAAGAAATATCACAGGTTGAAAAGCATAACTTTCCCTTAGAAAAACACAATGCTGGTTTGTACTTTTATCATGCTCGTTTAGGTTTAAGATGAGCCAGGGTAGATAATAAAAAAAATATCAATAATTTTTTTTAATTAAAAATTGATTTTTTTTGTCATTTAAATTGATTTTTTTTATTTAATTGTATTTTTTGTTAAGATGCTTTTAAAAAGATAAACTTATATAAAGATAGTTTTAAATTTAAGATATGTTAAAACTCAAAGATATCATAATGAAATAGTATATAATTAGAAGTTATAATCCCTATTCGAGACAATATAATCATGTAACCTTTTTTAGAAGTTTTATAAATAGGTCACAACAGGCCAGGGACTATATCAGATGCCCAATCTTATGGAGTTCCCAGAGGCTCCTCTACAGATTAGTAAAGATTAAAGAAAACCACTCTACCCAATAGGACTCGGTGCTCAGACTAGAAGATCCCATTAAGCAATCTCTGTGATGCTTAGTTTAGTTTCAGTTCTCAAACTGTTGATTTGCGTCTCCAGAGATCATAATCAGACAAGGTTCTTTGGGTAGATATCATATCTTTTACCAGACCAGCTAAATACTGTAGTTGGAAAAAATGTTCTTTGCAAGCTTTCAGGCACAAATGCCCTTCTTCAGGCATGGGGAGAGCCGTCTCCAGAGATAACATCCTTGTTAACAGCAGTATATGGAGATGAAAGATAACCAAGGATCCAGGTTTTCCATTTCCCACAGAAAAACAGAGTATAATACAGATTTCCCCCCTTACCAGAGTAAAAGGTGGATTTTTCAAATTAGCAGAGAAATCCATGGATTTTGCATTTTTGCAACGAGCCCTCTGCAGGCTGGCAGAGCTCCAGCCTGCAGGGGGCTGGGAGGGAGTGGGAGGAGGATGGTCAGGCAGGGGACCCCATGTGCATGTATATAAGTGCGGGTGGGAGGGGGTGAGGAATTGAGACCCCCTAGAGAAGGAGGAAGTTGGGCAGGGCAGGACTGGGGCTGGAGCTGCTACCCAGTTGGGCGCTGCATGGGGCTTGGGGCCCCAGCAGGGAGCAGAACAGGGCCTCGGGCAGCTCGTCTGGGGGGACAGGGGACCAGCTGCCCGCGGCTGCACACTCCTGTGGGGCAGGGGGGATCCGTGCCCCCCAGGTCTGTGCATGGGGCAGGCTACCCACTGTGGGCTCAGGATCCTGCCCTGCTGCCCTCTCCCTGGACCTCCGCAGCCTGGTGGGTGCAACCCAGTGCTGCAAAACAGAGGGGGGCCATGCAGGAAAAGTGTTTGCCGCTGTGAGCTCCGCACTGCCCTAACAATGCATCCCCTACATGCATGCTGCAGGACGGAGCCAGTGGCATGGGGTTGTGCCCCTCACTGCAGCCATGCATGCCGGGGACATGTCACCAGGGTAGCACAGAGCTTGCAGTGGTGAGCAGCTGTCCTGCACCGCCCTGCTCTGCCTTGCAGCACCAGGTTGCACCCGCTAGGCTGCGGAGGCTCCAGGTGCAGGTAGCAGGGTGGGAGCCCGAGTCCACAGTGGGCAGCCTGCCCCCACCCCACACACAGATCTGGGAGGCACAGGTCCCACCTCGCCCTCACAGAGTATACGCAGAGGCTGTCCAAACCCACAGCAGGCAGCAGGGGTGGGGAGGCGGGGAGGGCAGGAGGCTGTGGACCTGGGTCCCTGGCCCCATAGCCCTGGCAGCTGGGGGCCCCCCTCCAGCAGGGCTGGGGGAGCAGGAGCTGTGGAGGGACCTTTCATTTTAATCATGGATTTGGGGGTTTGTTTGTTTGTTTTTAATCAGGGAAAACCAGGTTCCCTAGACATAACAAGCCTGATTACTAGGTCTGTGCGAGTAGGCAGCTATTCGATCTGGCTTCAGATCCAGCCGCTTCAGATGCCAGCGATCTGATCCAGAATTCCGGACCAGGTTTCCACTTCAATCCGGCCAAAGCGGCTCCAAAGCTTTGGAGCTGGCTCGGAGATCCAGCTATAGGGTATAATGGGGAATCATTGAAATATCTATAATGTTGTTGTTTTTTGTCTAATTTGGATGAACCTGGCAGGGGTGGTAGCCTCTGCTGAGAGCATGAAGCCTACCAAGTTTCAAGAAGATCAGTGTTGGGGTTCAGGGGGAACTGCACCCCAAATTCTTGAAAGCAAAACTCATGTCACGCATATGTGTTACACCACAGGGGGTAAAAACTGCAGGAGAGGTGACCCCTGGTGAGGCCACAAAGCCTGCCAAGTTTCAGGAAGATCGGTGCAGGGGTTTGGGTGGGGGGAACTGCCCCTCAAGCTGCTGACAGGCAAAATATGCGACATAGATG
>NW_005842143.1:537441-561449 GCF_000455745.1 Alligator sinensis
ACAGAGACAGTCAGTTGCACAAGCACCCATGGCACCAGTTTGGTCTGTCATCAGCTAGAGGTGCAGGGCCCCAGAACCCAGAAGCCCTGCACCTATCTCCTCAACAGCTGGCAAGCTGCATGGCTGCAGCAGGGGCTACCATTCTTGCAGCTTTCACCCTGCTGCGCCTTAACACACACGGGGTCATCTATGTCGCATATTTTGCCTGTCAGCAGCTTGAGGGGCAGTTCCCCCCACCCAAACCCCTGCACCGATCTTCCTGAAACTTGGCAGGCTTTGTGGCCTGAGTAGGGGCCACCACCCCTGCAGTTTTCAGTCTGCTGCGCCTTAGCATACACAGGGTCATCTATGTCACGTTTTGCCTGTTAGGAGCTTGAGGTGCAGTTCCCCCCAAACCCCTGCAATGATCTTGAAACTTGGCAGGCTTTGTGGCCTCACCAGGGGCTACGACCCCTGCAGTTTTCACCCCCCTGTGGTGCACCACTTACAAGTGGCATGAGGTTTGCTTTCAAGAATTTGAGGTGCAGTTCCCCCTGAACCGATCTTCTTTAAACTTGGTAGGCTTCATGCTCTCACTAGAGACGACCACCCCTGCAAGTTTCATCTATATCAGACAAAACACAACAACGTTATAGGTATTTCATTGATTCCCCATTATACTCTATGGCCGAATCAGATCCGAATCTTTTCCGAAGCGATTTGGAAAGCCTAAAGCTTCCATCGATTTGATTCAGATTCATAGATTCGGCCTCCAAATCATCTCCGAATCCGAATCATGATCCGAAGCTTTGCACAGCCCTACTGATTACCCAGATCCCTGGTTATCTTTCATTGATTACCCACCCACCAACCCTATTGTCTCTCTGAAAGTTTGTGTACACACAGTCAAGCCCTTACCTCTCTCTAAAAATGCAAAGTTTCAAGAAGTGAATGAATAAAAGATATCAAACAAGAATACACTTTTTTGTAGAAAGCAGTGATTAAAATAGAGGCTTCCTGAGCAGTGATTTAAATTGTGATTTAAGTCAAATCCACCCTGATACAAGCCTTGGGTTTCCCCTCCTCACAGTCCCCATATTTATCAAGTACTACACAGTACCCTGGAAACTGCAGACCAGCATCATTATTTTTTTGTTTTTCAAAAATATACAAAAGGGAAGAAATCATTTGTAAGCAGCTCAGCCGTTTGATACCTAGCTGCCTATGATGAACACTACCTTACCTTACCATGATAAACTCATTACTCTATGTCATAAGCAGGTCCCAATACAGTCTCTCTTTTGACATCTAGTCTCCCACAGTGCCTTGTAACTCTTTCTGACATAATAAATTCCGCTTGTAGAGATAAAAACAAGAAATAAGATAAAAATAAAATAAAATAAAATCTCATGACTACAGCACAGTAGCTTGTGCTGAAAGAATCATTAGTTGGAGAGAAGCTATTAGTAACATTCTTCAAGGATCATTCTTGGGCCAAAACTAGTTTAATATTTTCATTAAATGACCTTGGCACAAATATGCTAATAAAATTTGCTGACAACGAAGTTGGGAGGTATCATGAATACAGAGTAAGAGTAGAATATCACACAAGAAGAACTGGAATATTAGAAATAGGAGAAATTTCAGCAACACAAAGGTAAATAGAAAACACGTTCTTCAGAAATAACAAGAATTTCTGTTATGAGCTAGAAGTCATCAACTATATATGACAGAGGAGGAGAAACCCCTGGATTTGCTAGTTGATCACAGGATGACTGAGTCACCAGTGTGACTCAGGAAGAATAAAGGTTAGCATATAACAGGTAAGGTATTCCCAATAAATAGAGAAAAGTATTAATGTGACTGGAGAAGGCACTGCTGACATCAACTGAAATGCTTCGTATAATTCTGGTTACCCATGTTCAAGAAAAATGAATTCAAACTGCAACAGATAGAAAAAAGGGGTAGATAGGCCAACAGGGAGACTACTTCATGAAAAAAACTAGAATAGCTTGGCTTGTTCACCCTAGCCAAATGAAGGCTGAGAAGGAATTTCACAAAATCATAGAAAAGTAGGGCTGGAAGAGACCTCCAGAGACCTTAGGGTACCTAATACATGTGATGGACCTCTGCTTCAACATGTGCTCATTAGCATGCATCAGAACAGACAGATTAAGTGAGTCTGCTGCGAGTCTACTAGAGCATGCTAATTACACATACTCAGTTTCCCAACATTTCAAAATAACAGCAGAGGTGCTTTAACTAAAGCTCATTCAAGCCGCTCTAATTAAAGTGCCCCTCACCACAAGCACATATAGACCCATCAAGTCTAACCTGCTCAAGACAGGATCATCCCTGACTAAACCATCCCAACCAAGTGATTTGATTGCTATCTGTAAATGCATCAAGTAGGTAAACACCAGGGAAAAAGAGGAAACATCTAAGTCTTGAGATGGTAAGCTACAGGCTAGATTCAGCCCAGAGACATTTTATCTGGCCTATGGAGCCAGGGGTTTTCTGTGACAGTTTTGGCAGCAGGGATCTTCTCCTAGAAGTAAAGGTAGTAGCACAGCAGAGGGGAAAAGGGTGACTGGCTCCAGAGACGCATGCCAGGTTGGAAGCAGCCCATACTCAGAGCAAATCTCCATTAAAAGGTCTCCCTCACCTCATCTCACCCCAGACCCCCGCTCAAAGAAGCTGCCAACCCCTGATCTAAACTGAAGGACAATGTTGTCATAAAACTAAATGGTTATAAATTGGCAATAAATAAATTTAGACTAGACATCAGAAGATGGTTAAGACTGAATTTCTGAAACAGATTTTCAGTAGGGGTAGCAGGGCAAAACCAAAACAAATAAAAAAAACCCCACAGCGCCGCTCCCAACTAACTTGAAGATAAAGTTTGATCATCTTATGAAAGTGTGAAGTGGTTGCCGGCTGCAGCAGAGGGATGGATTCAGGAACCCAGGAGGTCCCATCTAACCTACATCCGATGTCCTAATAATGCAGCGCATGCATTCCAGTCGAGGCACGCCAACAGAATCCCTGAGCTCTATCTGCACATTTTGTCCTCTCTCCCTGCTGCTTCTTGGCCATTTGTTTATCCTCTCCCTGTGCACCTCCTGTCCAGGTGTTTAGCATCATGTTCTCTTCCATGGGCAGATCTGGACCCACTGGCAGCTTCTGGCTCTTCTACTGCCAGAGGCTTCCACTGACCCTTAGCAGCTGCAGCACAAGAACAATCCTGCTTCCTCTCCTATGGCTCACAATGCAAGCAGCTGGAGGACTAGCTCCTCCTCCCCCTTTTCAGCTTCTTTTAGAGTCTTCAAGGTCTTATTCACAATGAAGAGCCTTGTCCTTTTGCAGAAGCAGCTGGAAGCAAGAAGGTGGTGCCAATACCACGTGACCTGCCAGCTCTTCATAAGAGATCAAGAAACTCTCTCTGCAGACATCCAAATATTGGAAATAGAGGGGAGAGAGAGAGAGAGAGAGAGGATGCTTTTAAGAAGGGGTAATGATCTGCATCTCTTCCTTCCAGAGCTCGAAGTGTATCTGAATTATTTTAAAATTTTCCACATATCAAAATGTGATCAGCTTCTTGCTCTACAAGTAAAGGAGCCATATAGAGATGAATTCCACAGACCAAACGCATTTGAAAAATTGGTAGTTTTGACGGTAGCAGTTTATATACTTTGGAGACTGACACCTAAAACTCCTTGGATGATCTTTCTAACTTGTTCAATAAACCCAGTACTTCAAAAAAAGCTGATGTAACATACACTCATGTATCACCAGGCCGCTTAGGCTACAAGCAGACGTCACCAAATGGTGCGATTCAGCTGTGCTGCTAGGTGTTGTGGTACAGCCGATTTGCTTCACTGGGTGAAACAAACGTTGCCCCTGTGGAGCTGGCTGAGTGTGGCAGCACTTCCACATCAAGAGAATGGCTAAGTGGGGAAACACCTGGCATTCCCCATGCCCCAGACCCAGAGATTTGGAGCAGCAGGGAACTCTCGTTGATCTGCACAGCGCTAGTCTAGGGCAGCAGGAAATGCTGGCTGTTCCCCTACCCAGTCAGCCCTGTGGGTCTGGCCGAGTGTTGGAAGCAGTTTCCCCACTGCCCGAAACCCAAGGTGCAGGTCTGCAGCAACAGGGAAACAGGGATTTTCCTCTGCCCAGCCAGCCCTGTGTCACTGGCTGAGTGGGAAAAAGTGCCACAGGGGAATAGACGTCCATCACAATACAGAGGAAGAGTTTATGAGTACTTTTTTTGTTACACCACTGATTTTGGGGCATGCAGCACAACAAAGGGTAAGGATATCCATTTACTTCACACTTGTGCTGCCTTTAAAATTCATTCAATGTCTGTTTTCTCCCTTAGAGATTGACCAGTAATTTCTTTTTCTTACCAAACTAAAAAACTCCACACCCCCTTCCCCTCCAAAGACCCCTTATCATCAAGTGTATTAGAGGCAGATGCCATCTTTCTCTCACAGCTAGAGATAAAATGTGTAAAATGCCTTCAAATTTCCAATTGTTCCATACCAGACTTTGGAAAAAATACAATTTTTCTTATGTAACAGATAGATTTTTGTGGCTGATATTGTTTACTGGACCAACTTTATGGTTGGAATAGACTGAGATAAGCTGCCGAATACAGGGCATTCTTCCTCAGTCATCTTTCCATCACAACCATGCAGTTGGTCCCATAAAGGCTAACCCCACAAAAATCTTAGCCCCTCTCTCATTCCCTGGACCCTAATAGCTATAGCATCACTCCAACACTACTAAAACATTTTTTTTTTATGCGTTTCTGGGTTGTCTCTAGCCTCTTGCTTCTCTAACTACCACAAGGCCATGCTATTATTTTTAAGTGTCCAAAACTGGAAAAAGATTTGGAGTTTCCCTTAGATAGTAGCTGTCTGAGACTAGGGTCATGCCTAATTTAGTCTTAGAATACTGTAACTATTGAAAACCAGAATACTGAGCACCATCTTAATGCCTCAATGCTGAGATAAAAGATTTACCTGGAGGAGGGCCACTCACGTGCTCGAGGGACAGCGGGTCGGGCCCTGCGGGGAGGGGCTGGGGAGCCTGAATTTGTTCAGCCTCCGGAGGGGAGGGCTGGGGGGGATCTGGTGGCCGTTTGCAGACTCACCAGGGGGGAACAGTGGAGGTTGGGGTAAGCTCTGTTCCCCCGGGCGCTGCTCAGGGTTACTAGGGATAATGGCCACAAATTGTTGGAGGGAGGGTTCAGGCTGGACATCGGGAGATATTGCTTTACAGTTGGGACTGCCAGGCTCTGGAATGGGCTCCCAGGTGGGGTGGTACTCTCTCCTACCTTGGGGGTCTTCGAAAGGAGGCTGGACAGATATTTTGCTGGGGTGGTGTGATCCTGGCGCCTGTTCCTGCCTGGGGCAGGGGGTCGGACCTGGTGGTCTGTTTGGGTCCCTTCCAACCCTAGGTACTATGATACTATGATACAGTCTGATGGCTGGGGAATTGGCTTCGAGGCCAGACTCGGAGAGTGGTGGTTGACGGAAGTGAATCATCGTGGTGCCCTGTGACCAGTGGTGCCCCCCAAGGCTCCGTCCTTGGACCTGTTCTCTTTAACATCTTTATCAACTACGTGGATACAGGTGTCAGAAGTGGACTGGCCAAGTTTGCCAATGACACCAAACTTTGGGGTAGAGTGTCCACACCGGAGGATAGGCTGGTGATCCAGGCTTGATAGGCTGGGAAAAAGCCCAGATACAAATCTGATGACTTTCAATACCGACAAATGTAAGGTACTCCACCTTGGGGAAAAAAATCTGCAGGATACTTATAGGCTCAGCAGTACTACACTCACTAGCACCAAGGCTGAAAGAGACTTGGGGGACATGACTGACCACAAGATGAACATGAGCTACCAATGCGATGTTGCAGTTGGTAAAGCAAACCGAACTTTGGCTTGCATCCATAGATGCTTCTCAAGTACATCTCAGGATGTCATCCTCCCACTGTACTCTACCTTCGTGAGGCCATACCTGGAGTACTGCATCCAATTCTGGGCTCCACAATTCAGAAAGGATATGGAGAACCTTGAGAGAGTCCAGAGGAGAGCCATGCGCATGATCAGAGGGCAGGAGAATAGGCCTTATGAAGAGAGACTGAGAGCCATGAGACTCTTCAGCCTGGAAAAGCACAGGCTCAGGGGTGACCTGGTGGCACCATATAGTACATTAGGGATATGCATCAAGATCTAGGGGAACATCTGTTCACCAGAGCACCCCAAGTGATGACAAGGACCAACAGTCACAAACTCCTCCAAGACCATTTTAGGCTGGACATAAAGAAAAACTTCTTTACTGTCTGAGCCCCCAAGGCTTGGAATAGGCTCCCTCCAGGAAGTGATGTAAGCACCTACTCTGGACTCCTTCAAGAAGCATTTGGACACTTATCTTGCTGGGATCCTTTGACCCCAAATGACTTCCTGCTCTTGGGGCAGGGGGCTGGACTCAATGATCTCCTGAGGTCCCTTCCAGCCCTAATGTCTATGAACTCTATGAACCTTGTCTGCCTTGTTGCTTTTATTGCTGGTAAATTTTGTTATTAGACCAACTCAAATAGTTGGAAAAACTTTTCTTTGCAAGCTTTCGGGTACCCAAAAAGCTTGTACCCAAAAGCTTGCAAAGAAGAATTCTTCCAACTACTTGAGTTGATCTAATAAAAGATAACAGATTTACCCAAAGAACCCTGTCTGCCTATGTCCTTTAACCAACATGGCTACAATCTATACCCATAAAAGCAACAATACATTCAAGACAGATTATATGATGAGCCATTTGGCACAAAGTAGTTTTACAGCAGGCAACATACAAGAACAAGGAACATCACCGCTATGCCCACCAGTGAGGGCTGTCTCAAGATAATTCTACTGAGTGTAGCAGGCTAGTTAAACTGACAATATCAATTGCTTAACCAGCTTGTATAGCCACTAATTGGGAGGTTTCATCAAATCCCATTAGCACGCAAAACAGCACTGAACACAGGGATGTTGCCCTGGAATAGAACAGCAACTGCTTAAAAGAAAAGTTAAAAAATACTAGTCACATCAGTTTAAGAATTCAGTAGAAGTCAAGATCCAAAAAATTTCCATAAATATGCAGAGCAGCAGCATGTCATCCTGAATCAATGTCACAGAAAAAATGAAGGCTATGGGGGCTGCAAGTATCTTGCAGAATAGCAACATCATGTTTTGTATGAAGTACTATAAAAAGCTGGGACCATTTTCATCCCCAGTCAGCTGTCTTAAAAAGCAACTCTGAATGTTAAGGTGACCCTGCCTTCTAGACTGAAGAACGTCATAACAGCTCACCAAAGCTCTCTTTTATAGCCCTTAAAAATGTTTACATAAACAAAGGTAAAGCAAGACTTTGCTTGAGCTGTTCCTTCTACTACTCCATCTTTTTCTTGCTCTCTGTCCAGAGGCAGGAAGCAAGAACAGTAAAGCACCAAATCCCCTCAATCCTTTCTTGTTCAATTATGTAAAAATGAACAGATGAAAAAATAATATACACCAAGTCTAGTGAAGGCTCTGGGATTAATAAAAACTGTTTAATCTCACCATACCAAATAAACTACAGACTGTTATCATCCTTAGAATGTAAGTGCAATCTTGCCATTCTAGATCCAGTCTGACCTTAACACACAGTACAAGCAGGAGCGAGTGGTTCATGTACAAATAGCCTGTTTATGGTGAAAAATGCTTTGGAAAAGAAAACATCTTTGTATTCTGCAGATGTAAATTAAAAGATGTGACATGAGTGGAGGGCTATAGGTAAACCAGATGATCACACCTCATTTATGAAGCGTAAGATGTAATGATGGCCTTTGCAGGGCTCTTCCACACAGCTTCTGTGCAATTTCCCAGTTATTGTTCAATGTCATTTCACTCCATGGAACTAAATTAGTAGGATTCCAAACTTCCATTTAATGTTTTCTCAATTACTTAAATTAACCAAATACTAGGACTGGACCATATCTTTTGAACACCATAATAATTTTTTTTAAATGTTACAAAGTGAGCTAACTCTGCCTGGCAGTCTACCTTAGTGTCCACTCCTGTCCAAGCCATCTTTCATCTTGTCCAGAACCAGTCTTAAACTTAATTATTTAATACGTCTTCCTAAATATCTTGACATCAAGTAAATACAACAAATCTTCTTTCTTACACTATTTTTCAACAGTGCAAGCCTTCCTATTCCTAAAGCCTGAAATATAGTATCATCGTTGATTCTACTCCTTGCTTTATACCTAATCTTCAATCTGTTGTTAAATTCAGTTTCTGTTTTTATTCAACAGACACAACAATCTAAACCCACTATCAAAAACCTCTTTTCCATGCTGGGAAGTCCTGGATTACCATAACCTCCTTATCTGATCTACTGAACACATACTTTTTTTCCTAAATCTGAACAGGTGATACATTGGTCCCAGATTAGTAGCTGCTGCACCTATGAAAGCTGATGAGGATCAATCAGTTAAAAAAATGCGAAGTTAAAAAAAGGGCATTTAAGAACTGATCTCTATGGGCGCCTCTGCATAAATCAGGAGGCTGTTCTACCACACTGTAATTACAGCATGTCGGAGCATTACTCAGTCGAGCCTGCTGGAGTGTGGTAATTACTAGGGATGTGCAAAATTTTGCCAGCCATTTCGTTTCAATGCAGTTTTGACTCATTTTGAGTTCATTTTGAACAACGAAATTGAAGCAAAACAAAGGGCTTCAAAACAGCCTTAAAATGAAACAAGGCCAGTTGAAACATTTTGAAAGTTTCAAAACATTTAGAGTTTCGAAGCAGCAGCCAGGTGATGGGAGGCAGGGGAGAGCCAGGGCAGCGCTCTGAGTAGCTCCGCAGCCCTATATGGCTCAGCCCAGTGGGGTACGCAGCGCTGGCTCTCCCTGCCTCCCACCACCAGGCTGTACTGTGTGGGGCTGGCGGAGCCAATAGGAGCACAGCACTGGCTCTGCCCGTCTCCCAACGCTGGGCTGCGCTCCAATCAGCTCCACCAGCCTGGTGGCGGGAGGTGGGCAAAGCCAGCGCTGTGCTCTGCCTCCTACCACCAGGAGGAGTTCCATGGGGCTGGAGCTGCTGGGAGCTGAGCCCGGTGGAGGGACGAGGAGTGCAGTGCCGGGGCTGCACACTGCCCCCCTCCACTGGGCAGCAAGCTGCTGGGTGCTGAGCCTGGTGGAGGGAGGTGGAGCGTAGCCCTGATGCTGCATGCCGCCTCTCTCCACCAGGCAGCAAACCACTAGGCACTGAGCCCAGTGCAGGGGGTTGGCGCGCAGTGCTGGCAGTGTGTGCCACCTCCCTCCACCAGGCAGCAAGCTGCTAAGTGCTGAACCCAGGGGGGGCAACGTGCAGTGCTGGCAGTGCATACTGCCTCCCTCTACCGGGCAGCAAGCCTGGCTTGCTGCCTGATGGAGGGAAGAGGCACGCACTGCTGGCACTGCGCTCCACCTCCCTCCACCAGGCTCAGCACCCAGCAGCTCCCAGCCCCATGGAACTGAACCCGGTGGGGGGAAGTGGAGGGCAGTGCCAGAGCTGAGCTCCGCCTCCCTCCACCGGGCTCAGCTCCCAGCACCAGTCCCAGGTGGCAATGGCAGCCTCCCACCCGCACCCCAGGGAGAGCTCTGCCGGACTCCTCCGGGGGTATGGGCAAAACTCGAAACAGCAAAACTGTTTTAACGAAATGAAATGGAACAGTGCTTTCTAAATGAAACTAAACTTAAAACAAAACACTGTTCCGTTGAAATGTCAAAACAGAATTCGAAGCAAAATAGTGCTGTTTCGCATAGCCTTAGTAATTACCACATTCCAACTGGCATCTGCACATTGCCATAGCAAGGGGGGGGAGCAACTGCGCCAGGCGCCGAAGCAAAGGGGCTCCAACAGGTACTACCTAGCTAGGGCGGGGTGTGGGACAGAGCCATAAGTGGCTCATTTTGGGGGAGCACGGGGAAAAGGGAAGGGTAGCTCCCACTGCTGCGGCCAAGCATGGAGGGGGCGCATGTGCCCCGCAGATTTGTGCATAGGGCAAGGGCAGGTCTGATAAAGTGCCCCTGCCGCCATTTTGAAGCACAGGGACACTAATACACCAGATGCTCTGAGTGCTTTAATTAAAGCATTCTTGGAGCTACTCTAATTAAAATACCTCCCCTGCCCCACCACCCCAGAGCACATTGTAAAAGAGTCCTATGAGACTGCTAGGAAGTGAGCGAGTGGAAGTTGCATCACCAAAGAGCAGATAGACTGGAAGGGAACTGCTGAAGCAGTTTTGAGACTCTAGAGAATGAGTTAAGAATAGAGGAAAGATTAAAGACACCAGTATGTTCTCCTGAGCTTTTTATTTTGAGTTGGACAGTGTAAGAGGAGAAAAAGGAAGAGCTTTTATTCCTGAAGAGGAGATCCGGAATTATATTTTTAGATGGGGGGAAAAAAAACAAAACAAACCAACAAAAAAACCCTCTCTGCTCAGAGTATCTGTTAATACATTAAGAATGTACATACATCTGGAGCACTTCAGAGAGAGACCACCTACAACACTTTTGGCCATCCCGTCAAAGCTCAGCTCCAGTTTGGACCTAAACCATTTTCTTGCTGTCTGAAGATTAAGATCCTTCTACACTACAAAACAAAGCCACATTTTTATTGTGTTAACAGACAGAACAGTGACGCAACTAGAACCGAAGGCTCAGTTGTACTTTTAAATACCACTGAGCAAAACCTGACAGAATTAAAGCAAAACCTGAAATACTGAGCTTGCAAACTAGAATTTTAAAAATGCATTAGACGTAGTTTCTTGTTCTGAGACAGTGAAACAGTTGAAGCTGTTCTGTTTTATGCTGTCATTTTTTAACTTTCAGCATCCCATTAAGATGAATGGGGCAATTCACTCCTCTTTAAGGGTAAGTACAGGCAGGCATTACACTTAGACCAGTCTAAGCAAACATAAATAGATCTAAATCCATAACTGTACAGAAGTTTGGTTCACATAGATCTAAAAATGGTGCAGTCAGTCTAAGACAGACCTGGTGCGAGGTACACTCAATTCAGATTGATTGAGGTTAGACCAGTGCATTGAACTTCTGTGTTGTTTCCCTATTAAATCAATTTAGATTGCTGTCCTCCAGCATCCCAGCCTCCTTTGCAGCTCCCATTACCCATCCCTCATTGGGAAGCACACTAACACTTGCCCTATATTCAGCTGCTCTGGCTGAGTGCCCAGCACGCCTTACCTCTGAGCTCTAACAGAGCTGAGCAAGCACATCCCCTTCTCCATCCCCACCTCCCACCATCTTTCAGCCACAGGCAAGCAGCCAAGGGAAGGGAGGTGTCCATGCCCCCTGCACAAGGCCCGGGACCTAGGCAGCCAGGTCCTTGGGCATGCCCCTGCACACCAACACTCCATCATGAAGCACCCCACAACAAATGCAGACTGCAACACTGAGCCCAGGAGAAATCCCATGCTTAAACAGACACCCTCAGACCCCAAACCTGGTACCTGCACACCCAGCCAAGGACCCCAATGCTGTGTTCGGGCACAGCCCCTTGGACCACAACTCTGGGACCCATACACCATATCTCAGAGGCCAGAGCCAGGTACCCTGCAACCTGGACCTCAGCATAGCATAACCCCCATCCCCACCTGAGCAGGAGCTAGTATGGATAACACTTCTGGTGGGTTGCGGTGGTCGGGGGCAAAACACTGAGACTGGGCCTGAATAGAGACAACATTGTGATCTCCAGGGTTCAGCCACTGCTGAAGGCCATGTGCATCTGGGGTGCTGCAAGGCTCTTTTTGGCCCACAGCTACAGAGTCTCAGAATACTAGGGCCAGGAGGTTGTGGGGGAGGGGGTACTAAGCATCCAAGCTGGGGCAAGCAGGCAGATCTGCCTGGCAACTTCAGAAGGGGTGTGGGCATCTCCCTCGGTGTTCCAGGTAGAGGAAAATGTAAGTTTCCAGGCTGGGGCATGGCAGGTTGCCAGCATTATGGGATGTCTACTAAAAGCCCCTGGAAAGTTCAAGGTCACAGAGGTTGCCTGGTCAGGTAAGGGCCACACCCAGCTGCAGTGACAGGGAAAGCCATGCACCAGGATACACACATATACCTTCCATCCATCCACCATTCTGTCCAGTACCTCACAGATGGACCCACCCACAGATGCCGAGACCCCATGGGCATTGCCAGGACAATGGAAGAACATGTCCGCTCCTCCTCCATTAACCAACCCCAATCACACAACTGGGACTACAAGGACAGAAGGGATCTCATCGCCATCTAGGGCAAGGAGGAGACCAAACACCAGCTCCACCAAAGACACTGAAACAGGGACATGTTCAAGAGCATTTTCCAACAGCTGCAAGTGTAGGGCCACAACAGGAGCTGGGTACAGTGCTGGGCCAAGACAAAATGGATGAAGATCCAGTACAAGCACATGCATGATGCCAACAAAAAATGCAGGGTCAGGAGGCAGAGCATGCCCTTTTATGAGAAGCTGTCCTGCTTCCTCACCACAGTCAGGGCTGTCACCATCCCACACATCCACAGCACCACTGGGAGGCAGGAGAAGTCTCTAGCAGGGACCCCATCAGAGAAAGCATTCATTCCCGCCTCTGGCAAGGGGTCGGACTTGATGATCTGCTCAGGTCCCTTCTGACCCCAACAACTACGAAACTATAAAAGCAGCGCAGGAAGGTCCCAGGATGACAGGACAACCAGCTACTCAGGAGCAGGTCCCTGGGGGCCACAGGGCACAACATCTGCTGACAGTCCCCAAGGAGTCTGGCCCATTGGTGCTGGTCCCTGAATCATCACAAGATCTGGGAGCAGAGCTGCAGCTGGACCTGAACTCCCTTGACATCTTCCCAGACATTGTTAAAAGCAGGGAAAAGCTCCAACTCCACAGAAGTCAAGATCCAGGACCTGGAGCCCAAGCCTGTGCTCTTCACATCATGGGAGAGCCCCATTCTGGTCCTCAATGCCAAAGACTGAAGCCAAACCCGCAGCCTCTGGGACACTACTCCCAACAGCTGCCATGGCTGGATGGTAAATTGCCCCATCCTGCCCACTCTAAGCGCAGGGCCCCAGGTCACTAATTGCTTCAAAGTTTTTTATCCTTCAGCACTAGGTAGACTAGTCACCCCCTTCCTTCCTGGACAGCCCCCCTGTCCCTCCCCACTCCCTGGGTGATTCACAGCCCATCTCCCATTCTGTGGAAACATGAATCTGCCTCATTAACTCCTCCCTGTCCTCTCTCAGAGCCATGCTCAGCTACTGGGAGAAGCTCCCCCCACCTCCCCACTACCTTGCACTCATAGAAAGACATTAATGAGTTTATGGAGCTCAGCAAACAAAGTATACAAAATAGCTACAAGTGCCAGTGCTTGGCACCCCACCCACTTGGCAGTGCCATGGGGCCAGGTGGCAGAGAAGACACTGAGGTCAGGGACAGGAAATAACATGCAGCTATCTATGAGAACACTGGAGTTGCAGGAATGAAACCAATTCCCCCTTGCTGAACAACTCCTCACCACCCAGCTGGCAAAAACGCGGGTGAAGCGGCCCTGGTGGTTGACAACATCACCAAACGTGATGAAGCAACCCCAGTGCCATGGGGCCAGGTGGCAGAGAAGACACTGAGGTCAGGGACAGGAAATAACATGCAGCTATCTATGAGAACACTGGAGTTGCAGGAATGAAACCAATTCCCCCTTGCTGAACAACTCCTCACCACCCAGCTGGCAAAAACGCGGGTGAAGCGGCCCTGGTGGTTGACAACATCACCAAACGTGATGAAGCAACCCTGGTGGTTGACAACAAAGGACAACAGAGAAGTAGCCCTTGCGGTTGATGAATGCCTGGGCACCCTGGGGCAGGTAGAGGATGGGGACAAGGCTGCTGTCCACAGCCCCCATACAGTTGGGGAAGCCCATGCAGCAGAAGCCAGTGACCATCTCTTGTGGGTTGATGAGGCAGGTGAAGTGGCTGCTCAGAATAGCCTGGATGACACCTTCCAGACAGCCATTCCAGCTATGGATTTGTCCACACCCAACTGGTTGGGGACAGTGGAGACTTCTCTGGAGTGAGAGGTGGCTGCATACTGATGTCCTGGCACATGATGTGGAGGGGGAGGCACCTGGGTGATAATGTTCATGAAGGTGGCCCAGCACATGTGGAAGGTCTAGACCCACTGTTTGTCATCCCGGGTGTCTATCTGGAAGTGGTGCCAGAGCACCTCATCATCCATGGCATCCTGGGTGGCCTGGTCTTGCTCAGCCATGTAGAACTCAGTAGCAAAGCTCAGGACACTTTGTGGGCACAGGGTACAGTAGGTGACCCTGTGTAGGACATCCAGCTGCTGGCTCAAGAACAGGAAGCAGTGTCCCATGGCAACCAGCTGCCACACCATGTCCTGAAGGGCATGTATGATGAACTGCAGCCTCTTTCAAGTCACACAGGGCAACAAGCAGGACATGCCACAGCGCCTGGGTCTCTGTACTTGGTCACAGGCACAGGGTGCAGAGTAGGTCAGGACATGGAGGCATGTGCAATTCATGAGGAAGGGCACTCACTCTGGGGCTCTCCTGGAAGCCTCAGGGCAAGGCGCAGGGGTGGGTCTGCAGGGATGTGGTGGAGGGGTTGGCGGCATGCTTGCCCACACCTGACATCCAATCAGGGATGACAAGGGCACGTGGCAGTATCCAGCAGCCCAGGCAGACCACAGGGCATGCTGGGAATTGTGCAGGAGTGCCCCCTGCCTGTGGCCCTCAGCTAGTGGAGGCTGCTGCCCTCTCACCCCTCCCAAAGGGCAAATTTGTATACTGTGCACTCCCAATCTAAACTAGGCTGCTTAAAGAAAACTGCATAATTTAGATGGATTCTTCCTCAGGCTTTCTGAACGTCTGTACGTGGCCTAAGAGTTATTGTTGCAACTGTCGCTTCCTAAATGTGCAGATGCCCCAAACAAGTTTACACTGTTAACGTTTATTTTGCAGATTACAGGGCTGAGAGCACTGCTTAATGAAAGGTCAAAATTTAACTAAGTTTTGCATCGAGGACTGATGATTTTTCACTAATTCAACAGGTACAGAATTATCAGATACATAGAACTTGCATGTAATTATTCAATAGCAAAGGCAACAAGAAAACCCAGACTTACCCTATAATCTCTTATTGTAACCACTGAGCCATACATTCCCCAAATGCTGGTTCTAGAATACTGTTGGGCAATCAGAGAGCTTTTGGATTTACCATGCTGGCTCTTGTTTCCAGCTGCTAAACCATACGAAAAAGAAGCCCCATAAAATATTTTCCTATTACTTTTCAATGTAAGCAACTGGTGCATTAAGCAATGTAAGCATTAAAGCAACGTAAGCATTAAAACGTGATGTAACTGTAAACTGGACGAGAGGTGAAGGGGTCTACTCAATCATGACTGGAATAGGGGAGAGGTAGACCCCACATTACTCACTCTGCTTAGATGGATATAATCCACTCTACAAAAAGAGGTCTGGAAACCCATTAACCTACAATGGAACAGTTTACATTTTATATAATTCTCAGTGTCCAGGAGTACAATATTCTGTTTGATGACTACAGGGAGGCAAAAATATGATTATACACCAAAGTGGGGGGTTTGGTCCCTCTAAGGGGATAATCAACTATGGACAGACTATCCTATAATTAAATAAGAAATGAGAGGTTTATGAATTTGTATTATAGGATTTGTAGTAAGGGTACAAACACCACAGGCACGTTAACCCAATATAACAGGTCTTGATAAAAGTAGTACTGAAACATTTCTATAGGGAAGAGAGCAACCACAAGTGCATGCAAGGAGTTTTACAAGGCCCCACAACAGCAGGAAACAGTCACATTCAGTTTCTGTAGAATAAGACCAGAATACATGAAACCGCAAGACTGCCTGGGGTCCAAAATTCAGTTCTCAGGATACATATTCTGCAATACAATTTCAGGGACTTTGCCTTTGTTCAGTCCCAAATAAATCTTACAAGGGCAGAAATAGGCGAGATGTGTGAGAAAAGGGAAGAATTTTGTGACATCAGCATAACAGCTCCATTAATTAGTTTGTTTTTGCAGCCTTCTGGACATCAGATCCTAGGCACTCCACAGCTATGTCTACACCACAGATTATGCCAACGCAGCTGTGCTGGTCAGCAGCAGGAAGAGGTGTGATCTTGATTAACACAGCTCCATAGTGCTGTCACTGTCGCAAGATCCTGGCCTTGACCCTGGAGCAGCTCTCTGCCTGGCCACGTGCCCTGCCCAGTCTCCATGGAGACCCCAGGAGCACAGGGGCATGACAGTGCAGAGCTGTGACAGCACAGGACTGGGCCAGGGCAGGCCAGAGCCCCAGTTCTACAGCCTCATGCTGTCATGGCCCAGCACTGCCACATCCCTGCACTCCTTGGGTCTCCATGAAGATCATTCAGGAGCCTGGGCTACTAGGAAATAGAGTCCAGTTGTCAGCCAGATCTGCCATTTTGCCCACCCTTGATATAGATTCAGTTATTCCAAAGATGCATTTTTACTGGTATATCTGCTCCTAGTTAGAAATACTTTGCTGACATTCCTGTATCTGTAAAGGCACTTGCAGATTGGCCAAACTGTGGCATGAGTGCCATGGGCAGCTTCTTCTGCATGTGGCATACAATAGATCAGAGAGGGGACAGACAACATAGTGACAGAAAGGGCAAGAAACAGATGGCAGAGCAGTAGATCAGACAGGAAGCACAGAGTGGTAAGAAGAAAGTTAAGCAGCAGATCAAACAAGGAAAGGATTGGAGTAGCCTCCAGTGGTATAGATAAAGCTTAAATGAGCTACAGAGAAAAGATATATACCATTCTTGGACAAATCATTCATGGATGGTGGCAAATGAAGTCAGGGACATGTCAGCATTTCACACTTTGTGCTCCTTCCAGGTGGTTTTTATTAGCAGAGTGGTGCAATACAATTATAGTCAATTATATAGACTAACGGCAAAGGAAATTATATAAAATGGACACAGAAAATTATATCTATGTGGAAAAAGGAAGAAAAGACCAGTAATTCAAGTATTTCTATTTAGGGATTTGACCATACAGAGCTTGAAATACAGCCACCCCCTCCCCTCCATAGATTCTCTCTTCCTCCATCCATCCCCAAGACAGCAACCTTTGCGCTCTAAATGCTCCCTCTGCACAGCAGTCCTAAGCAACTCCAATATCACGGAAAGGCATTTTCCCCATTTTGACTTTTCTCCCAGGATGATTGCCCAATTTCACACAAAGCAATTCCCAGAAACTATTTAAACAAGGACTCTGCCAGCAGTGTGTGGATGGGAATAGATGTCACTGTTTTCTAGGCATTTGACTACTCATGTTAATCCTTAGTTAATCTCTGCTCCACAAGACCACATCTGCAGAGTGAAAAGCACAGAGGCAACAGCAGTAACTAACCTGGTTCCTCCCAAAAGAACCAGCAGGGGGAAGCCCATTTGAATACACTGTCCCTTTTCCAAGCTGAGCTGTGTCTGACCAGGGAATTCCTGGGGCTTTTCTTTTGGAAAGTTAAGGAAGTCCTTTGGATTTCCTGGCATGGAAGGAAAGGAAGCCAGAACAAAGTGATAAATGGAACTGACTCATGCCATTTGCTTAGTAAACAGTTTAAGACCTCCCACCCCCATGTTTATTTACTATGACATACGTGTAAACCTCTTTAGGCTGCTAAACTGAAGGACAGGAAACAACCCATTATATAGAAACAGAATGGGACAGACATCAAGCAATTTTCAGAGACTTTTTTTGTGGATATTTCTTTCTAATTAACAATGTTACAGTATTCCCTCACCTCCCTCTCTCAGAGCTCCTGTGTTGCAGTTTGAAGCACACAGTCAGTTAAAAAAAAAAAACAAACAAACTCGCGGTAGCATCTGGCCATATTCAAGCATGGATTTTACAACACACCAAAAAGACAGCTATCCAATATGAATAACTATGTATGTGCAAAACCAGAAACAACTACATTCGGCAACTACTGTATGTATTAATGTACGTATTAGCAGAGCTGACCAAAGGATAATTATATTTCATAGCAACTTTCAAAAATCTCAAAAATTATTTTTGTTCTGTACTGGAACAAAACCAAAATCTTTCATACATTTTTGCTCAGACAAGCCAAATCAAAACATTGGCTAGGTGGCTTGCTTGCTGGTAGTGTTCCACATTCTCAGTTTTTACCGATTTTCACTGATAAATTCCCTGATTTTAAGTCATTCGGTTTTTACTGATTTACACCCGTTTTTCAGTTCAAATCCCTGTGAACCAGCACGAGTGGGAGCATGGTCCATTCCTCACTCGTGCCAGTTAACAGGAATTTGAACTGAAAAATGGGTGGTGCCAGTAAGCTAAAAGAGCCAGTGTGCAGATTACCTGAGGCACAAGTTTCTGGCTGGATACTTGCGGAGGAAGGGGCAGCAGTGGTGGCTGCATGCAGAGCGAGGGGTAGCAGTGGCTGTGCAGGGGAGGCTGGCTGGAGCCGCTGCCTGAGGGCATGAGGCTCCCGGCTCTGACCCCAGGCAGGGCCTGGGACAGGCCAGGCCACAGGAATCACTCCCAGGGCAGGCGGTCCGAGCTGCACCCTGGTGGCTCTGGCTTCTGCCCTGCCCCGAGCACTGGGAGCTGCAACCCCTGCCGGGGGCGGGGGGAGCAGGGGAGGCAGGCAGGAGAGCCCAGCCCCACTTCCTGCAGGCTGGGGCCAGCAGTGGCACCAGGCTCTTTCCAGTGCTCGGGGCAAGTGGCAGCCTGGTCTCGTCCCATGCACAGATCCAGGGCCAGGAGCCCCCTGGGAAGAGTCCAGCACAGCGCCCCAGTCCACAGCCCTCCCGGGGGGGCATCCAGCAGCAAAAGCCATGCCCCCCACCCTGCACCCACTGACAGCTCCCCCGTTTGCTCCCTGCTGCAGCCCCAAGAGCAGCCGATGAGCTGTGCTGCACACCTCCCCTGCCCCTTCTCTAGTCCCAGCCTTACTCCCTCACTGCCAATTTTTCCCCCCGATTTAAACTGATTCCCACCCCTTTTTCTTCTTTTTATCCAGATTGCATCGCAGTTTTTACGTTTTGAAGATAAACCCTGAAAAATTCCCAGATTTATTTGGGTTTTTTTAAAATAAAAACTGAGAATGCAGAACACTACTTGCTGGGGATACACTCCTGCAGACACAGCCTGGTGATTAGGGCACTGGAGTAGGATGTCTCTCTGCTTTGCCTGATTTATCTGGGATGGAAAACTGCCAACTCTAAACATCTTCTGCATCACAGATTAGCATCCTAACTGCCAGTCAAAGCTCAGTCCAGTCTGCCAAAATTTCCCAAGGAAAATTTTAAAACCAAAACCATTTAATGGCAGTTTATCATCCCCGATAAACTACTATATTTTGGCAAACTGTCATTTTGTTAAAATTATTCTGAATAGCTCAAATCATTAAGTTACAAAGGAATCACATCAGCAGATAACCTTGTCTATTCCTCTGTTTGCAGGAAAAGCAAGTTCAAAGAACTGAAGTCCTTCTGCTCCTTGAAGCTGCAGGGTAAACACAACTAAATGCCCAAGCTATAAAAAGCAAGTCTTTATTTGCAATTTTTCACTGCTTCAGTAAGCACATACAACAATCCCATCCACAAGTGTTATCCTCCGAGAAATTCTCTACTTAACACTGCTGTAAAGATACACTGCAGCATGTTTGGTCTTTATTACAGAGTCGAGTCAATATTTAATGAAGTTACTACAGCAACAGAATGAAATGCAATGACATGAGTTTTTCTATGAAAGCTGGGTTTCAGATATTCAACCCAAAAAAGCAATACGCTTTTTCTCAAACAGATTCAAAGGTAAAGTCTCATTTGTTGTAGCTAAACAACCCTTGGAAACGATTCTGCCAGGAACTGAGGGAGCTACAAGTGATAATCGAGTCCAGTGCCGAGTAATAAAGCTATAGGAAATAACCTCCATTACTACAGTTCACACATACAAGGGGTCCTAGCACTGTATGCAGACATGCAAAGAGGAGAAAGGGAGGAGAACAGGGTTTAAAGACAGCGTACGAGCAGACGTGCTGTAAAACTGGCACATTATGTTCAGATGTACACCATGAATTACTAAACTATTTCTGCTCCCTTCCCAGAATCCAGTCAAGAATTCTAGCCTGATCCAACTCATTTTTAATTACCGAAAATCAATATCATAGAATCATAGAAGTAGGGTCGGAAAGGACCTTGTAGACCTTCAGGTCCAACCCCCTGCCTGGGCAGGAAGAAAACTGGGCTCAAATGGCCCCAGCCAGGTAGGCATCAAGCCACTTCTTAAAGACCCCCAGGGTAGGAGCCAGCACCACTTCCCTTGGAAGCTGGTTCCAGATCCTAGCCGCCCTAACTGTGAAGTAGTTCTTACAGAGTAAAGTAGTTCTTACTTGTTTAATATATGTTTAATCACTTCCCCCTCAAGCTGTTTTATAACCTATCCCAAACTAAATTTAATGACAAGCAAAGGACTACCACTTGAAATCAGTGGAATTTAAAATGTCAGAACAGGAGCCCATTAAATCCATTCCAAAGACAGAGATCTTGTTGGAAACTGCTCTGCCCTTTAAAACCTATTAGGTGAATGGACCAGGAAAACATCTCAAAGACATGGTGTTAACAGTGCAATAGCAAGTAAGTTAAAACCTGTACAACTTGTAACCTGGGAAGTAAGAGAACTGATTAAGATCAGCTGAAGCCCTCCTGAAACCTCTTTTTCAATATTTGTATAATGGCTATAATGCACCTCGGAAACAGCTTTAGAAATCTCAGGTATGTTTTCAATACCCAGGCCTTTCCTTGTACCCCCTCAATACGGGTACATGAAAATGAAGTGCAGTAAATAAAACATGCTGTCACGTGTCTGCTACGTTGGTCAGGGGTGTGAAGAGGCCTGATCCCTGACCACAGAGCTGGACTTGGCATGGACATCGCTATGCTGGAAGAACTGCACTTAGCAGTTTTGCTTCTTTTACTCACTGGGGATTGTTTCACTATCTAAATACAAAGCACAACTTTGCAAGGATAGCTATGGACAAACAGAAGTACTGTGGCTGTGCACTATGCCACTTTTCCTTAATTGATGAGATACTCCTACTTAGCTGCACAGGGGCACTAAAGAAGGTTAAGCTGAATTAACTAAGGTACTATAAACAAATTACTGAGAGATGCTTCATCTTCAGGTGGCTGCTCTTCAATTTGGGTGGGTGGAAGGTAGCCAGGAGCTGGAGCTCTGCGTAGTGTGGCAGGAGCTGCCTGGCTGTAGCTTTCCCCCTGACTGGCTGGGCATCTATTGCCCCACATGTGTCCCTATGGCTTCCCTGCATTGCCTGCCGCCCAGAGTGGCACAGGAGGTGGAAGAAGAGGAGGAACTGTTGGAGGTGGGAGGAGCCGTGCAGTACCTGGGCAGCTGCAACTCCACTGGGAGCTGCTTCGCCAGAAAAGTGTGCACACTGCCTGGATCAGGTGGGAACACAGTGTGGGCAAGGCATGTCCCTACGCAAAGTGCTGCGGAGGTAGCTGTGGGCTGAATGGGGGTGGGGGAGAAGATGCAGGTGTGGTCTGTCCCACCTGGGCGAGCTCTGCTGCACAGTCTGTTACCATTGCCACACAGTTGGTTTTAGACATTGGATGGAGCAGGAATCAAATGGTGATGGCAAACACCCTACCCCACCCTCAGATCCACCCCTGCATGTATATCTACCAATTTGTGGATTATATTCTCCCATAGCAGGGGCAAGGGGCAATGATCCATCAGATAGTTTCCCATCTTTCCATTATTCTGAGTAAGAGTATTCCGTTACTTAAAATAAGACTTCCTTCAAAAAGACTGTCTATTGGACTATTACACAGTAGATTCAAGTTATCAGCATAACACCCTCCCCCCTCAAAAAATTATGCAGAAAACAAAGAACCAAAGAAGTGGGCCATGCAATGACTGCAAGCATCCCACACATAAAAATGCAATTGTGGAATGCTTCAACCTAAGTAACAAACCCAGAAGAACAATGGTCTTTTGGAAATAGCGCAAACAATAAATACAGTAAATTCAGAAATAAAACCATGAAACAGCATAACCAGTGAGGTATTTAAAACATAAAACACATTAAATGAAATATGTTATCTTTATTTGTCTGTGGGCAGCTCCTAATTTTTCCTCAACAAAATTTTGATTTGGATAAAATAGCCAGTCTAGCAGCTGTTCTCAATATCTGTGACTAAGAGCATACCAGTCTCACAGCTATCTATCTGTCTGGGATAATATTTCATCCAACAAACTTTAAAATTTCAAGCTTTTCTCCAAGTGACAAGACAGTCCTTCCCCTCCTCGTCTTCCTGCATCGCTTATTCAGCATGTCCAAAATGGCGATCAGCTTGGCGAAGCTTGATCTTTGCAGTGTTTGAATAACTAATCTTTATTCCCCCTCATTTCAGCTGATGTAATAAACCAAAAACATGCAAATAACTGGGTGAAATTTCATTATATTAAATTTCAGTGGTGCTCAACCTTTGGCCTGCAGGCTGGATTCAACCTGGGTAGTCATGTCGTCTGGCCCCTGGGTCTACCTACAGGTTCAGAAATTTGTCAGAGGAGAAGAATCCTACCAGTGGCCGCCTAGGCCAGGTGATGTGCCCCTGCACGCTGGATATGGCCAAAGCATGGGGTTGTTCCAGGACCGGATCTGAAACATGGGGCCAGGCCCAGTGCACAGGGTCACACCCATGGACCAGCCCAAGCACAGTGTCTAGGGCCAGATACGTTATGTACCACTGGTATAGGCAAGCAAATGGAATATTTGTCCTACAGGAAAATAAGCAAATAGCCAAACCTGGCACATAACCAATATATTATTAAGTGTATTAAGTGGATTCTACTGTTACTTTGTATCATGTTAAAATGTTAGGCAGGCAAAATTGTTTAGTTTAAAATATGAGTAATAACTAATATCCTGTTTTACAATTAATCACTGAAGTATAAAACAGTTTTAGTTCACCAGAAGGAAACAAGAGTTCTTTCCTAAACTAGACTTCAGTACAATGCTGTTTGAAACTTGCCCTTCAGATTACAAGTTCAGTCCCAGCTACTTCTATTTCTAAAACTTCTTGTTTCAGGAAGCTGCTCTGCAATTAAGATATAAACATCTGGAAAAAGTTATGAATAATTGACAAACTGTTTCCCAATTTTCCTTGTGGGCTTCTGGCCCAAGCAATGAAGTAAAATAAATTTATTGGTGCTTTATTTTTGTATGTTTGGAGAAATGAAAGAGAAAAGAGTCTCCCTCTGATACTTTTAAACGTGTGTGAATATTCCTATAAGATGGTGGTAAAGAATTAGTCTGAAAGAGGAGGACAGAGAAGAGTCCTACCATCCATTCAGTGGACTTCATTCACAGGGAGCAAAACTCTGCTTTTGAAAGCAACGTCTGGTAAACAGGAAAGCTGGAATCACAGAAGTGAATAAGATTTCCAAGTTAAAATGCCCAATTCCCAGAAAAAAATTTCTACAAATTGTTTCCCCAAGATTTTGGAAGAAGTGAAGAGCCTTTATTCACATCTGAGAACTCCTTTGGAAGAACGTATTCACTTCTAACAGGCATGAGAGGAGTACCTGACCAATCAGCCTGAAGAGTTGGGTCGTGGATTTAAGCCAGATCTACACCACAAGTTTCTATCAACATAGCTATATTAGTCAGGGGTATAAGTCTGCAGCCAATACAGAAGGGCAGGCAGACCTCTGTGTAGATAATTATATAGACAAAGCTGTGCCTTTACAGTATAACTTGTTCTTCTAGGGATGGAGCGTTTTGCCAGTATAGTTGCAGTTGGATACTGCAAAGCTTATATACCCTTATGTCTGGCTTTAGAGTCAAGACTAGCCAGATATATTAGTCTTCCCTTTCAGT
>NW_005842143.1:561459-565569 GCF_000455745.1 Alligator sinensis
ACTGTAACCTACTACTGCGGTCTGTTCAAGAAACAAATGTCTCATGAATTATGTTAAGAGTTATTAAAAAGGGAACTGTTAAAGTAGAAAGCATCATTAGGCCCCTTTATAAATCCATAGTGCGTCCACCCCTTGAATAATGTGACCAGTTCTGATCCCCACACCTTAAAAAGGATATAGAAAAACTAGAGAAGGTACAGAGAAGGGCAACAAGGAAGATTAGTGGTATGGAGGCACTTCTGTATGAGGAGAGACTAAGAGGCTAGACCTATTCAGTTTAGAAAAGAGAAACTTGAGAGGGGAATATAAGGGTTTACAAAATACTGAACAGTGAAGAGAAAGTAAAGAGTAAATTCCTATTTACTATTTCTCACAATACAAGAACTAGGAGTCACAAAGGGAAACTAGTAGGTAGTAAGTTTAAAAGTAACAAAAGGAAGTTCTTTCTCTCTCAGCCTGTAATTAAAGTGTGCAACTTATTGCCACAAGTTGTTGTGGAAGCTGACCACTTAACCAGATTCAAAAAGGGGTTGAACAAATTCTTGCAGGAAAGGGGCATAAGTAGCTATTGAGCATGGGAGGTTGGGATACAACCTCTGAATCAGACCTTCCTTGACCTTATATGCTAGAGCAGAGCTTCCCAAACTTTTCATGTTGGTGACACACTTTTTAGACATGCATCATTTCGCGGCAGTAATTCAGTTCCGGGGGAGGGGCCAAGGGAAGCAGACGCGAGTAAGGGAGCTCCGCGGTGCCCTTCCGCAAAATTTTCTGCATTTCGCGCGACACACCTACACACTGCCGCCGACACACTAATGTGTTGCGGCACACAGTTTGGAAAGCTCTGTGCTAGAGGCTGCAAGTGAGAGAGAAACAATGGGGAAAAAAACCCTTTCAACATCCACTTTCTGCCACTGTGACACACAGGATACTGAGCAAGATGGACCTATCGTCTGACCCAGTAAATGGCACTTCTTATGTACTGTATATCAAGCTCTGTTCACTAATACTAAAAATACTGGATAAGCACTATATTCTGAGAAAAGAAATTGCGTGAGATGGATAGACAAAACAACAATCTAATTCTAGTTACAATCAGCATTTACATAATGTCTGTAATTCAAAGTCTTTGTGTTAATTAGGCTTCCTAATACTCCTGAGGGTATTCATTCCAACTGCTCATTAAATGTAGAAACTGAAACACGGAGGAACAATTTGCCCAAGGTTGCACCATGAATCAAATGGCAAACTGGAAACAGCTCCCAACAGATTAGACCACAGATCATCTGCTTCAACCAGGAGACAGTGCTCATTCTAGCTAGCTAAATGCTAACTAAATTTAAATGGAGGGGGGAAGAGAGGTGGGGGTGGGGGGTAAAAGGAGAAATTGGAACATAATCATGAGACAGTATTTTTACTACCAGTGAGATTTGTAAGAATGCCTTCATTAAACACATAGGCTAGGGACAGACATTACACACAAACTGGTTTAAGTGATTACAAACTGGTTTAAACCTGTAACAGAACAGATGTTCAATACACATAAACAGTTTGAAAATGGCTAAAACCGGTTTGAGATAAACCTGGTTGAATGTAGTATCCCACTTAACTGATTTGGCTCAAACTGGTTTATGCAATGTCTGTCCCAGACACCTTGTTGATTTAAGTTAAACCAGACTCCCCCAGCATCCCAGCATGCTCTCTGGGCTGGGAAGGGCTCTCTGCTCCACAGCAGGGATAGTCCCTCCCCTCTGCTCCCTGGCCAAAGCTCCAGCAGAGACTGCAAGCTACTCCCCCACAACTCCTCTTCACCACTCTCTGCTAAGCAGGAATTCACCCCTCCCCTCTGCCTTGCTGAGAGGTGTCTGTGTATTAGCTAGCAGACCACATGCTGGCTATGGTCCCTGTTGTGGCAGATGGGACCAAGGCAGAATCCCCAGGGAGCCGGTAATGTCCTTCTGTTGTTTCCTTAATAGGGTGCTAAACACTGAGTTAGGGGTGATAAACACTGTATTATCAACTCCCTGCTGTGCTGGTCAGAGGGGAGGGGGAACCCCTCCCTAATCGGAGCATCCTGCCAGAGCCTGGCCACGCCTCCTTCAGCTCAGCACTGTCAAAGGGAAGGGAGGGCTGCTCTAGCACCCCCCCAGTTTCTAGCCTGAGCCACTGCAGGCATGTGCCTCCATGTCTGGGATGTTTGTGCAGTTACAAACGGATTTAGCCTGGCCAGGTTAGAGTAACCTGCAATTGATTGAATCAATTCAGGCTCAGGCTTTGTGAATGTCTATCCCTAGCCCTGAAGCAGCTATTGCTGCTTCAGAGAATGCATGAACCAGAGACAAGAACTGAATAGGAAGCCTACAGTATGCAAAATTCTTTGAGGAAACATTTTAAGTTGACCAGATACAAAGTAAAACAAGTAACAGGCAAAAGCTGTATAACCTCACCACATACAAAATATTTGTAAGATGGAGGGAGAGGACAGAGGAAGAAAGAGAGACGCACTTAAAGACCTTCTCGGATCGGATTAAAATCTGTCTCCTGATCGGTCAGTCTAGATATGCAACTTCACAGCCAAAGCTGATATCTATCTTCTGTACATCAAGAGCAACAAGAGATCTAGAGAGGTTCCCCTGCTGGCACTAAACTGCAGACAGGAAGCAATGCTAAAAGATGTGGGTTTGCAACAAAACCATAATATAACCACAAAAAGGAAATGGTGTTTAGAATGAGGGGAAGGTACAAGTATAAATCTGAAAACTAAGAGCCACAGCACCTCTGTCACCTCTGGTCCCACCTCCTGCCAGGTTCGGGAGGAATTATATTAAAATAACCAACAAATTGGAGGGAGAGAGGTGTCAAAGGCACAGTAGGTAAAGAAAAAAAAAATCAACAACTAGCAATTTGAGGCTTTATGTACCAACTCAACAGAGTTTCTCAGTGAAAAGCAAGCTGGCAGACATATACCTAAATTTAGTATAGGAACACATGAACCCTGGTACTGAACATTTTGTAGAGTTACATCACAGGGATATATTAAAACCCTAAAGAGAAGTTTTTATAAGAGGCATGACGTTTATCCATGCTTCAAAAATACTAGTGTAAAAAAAATAAATATATATATGTTTCAGACTTCTAAAAGTAAATGTATCATCAGGTTTATAAACTGAGTGTCACTAACTATTCTTCACATAGCAATTTTAAAGCCTAGATGAGTAATATTAATTTAAAATACTTGTAACAGCTTTCAATGAGCTAAATGTACATTTGTGTGTTGAATACCCAGACCTTTAAGGGGGCAAAATAATCTATGTGAAATATACTTGGCATTGCCCTGCCTCTGCCCAACTGGCCTCCCTTCCCCAGGCCCTTTGCAAATGAACCTTCCAAAGCAGCTACCTGAAGAGAAAGAGGCACCCACCCCCAATGGCAAGATAAAACTGAGGTCTATCAGTCTCCCCTACTCTAACTTTAGGTCTCAGTCATAGGCAGGTCATTTCGACACCATTACCACCACGTTCTAGCATAGAGTTCTGCATACCAATATTCCATAGAAGCTACTGAAACCACAACCTATAGTTTGTGTGTTTGTAACAGATGCATTAAGTACATTGTGGTTTTCTTGCTATGCAACAGTTTAGTCATTTTAAAGAAACTCTAATTCATTTTATTAGGATGTCATCCTGTTACTACATTTAACTGTCCAAGAGGCTGAGAAGCCTATGCTGCATCCATATTTTGAACTAATGTCTGCAATAATGCTTCCCATAATTGTCTGCCCTTAAATCGGGGGTGTTAAACACACGGCCTGGGGAACTGCTCCATTTGAGTGCAGGGCCTACCAGAGAAACTGAAGCTGTGGTCGCGGTGGCACTAGGGGAGGCTTGGGGAGCTATAGCCATCCCAAAATTCTCTGTAGCCCCCCCCCAGCCACCCCTCCCAGCACCACCAGTGCCCACCCCGGCCTGCCCCACCCCACCTGCCCATGCCCAGCTTCCCCACTGGGAAGAGGCTGGCACAGCCCCTGGTCCCAAATCTACAGCCCACCCTTGCCCTGCACATAAATCGGGGGGGGGGGCATGCACCCCCTGCCTGTCCCTGGAGGGGGCA
>NW_005842143.1:565627-569434 GCF_000455745.1 Alligator sinensis
GTCCCTGGAGTGTGCACTGCAGTGGGGAGCCACTCCCCCCTCCCCCCCAGCTCCCCTCCTCCCAACAAACCACCCACAGCTCCATCCTGCACCCTGCCCCAACTGGGCAGCACCTGCCCCTGCCCCACTCCCTTCTGCACTATGGAAACCTCCATCTGCACTCCCACTCCACAGACTTACCAGCAGGATGCTGCTCTCAGCATTTATCAGTGACATTATCAAGCAAAAAAAGCCAACTGCCAATTACGTTAATTTTCTTGTTATCAGTGCCAATCTGATATGTAACCAATATATCAGCACACCTCTAGAATTAAGTAAAATTGAATTTATTTTTAAAACTAGTAAGTTTGAGAAAATGAGCTAAAGGAACTCAGTTAAAACAGAAGCTCTTTTTATCTTAATTTCACTTTATCATTGGTCCACATTATCTGTCCTTTATTTCAGCAAGCTGAAAAAAAGAAAAACATCACTTTGCATTTGGCAACCCTTTGTGTCATTGCCAGCTTGACTCTCTCTCAATTTTAATTAACCATTTAAGCTATTGCTATTTCACACTGGGTTCAGCCTCTGAAGTAGCCTCAGATAAAACCTTTGTATATTAAGGAAACTGAAAGACTTCGGAGCAACAACACAGACTTCCAAAGAATGCTTAGAAAAGCTTTATTAGAAAAACTTGGTAAGCGCTAAGTAAAACTTTCTATAAGGATTATGGTTAAGATAAAGCTAAAGTTATAAAAGCAATACATCACCTTAAGGCAAGTTTAACCTTTTAATTGACTAACTTTTCAGTTGGTGTCCTTTTCATCATGAAACATAACAAATCATTAGAAATCCTAAATTTAGTAATCAGAGGTTGCACTAGCAAAATCAACAATCATATACTGTACTAAGAATCCTTATCAAAGCATAGCCTATTCTTAACTCAAGAGAAACCTTCACATCAGATTTAAGAGAAAGTCAGTCAAAGACTCTTCTAAAAGCTAGCACTTCTTAAAGCATGTCAGCTGTCCATGAACTGTCAACACCAAACAATAGTTCTGTCTGGAAGACTTCTATTTTTTAATTTTACATCTGTGCAAAGACGTCAGTTGAGCAGCCTGAAGGGAACCACAACTATAAAAGGGGAAACATTTTCCCACAGAAAGCATTGTTCCCAACTGGTCAAATATAAGTGGATATACAATCCACAGCTTTGTGCAATCTACATGCTTTTTGGGTATTAAGATGTTAACAGCATATACTTCACTTGAAAGATGAGAGTTGCTGACAATTAGGGGTGAACTGATAAAGATTTTCTTGGCTGATACTGACAACTGATTATTATCCAGCTGTAATCGGCCAATACCGATCCGATAACCGATATTAACTGCAAGCTAAGTCTCACTGTGGTTGAGTCATGATGGGTTGGGCTAGGCTGGGCAGCTCCACCCGCCACTCTCTGTCCTAGTCATGTCAGCAGCATTCAGAGCCATTTACAGCGCCCACCCCAGTCCCAGCCCGCAATCCATGTGGCGCTGTGCCAGCACCTGGGACACTGCGGCAGCTGCACTGCTCCAGCCAAGCCCACTAGTGAGGGGATGGGGGTGTATCCAGGTCACCCCGGCTTGCAGGAGGAAGCCCAGGTGTCCAGGGGCCCTGACCCTGTGGGTAAGAGGGAAACCAGACATTCGGGGGCTGCAGCCAAAAGGCATAATTAATTGGAGAATATTACCAGCTACAATGGCTAAAAATGAGCTGACAGCCAATAATGTAAACTTCCCTTTGATCGGTGTCAATCCAATAGGCAACCAATACATCAGTGCACGTCTACCAACAATTGAACTGTTCAGTTACTGGAGGGAAATCCCCTATGATGTGCTGATACCCAGATGCTGAGGTCAAAGCAGAACGTTTGAATGGGTAAATGTAGGTGACGTGATAAAGGGCACTGGTATTAGGTAGCTTTTATGATTCAAAAAAGATTTTCTTCATAATCAAGTCCATTTAAGTTGTAGTGAGCCAATACCACCTCTCAGCCCAGCAAACAACTAAAAAGCTCGCTAGTCAATGGAAAAAGGGGGGTGGGGTACAAATTATTTACACGTGCACAAACCACCTCCCACAAACAAGCCTTCACGTGTTCTTTTAATCAGGACCATGGTGGGAGGGACTTAGCCCAGCTGTGGGGAGGCAGCTAAGAGGAGCCGAGCAGGGTCACCCCCATCCAGCTTCTACTTTGTCCAGCCCCACAGGGAGCCACGTGACCGGAGACTCGCGAACAGAACATGCAAAAAGGTGCGCTTCTAAGCCCGGCGTGCAAGTTAGCGCAGGAGTTTGTGCAGGAGGGCGCGCAGTAGGGGCCAGAGGCCCTAGGCAGATGTGGTAAACAGCGGCGGGTGGATGACCAACCCTCCGGTACGACCAGGCCGGGGACGAAAGGGACACTGACTCAAGTTAAGGGTGGTAAAATAAACTTCGGTTTTACTTACAACTTGTGCAAGATGACAGAAAAACTCTTAAACAGCAGTTAAACAGCAAGTAGGCAGCAGCTGCTTCTTACGACGTACAGCCAGAAGATAATAGAACAACGAAGTACGAACAACGATTGCAAATGCGGGTAACAACAGCAAAACTGTTGTACGAGAGCTCGGTGTGTTTGATATGTTTGGTAGCGAGTATACAATATTAAATCGGCCTAGGGGACACGGGTTCCTGGAAAGGGTGATCAGTCCTCTCCAACTGTTCGTGTGGAACCCCGAGTCCCTGCGCTTTGGCGCGCTGTCCCTTTTATAAACTCCTAAGCCAATCAGAATATGCTGCTGATGTTCAGTCAGGAGAGTGTGACTGCCGGCCGTGCAGCCACGCGTCTCATGCAGCTTCTGATTCGCTGAGGCCGTCTGATCACGTGCCTGTCCGCACTGTGATCATGAGCTCTTCACACGCTGAACACAACTTACCCTCGTGTTTCACACTGGGCTGGCACGTGGGCTGGCATTTGGTCACCTTTTTACTCAGACATGCCCCCTTGACCAAATGCCAGATCAAATGCTTTGACACTCTATTCTTAACATATTGTAAAATATAACAAACCCTTCTAATTTCTATATCAACAACAAACAATGGCATTAACAGTGTAAATAAAGGTGTCAACAAATATAGAAATGGAGAACTTTATAGGCTTGTTACGCCGTTGTCATCTTGCTCTTGCTCAATGGGCTCAACTGGTAAATGAACACACATATAAAGAATAGCCAAAGCAACTACTATAAGATTGACTAAAGAAATTAAATTGGTAATCCAGAGTCCCATTACAAGAGTCTTGGTGATGTCATGCGTTGATGTTCTCTCTCTCTCGCGGATCTGGGAAGTGTCTCTCAGGTCGACCAGGGTGGCAGTCACGATCGACCCGCATATCAGGATGGTGATTACTGTCACGACGATCCACATGCACCTTGTGCTGGTGGTCAAATGATGCAGCGCAGCAAATCGTTGATGGCACAGCATTTTCACCAACTAACAAAATAGACAGCCTGTCTGCTCCTGAAAAACGAAACTTATAACAAAACTTCTATTATTAATTATGGTGTTGTCACTCTGTCCCCAGGACCTAAAGTAGTAACTATGATTATAGGACACAGGGACAGGTTTTGGTCGAGTCCAGATAGAAGTGGCCGCTGGCTGTTACTCGTCTTTTGGCTTTCCTTCGAACTCGAACCGGAATCCCATTACGGTAGCTAGTTGGCGTTGGCCTTCATCCCCGAGGGCGCGCAACTGTTGCTTCGTGAGCCCTGCACGGTTGAGTAAAAATCCAAACATGACTCTCTCCTC
>NW_005842143.1:570378-571150 GCF_000455745.1 Alligator sinensis
TTCGGTCCCTTTTTCTTCGCCCTTTCTTCGCCAGCGCCATCTTGGAATGGCGGCGGCGCGGAGCCTCTCGCTGCGTGCTCCAGCGACTCCATGCCTGCTGTACGCAAACGGGCCTCCAAATCTTTAATTTCCCTCAATAAACCCGTCACCGCACGAAGTAACACACTTATAATCTTTCCTTCATTCCATTTTTGCCCTGACCATTTCACTGCATGGTGGCCCTCGGTCTCTAGCCCCTCCCGTAGCTGGGTAAGAAGCTCGTGGCCTCGTGATCCGGGCGCTAGTGCCGGACAATTAAACTGGTTCGCGGGACTGGGTTCCCCTCCTTCTCTCAGGTACTGTGTGAAGAGAGCAAACTCTTGCACTGGGGTATGATCACTTATGTCGGTAGATGATTCGGCACGATGAAGTTGTACCTCCGCAGCCGTATCTGGTGGTCGGTACAAGACCGCAGGGCTAGCTAGGAGACACCCTAAGGCTGCGTGAGTGAGGCCTGTAACGGCCCATTCTTTGAGTGGCCCCCCGGTGTTTTCAGTTGGGCGGATCGAAACATGGCTGCTGATCCTCCCATCTGGCTGGGCCTGGTGATACGCCACATGGGCCCATAAATCATCGGCATTTGTGGTCGGGGGCCTGTGGTGATTTCGCCACGGGCAATGCCGGACTGATTGGTCAGTGCACTCTTCATTCTCCCTTTGCCCCAGAGATCCTGTTCGTGACGCCATGTGGTAAACTGCGGCGGGGGGGTGACCAACCCCCCCGGATGACCCGG
>NW_005842143.1:571181-578577 GCF_000455745.1 Alligator sinensis
GGTGGTAAAATAAACTTAGGTTTTACTTACAACTTGTGCAAGATGACAGAAAAACTCTTAAACAGCAGTTAAACAGCAAGTAGGCAGCAGCTGCTTCTTACAATGTACAGCCAGAAGATAATAGAACAACGAAGTACGAACAACGATTGCAAATGCGGGTAACAACAGCAAAAACTGTTGTACGAGAGCTCGGTGCATTTGATATGTTTGGTAACGAGTATACAATAGTCGGCCTAGGGGACACAGGCTCCTGAAAAGGGTGATCAGTCCTCTCCAACTGTTCGTGTGGAGCCCCGAGTCCCTGCGCTTTGGCGCGCTGTCCCTTTTATAAACTCCTAAGCCAATCAGAATATGCTGCTGATGTTCAGTTAGGAGTGTGTGACTGCCGGCGGTGCAGCCACGCGTCTAATGCAGCTTCTGATTCGCTGAGGCCGTCTGATCATGTGCCTGTCCGCACTGCGATCATGAGCTCTTCACACGCTGAACACAACTTACCCTCATGTTTCACACTGGGCTGGAATGTGGGCTGGCGTTTAGCCACCTTTTTACTCAGACAGCAGAGAGCCTTAAGGGAGCAGTTGGCACAGTATTAGCCAAACTACTACCGGCTCAATGGTGGGTGAGACGCGTTACACCCCGAGGTTCCCCACTGCGGCTGGATCCCTCCCCTCTGGTACTTCCAAGGCCTCCACCCAGACAGAAACTATGGTTCCGGCCTCCATTCAGACAGAGCCCCGGCTCTCGGCTGCGGGGGCTGCTTCCCATGACTCCAGGCACATGGGATCAGGAGCACTGCAACCTCCCCTTGTGAGGTTTGCTCTGTATTGGAGTCTCTGGAATCCCAGAAAGTGGAGCTCCAGACCACAGTGCAGATGCTGTGTGCAAACAGGGATGGCAAACAGGAGACTGACTCCTACTGCCAGGCTCTTCACTCCAGAACAGAAGAGCGACCTAGGTCTCCTGTCAGGACCAGGGAGGCCAAGAGGTACTCCCATGCTGTCCAGCCAGGGGGCTGGACAAAGGTTGTCTTTGGCTCCATGGCTCATCACTCCCCTGGATCTCTGCAACAGGTATGAACCTCTTGCAGCACCAGTAGAGCCTGCAGAGCTGCCAGCTACTGCAAGTGACCAAGACACATGACTAGCTATCATCCCTAAAATGAAACTCAGAGCTGTCCTTGTGGGCAACTCTCTCCTGTGGAGGACTGAGGGAGCAATCTGTTGCCCCAACCCCTTAGCCGGGGAGGTCTGCTGCCTCCCAGGAGCCAGGCTGTGGCTGAGAGGATCCCAAAACTTAACTTTGCCCTCCTACTACTACCTCCTTATCCATGTGGGCACAAATGACATGACTCGGAGCAATTCCAGCTAGGTTATGAGTAGCTACAGGGCTCTGGGAGCAGGGCTCAAGCAGTTGGGATAGCAGGTGGTTTTTTCCTCAATCCTTCCGGTTATCGGGCACGGGCAGAGGAGGGAGAGACTAATCGAGGCAGTAAACAAAAGACTGTGGTGCTGGTGCCATCAAGGCTTCAGCTTCCACAACCACAGTCTGCTCTTTGAAGAGAGGCAGTGGTCTGTTGGGAAGGTGTGACCTCCACCTCACTCTACTGGGAAAGAAGCTCTTCTCAGCCAGAACGGCTGACTTGCTCGACCAGGCTTTAAACTAAGCTTGCTGGGGGATGTGGGTAGACAACCATCAGAGCAAGCTCACCAAGCATCAAATGCAAAACCAGCAGGTTAGGATACTCAAGCGAACCCCAGCCTAGGAACAGAGCTTCCCCATGAGTACAAGGAAGCCTAGGGCCTCCAACAGCACACTTATGTGTCTGTACACTAGTGCTAGGAGTTTGGGGAATAAACAGGAGAAGCTGGTCTTTCTGCTAAATAGAAATGACTACAATCTCAAAGAGATCACGGAGACCTGGTGGGGTTCCTCCTACAACTGGACTACCGGTATAAATGGCTATTCCTTGTACAGGAGAGAACATGCTGAAAAAAGGAGAGGGGGTGTAGCTCTCTATATGAAAGAGAGCTACACGTCCTTACCAGCTGAGATTAGCACCCAAGTAAGATGACTGGAGACCCTTTGGGTTACAATACAAGGGGAAACAGTGAAGGGGATACAATGGTAGGAGTCTACTACAGACCTCCAAACCAGGAACAAGTGCTTCACCAAGAATTTGCCAGGGAACTGGCCAAGGCTGCATGCTCTCAGTGCATGGTCGTCATGGGAGACTTCAACTACCTGGACATCTCATGGGATGAGCACTCGGCCAAATTCGATCAGTCACAAAGCTTCCTTACATGAGCTCTAGCTGTATGTGGATGAGCTCTAGCTGTCCCAAGAAGTTTATGGGCTGACAAGAGGCAAGGCGCTGCTGGACCTGGTACTGGCCAAAGGGGATGACTCAGCAACCTAAGAATCGAAGGGAAGCTGGGTGACAGTGACAATGAGTTGATCACTTTCACTATCAGTTGCAAAGCTGGCAAGTCAGCTAGCAATGCAGTAGTCCTTGACTTTAGGAAAGCTGACTTTCATAAGCTCAGGAAGCTTGTTCTTGAGGCCCTGAGAGGCCATGATTTCACAGGGAGAGGAGCTCATGATGAGTGGTTGCTCCTTAAGGAAGCAATCGTAGACGCACATAGGGAGTCCCTCTCCACCCATAGGAAAGGTGGTAAAAGGACTCAAAAACCCCCTTGGCTCAACAGGGAACCATGGACCTCCTACATCTAAAAAGAGAGGCGTATAATGGATGGAAGACAGGAAACACCACTAAGGAGGAGTATGCTGCACTGGTCCGGGCCTGCAGAGAGCAAACTAGAAAAGCCAAGGCTGCAACTGAACTCCATTTGGCTACATAAATCAAGGACAATAAAAAGTCCTTCTTCAGATATGCGTGGAGTCGAAAGAAAAACAAGGGTAACACTGGACCCCTGCTAAACCAGCTGGGGCAACTGACTACCGACACCCAGAAAAAAGCTAATCTGCTTAATGATTACTTTGCATCGGTTTTTCATCAGCCCAAAGAGACCACCCTGCTAAACATGATGCGGGATGACTGGGGTGAAGATGAATATATATCCACCACTGGTGTGGATCTTGTGAGGGAGTATCTTGAGAGGCTGGATCCCCATAAATCAGATGGTCTGAATAAGTTGCACCCAAAAGTGCTAAAGGAACTGGCAGACATCATAGCACAGCTACTGGCGAAGATATTCAAGAACTCGTGGCGCTTGGGCAAAGTACCTGAAAATTGGAAGAGGGCCAATGTGGTCCCCATCTTCAAGAAAGAGAGGAAGAAGACCAGAGAAACTACAGGCCAATCGGTTTGACCTCAATTCCTGGAAGATTTTGGAAAAAATTATCAAAGAAACCATTATTGACAAGCTAGCAGAAGGCAACACTCTGAGGGATAACAAGCACAGGTTTCTTGTGGGTAGGTCTTGCTTGACCAATCTTATTTCCTTCTATGACCAGGTGCGCTGAAGACACCAAACTTTGGGGAAGAGTCTCCACACTTGAGGATAGGCTAGTGATCCAGGCCAACCTCGATAGGCTTGCAAGGTGGGCGGATGAAAACCTGATGGCATTCAATACGGAGAAATGCAAGGTGCTCCACCGTAGGAATAAAAACCTGCATTACACTTATAGGCGCAGCAATGCTACACTTGCTAGCACTGTGACCAAAAGAGACATGGGGGTTATGATTGACGAGATGAATATGAGCCACCAATGAGATACCGCAGCTGGCAAAGTGAACAAAACTCTGGCTTGCATTTAATAATGTATCTTGAGCAAACCCAGGATGTCATCCTCCCCACTGTACTCAGCCTTGGTGAGGCTGCAGCTGGAGTACTGCATCCAATTCTGGGCTCCACAATTTAGGAAGGACGTGGAGAAGCTTGAAAGAATCCAAAGGAGAGCCACGTGCATTATCAGAGGACAACAGAACAGACCTTATGAAGAGAGGCTGTGAACTATGGGACTCTTCAGCCTGGAGAAGCACAGGCTCAGGGGTGACTTGGTGGCAGCCTATAAGTGCGTAAGGGGTGTGCATCAGGATCTGGGGGAACACCTGTTTACCAGAGCACCCCAGGGGATGACAAGGTCCAACAGTCACAAATGCAAGATCTTTTTAGGCTAGACATAAGGAAAAACTTCTTTACTGCCCGAGCCCCCAAGGCTTGGAACAAACTTCCCCCAGACGTGGTTCAAGCACCTATTCTGGACACTTTCAAGAAACATTTGGATGCTTATCTTGCTGGGATCCTTTGGCCCTAGCTGACTTCCTGCCCCGTGGGCAGGCCGGACCTGATGATCTTATGAGATCCCTTCCAGCCTTAATGTCTATGAAGTCTATGAAATCACAAAACCAACTGCAGAATTCTACTTCAGTCTTCTCACTGAACACAGTCTAGTCCAAACAGATCACAAGCCAGCTGCACTGTTAAAAAACCACACTCAAACACACATTTTACATTAATAAGTCTCAAACCTCTGCCCTCCCCCAACAGAAGGGAAATGTTGGGAGAACTTCAAAAACCCCATCAGAAACACAGCAACTACTGTGTGGTTCAGCTGCCTGAGTGACTTATAAAGAAAGCCATGCATGAAGCCAAACCTGCTCTGGATAGTTTTAAGGCTTCAGCTTTACAGACACAATTCACAGCCCCCTCTACTATGGGGGGGGGAAAAAAAAGAGGAAGCCACATTGTAAAGCACTTCTTGATGCAAATCAGCAAATAAAAATTTTAATAAGGTTCCCTTTTAATAATGTTTTCCCCTCATTCTGCTTTCTGCAGTTATCAGGTGTGTATCTGCCATGGGAAAAATACATCTTATCTTTATACAGTGCCTATTCCTCCAACTCTTCTCTCCTCCTGTACCTGGCAACTCTACTTAAGGTACATACTGTACCTGCTTCCTGGATATAATGGATACTGGCTAGGCAGAAATGCTGCTCAATGAAGCACTGGATTCTTTCATGAACAGTCACTTGGGCAGGAATTTCTGCCACGCTACATATTTGCACAAAAATGTGTTGCTCAAGGGGTTTTCCTGTTCATCTCCCATCATGACATGGGTGGGACATATATAGAAGAAAGGAGAACTCTGAAGAAAAGCCCTCAGGTAACTCCTGACTGACTATTCTATACCTCCAAGTAGCTCAAATATAATGAGTAAAGAGGTAAAAGATAAGTTCTTCTCAGGACAACTGAAGACAGTTCCTATTTTTTGTACTGAGGAGGAGGTATTTAGGCAATAATTCAGAACTCTCCTCCAAAAGCCAGAATTAAAAGTTTAAGTCACACACACACACACACACACACACACACACACACACACGTTTCTACCTCTTGGCTGTCATCTGCTTGTAGGAAGAGCATCTCTTTAGATTGTATAGATGGTAAATATGTTGCAGGAAAGTTTCCTCCTATAGTATGCCTACATCAAATTTCAGCTTAAAAGGAGTCAGGTATCCAGGTTGTAGCTGAATTGGTCTAGAGGCAAAAGGAATGTAGACGTGAGATCTTTTCTTAGACCAACTCAATTTTTTTTTTTTTTTTCAAAAAATTATTTGCAAGTTTTCAGGCTCAAGCACCCTTCTTCAAGTATAGGAGAAAAGATTGTAAAAGGTCTCCTAGGTAGAAATGAAAGTTCATATTTTCATAGGAGAGTTGAAGGTGTGGTAAAATCTCCTGCTTGGAACAGTTCATTTTGTGCAGATTAGGCTCAGAGAAAAATTGGAATAGTCTGTTTACCTCAAAGCTGTTTGGTGGCAAGCAGGATGTAGAGCTTAAAAAAGGAAAAAAAATTAATAAAGGAAGTGGTGAAACAACATTAGCATGATCAACTTAACATCCTAACAATGACTCTGCTAATTAGGAGAACAGCTACCGTAGAATTACTGGAAACATAAGATACCTTTAACCTCCAATCTGTCATTCCCTTTGTCAGTGGGTTTATGTTCTTTAGATATGCAACAGATGCCTGCCAGGTTCCTCCACTGGCTCGTGCCACATTTGTCACAAGGTAAAATACAGATCCGTGGTGAGAAAGGTTGTACATCACAGTAATACTAAACACTTATACTTTGCAGCTTTCAAACTTGGGCACCATAATTCAGTATTTAAGAATCTTGCTAGAAAACTGGACTTAGTCTTCCCACAGATATTATAGTATTTTCCAGAATTTAAGTTTTAATCTTAACAAGGTGACTCTCAAGCTAGAAATAGACATCATCAAGTGAAGCAAATCAGCTGTGCTGGGATGTCTTGGTACAGCTGATACACTTCATTGGTTGAAGCACATATCACCCATTGTCCTACCTGATCATGCTGCAGAGGACAGTATGTGATGTGTTCTCCTGGAGATTGAGAGGCCCAGTCCTGTGCACACCAGGAATTCCCAGACAGGATCAGGTCCCTCAAGTCCTGGGAGGGGCTTCATGGCTTTCCCCACTTACTGATGCATGCCTCTGGGATCTCCAAGGCACACCTGAATAAGTAGGGAAAATCAGGATTTCCCTACTTCTCCAGATATGGCCCAGAGATCCCAGAGGCATGTCTCAGTAAGTGGGAAAAGCTGGACAGGATCGCCCACACTTGATGGGCCCAATCCTGCATGGGAGTTCCCAAAGTAAGTAGCTCCTGCCTGAGGTAGCTGGAGAACACAGGCAGCTCTGGGCTGCCCACACTCTCCTGCCATAAAGCAAATAAACATCCACTGCAATAAAGCAGCAGCAGCTTAGTACCTTCTGCCACAGCCACAACTTTGGCCATTTGTGGCATGACAAAAGGTATGGATATCTATTTGATTTTACTTTGTGCCACCATAAAAAAGTTGATGGTGGCACAAAAGCAATGTCTATTTCCACCCTCACTGTACATTAAATTCACTCTTTGAATCTGCTGCCAGACTGGGCAGACAGAAGACTTGTATAAGTAATTGACCTCTTCCACTTGTTTGAACATGTGGTTAATTTTTAAAGCCTACCTATTTCTATTTAAAATGCAAACTAGGACAGTTAAGCCTACATGTAGATTGAAACATTATGAAAAATGGACCTATGGTTCACATTTTTTTCATATTTCATGTTTAAATTGATGGCAATTTAACAAGCCTGGGTCAAGTGACAAATTATACAAATTGCAAAATTAAAGTTCCTTCCCTGTTACTTCCTTATGATAAAGTCTTGCAATCCTTTACAAAGAGGCTGCTCTGCCTTAAAGAGTTCACGATAGTTTCACTTAATTCACGGAAATGATTATACTATAAAACTAGCATTTTGCAAAGGCATCTTGTAGGTCTTACACATCTGGCCTACAAGCTCCTGCAGAGCTGCCACTCTCCCAATTGCTCCTGCTGCTGTGGCAGGCGGGGGGTTTGTCAGAGGGGG
>NW_005842143.1:578640-588698 GCF_000455745.1 Alligator sinensis
TCCTGCTGCTGTGGCAGCTGGGGCTTCTGTAAGAGGGTGAGTTTGTTGCCCCCATGGTAGCACAAGTGAAGAGGTTCAGGCAGCAAGGTGGGGAGGGATGAGGCAGGGCTCAAACTGCAGATGCAGCAACAGCAGGTCACGGGCTCGTGCTGCTGACACAGCAGCAAGGTTTGGGATAGGGTAGAGACTTGTGCTACGCATACAGCAGAGAAACTGTGCGGGCTTTGCAGCATGTGACCCCCAAGCAGTCTACAACCGATATGATGTGCGGCCCACAGCCACTCAGAAGTTGTACAGCCCCACTCTGGTATATGGAATAAAAGTAAAAAAGGAGTTATGGCAGTATCTCCTATACATGCTCCCATAAAAGTACGAGGGGGAAAGGTTCTGAACCCAGCTTCATTTGGTCTTTGATTTTACACAACTGCTATTCAAAACATGTGCTCCTAATTCCAAGGGACTATTTCCGGATTAACACCTATTTTAAAAAGTTACTTTGTATGAGACCAGGGACACAACACTCTTTTCAACTAAAGGCATATCTAAAAGGCAAATTTACAGGGTCAGGCAACAACACAGTTGAATATGCCACACTATTCCATGTAGGCTGCCTCCTAAACTAGAGGTTTCTGAGCTATTGTAGCTATAAACAAATGATGGTTGAAATACTGTAGTCCCCTTCCGCAGGTTCACTTTCAAGGTCTGGATTCACAAGGGAAGGAAGAGTGTAAGGACACTCCAACAGGCAAAGCCTCATAAGATCTCCATCAGCCCAGTTCCATCAGTAGCAACAAATACCCCACTGCCGTGAAAATTCAGAAGGCAACTCCAAGATGGCAATACTTAATATTCTAGTTTTTGATAGTCAAGTATAATTAAATGTGACACAAACTACATTGTGATAATTCCCGGCAATGAATGTAGTTTTTTCCTCAGCAAAATTCTTCTACCTTATACCAACATCTGGGGTAAAGGGAGGGGGAAAAGAAGAAACTGTTGCAGTGGAGACTGGCTGAATGCATTGCCAGGGTGTAACAAGATCCAACCACTGTATTACATTTTTGCAGGTAGATAACAGTCCTTCCTTACTTTGGAACACAGCTGGTTGGAAAGATTACAAAACAGGTTATCAGTATTTGCCAATTTCTGGAAATCTAAATATACCACTGAGAGTGACTGTTCAAAAACTAAGCAGGCTTCTAAATCTGCCTGGTTTTCTGCCACCTTGCTCACTTGCTTTCTTGACAGCCTAATGGGTGACTATAGGGGAGCTAGAGCTTTCAGGGTCTACAGATATGGGGCAGCATGCCCCAGACAAGGGATTAGACTAAATTACAGAGAGGTTTTAAAGAAGATAACATGCAACTAAGTTGTCATCCTTTATGAGCTAGTGAAAAACACTGTAATGTCATCTGATTGCCATTTCTCTGCTAATGATTGCCAGCAACCTCTTCTGTAACTGAAGAAGAAACTGTTCCATTTACACTCTTCAAAAGGATCACCTCCCTTCCACCAAGAATTATTTAGCAGATCATAATCTTTTATGATCAGGTTACTATGCAGAAAAGTTATTTAAATAGAGTCTTTCCCTTGGAAGTGGAAAAATAAGAGCTAATAAAGTTCAAGAGCATGTTTTAGACATGCTTACCTCCTAGTACTTTGAAAGAGGTAACAAGCCAGCTGAAGTGGCATTTCTGCAGATATGGATTAACCACATTCAGCTGCACAATTACATGCTTAGTTTCCATTCTAGATTACTACTCATATGTTTCTGCAGCAAGTTGGGACATGTACCATTCCTCAGAGATAGCATAACCCAGTAAAAAACTTCCTGTATGAGTAACCAAAGAGGAGTTTTTACTTCAGACCTTCAGTCAACTCTTTTCACTTTCCCTTTTCAAGCTCCTTACCCTTTATTCAACTTGTGGCAACACATCCTCATTTTCTTGAGACTTCTAACAAGTCTCATGGTGTCCCTAATGCCTTAAATGTTTTTCTGTGATTGGAACTGAGGAAGCAACCAGGATGCTGCACACACAAGGATGCCTGGACAGAACAGCTGTGTGTTTGCAAGGACAAAAGCCGGTGAGGATGCTGGTATTGCTGTGAATTTCAAAAGACTCTGGCTATTTAGTCAGGCAGTTTAAACTTTCTAGTACACAATACTAATGACACAGATTAACAATTCAAAACTATTTATTTTGCTGAATAACCTTTCTTCCTACCAACCCTTTATATACCCTATATATGCACTCAAAACTGTTCCCATGCATGGGATTACCCCTTTCAAAAAACATTTGTCATTCTCTTGTACCATTTTCTAGTTAACATGGAGACTTTATCCAAAAAACTGGATACAGCTGATAGAAAAAAGGATCAACTGCTTACATGTGTAATTTTTATGAGGTACACCAAAGAATATACAAAAGCCATAACGTGGAAAATAATGAAAAGATTACATGAGGAAAAACAAGGAAAATGTAACAAGACGACAGAAAGAAATGCAAAAATCTAGAACTCTTGGTTCCAAAATGATACCTTTTATTAGACCAACTGAGAAATTGCAAAAAATATATACATCTTTTTCTGCAAGCTTTCAGGCTCATGTGCCCTTCATCAGGCTCAGGGAAAGTTCAAGATGATAAAAAGTCCCCACATGTAGATCCCCACCCTGTAGGCGTAGAAAATAATTTAATGTTCTTTAACCTTATATATTCAATTCCTTCTGATGACTATTGGAACCATGGAGCTGATCTTTAGGATCACCATGAAGAGCCCAGAAAAATATAAAAATATCAGCATTATAAAAAACAAATATTAATCTATCACATAGTGGAGGTTAACATGGTTAAGCAAGGAAACACTCCATGAAGTCATTCAGCCAGCTACTTCAAGTCCATCCAGCAGTCAGCTCTAATTTGTTCCTGGCATATGTAAGACAGCTTTGTGAGGACTGTAAACAAGCTTTTAGTCTCTAACAGCAATCCCAATACCATAAACAGATATTGGTGCAGCTGCATCACAGCTGTTCCAAACATTTTCAGATTCCATTGTAGGGTGTTATGAATTAGTCCTATAATACTGTTTATAGAATTTGGTGGTAGATTGCAATTTCTACACCAATTTTTTTTTTAAATAAAAATAACCTCAGAGTCCCAACCCTAAAACATACAGCTTTTATTATTTATCTGCCTTTTACTTGAACTGGCACAGAATCAAATCATGCAGAATCAACAGCCCTAATTCTCAGTATCTTCCAATACTCTTCCCAACACTATCTGCATATTTAAAAATTTACAGACAGTCACACTTTCTGAAAGTATTTAGAGACCTCGGAAAATATCAGTGGGTCCCAAATGAGAAGTAGCATCCAACAAGTGTCAGTCAACTATTTCCTGGGTTTGTGAGCTCCAAAGACTGTGGATACCATTTACCAAAGAACAGACAGAAGCTACTTTGACATATTGAAGGCATAATATATCTAGAATCTATTAAGCTTATCACTCTAAGCACTTCCTATCTCAGTATGGATTTATCTTTACAGAAGTCACTTTAGAGCATCATCTACATTTTACAGATAAGAAGCAAAAGTTTACAGAAATCAAGTAACTTGTCCAAGGTTACAAAGAAGCCTATAACATTAAAAAAATAAAATAAAACAAACACACATGCAAAAACAACCCAATCTCAATCTTTCAAAACATAGTCCAATGTCTTAAATCTCACAGCTAAAATTCTTCATCACTAAAGCCTTAAATTCTTGACAGATGAACAATATTGTTCCATCCTGAAGATCATCTGCTATATATTCATGGTTAACTAGGCTCAAAGCAACATAGCTACAGCAGCTAACAAGCACTTCACTAGTAGTCTAATGGCACAGGAGTTTCCAAAAGAATGAAATAAAGGCAAAAAAAAGTCTATTCTAAATTCCAATGAAATATGTTTTTGAGCCATACCTATCTCAGTGCAACAACTTCCACCAGCAAGCTCTTCCTAAATTTGAACGATCATAAACATGTAACTCTTGCAAAGGCAAGATACATTACTTATTACTGCTTAAATATTAGTAGACAAATTAATAATACAATGTATAATACAACAGAGCTCCACACCTCAATTTATTGTTTGCTATAGTCTGTGCCATGATTTGGAACATCAGTTCAGTCCTGCACAACAACCATGTTTCCCACAGAGGCAAAGGTTGCTCTACCCATCAGTCGTGGCTTTCAGAAACAGCGTAGACCTATGTCCTGATTTAGACGCATCACTGGAAATAAAGAAAGCACCTTACATATAAAAATACATGCAACAGTTACAATAAAAGATTAAAAAAAACCAGAAAAAAACTCTTTGCCCAGTTTCCAGAAAGCCAACATGAAGTGCCCGAGTTTCTCTCTGCATTACTAGCTTTAAAAACACTTGCATTTTATTCACTTAATGACAGTGCTGGATCATCTCCCTGTTGTGGTTGTACAAAGAAACAATTTGCCTGTTTCCCTGAAGTCCTGTACACTGTGAATGAGCCAAGCATGAGCAGAAAAAAAACTGCCCTGGGTGTGAGAAAGTGGCAGTGTGTATGTACAAATGTATGTATAATCAGTCTGCTCAGAAAGCAGAAGAGCAGTGACTCATGTAACGCTAGTAATTTAATCAGTTAACTCATGCCTGCAGAAAACTGATGGAGGGGGAAAGAGAGAATGGACGGAACAACAATCCCACAGTCCTGAGCTCTCTCCTTTCCAACTTAGCCAGAACTCATGCCGAGAAGAGGCACTGGAAAAAAAAAAAAAAAAAAAGCAAGGAACAAATAACTAGATTTCAGTAACCAGATACTATAAACTGATCTCAAAAGTCATTTTTGCTTTGTTTTTGATTTCCTAAACCCACATTTTATTCATTTTAAAATACACCTATCTGAAGTTTTAGGCAGCTTTACAAAACAGTCCTTTGGCTGAATACTAACTTGGAACTTCAAGAGATTTATCAGGAGTTTCCATTTCCCTTCAACTGCCAATGGCAATTTATTAAGGTTGGAAGGTGTCAGTTGTGGTATCACAGACTGATTCATAGAAGTTTAGGGCTGGAAGGGACCTTGTAAGATCATCGTGTCTGGCCCCCCTGCTCTGGGCAGGAAAGATGCAGGGGTCAAAGAACCACAGCAAGATATGTGTCCAGTCTCCTTTTGAAGATCTCCAGGGTAGGTGCCTGTACCACCCCTGCTGGGAGTCTATTCCAGAGTCTGGTCGTACAAACTGCAGAAGTTTTCCCTTATATCCAGTCTGAAACCTTCTCCTAGGAGTTTATGACCATTGTTCCTAGTTTTCCCCTGGAGTGCTTTGGTGAATAGTTGTTCACCTAGCCCCTGATGCTCTCCCCTGCTTTATTTGTAAGCTGCCACCATATCCCCCTGCCCCCCCAAGAGTCTTCTCTTTTCTAGGCTGAACAGGCCCTTATCTGTCAGCCTTTCTTCATATGGCTTGCTCTTCAGGCATCTAATCATATGAGTGGCTCTTCTCTGGACTCTCAAGCTTCTGTGCATCTGTGCATCCTTCTTGAAGTGTGGCATCTCATCATCATCTGATGAGATGCTGATGTTAGATACAGTCTTATTATGCGTCTTCCGTTAGTGAATCAGGAGATGGAACATACAATTTATTGCATCATAATAATGAAAGGACTAGTTTCTACTGTTGTGATTTTTTAAAGTGTGAGGTTGTTATACTAAGGATGTACTACTTATGGGTGGGGGGAACACAATGTGTTTGCTGGTAGCATAAGAACAGAACTGGGCAGCAGGAAACCACATTGGAAATACAGGGAAGGAGACCACAAAGCATAAAGACATGCAGGCTGCAGAGAGTGTGAGCAGAACAGAAGGTATGGGAATAAATTAAAAGAAAAAGGATGATTATATTGTTTATGGTGGCAAGATGTTTACAGTTAATATTCTTAATTAGTTCCCTGTTTTCCATTAAGCAACTGATGAGATGCTGCTCAACAGCAAATGGTACCGTTATTCAAAAGGTATAAATAGAGGGACCCATAGGATACCTCTGGAGGAACACAGTCAAAGTTTAAAATCTCTGAAAAAGCAAATATGGAAGGTGGAAGCGATTTTCCGTTATGCCAGACAATGAAGTAGGCAAATGAACTGACCTACGCCCAGTAACTCTCAGAGCCAGAGGAGCACTCAGTATGGTAGTACTGAAATATGGTAGAATCTCTTCAAGAAGGAACAGTGCTCCTCCACACAAGTGCACCAATCCAACAAACTTTTCAAAATACAACTTCTCCCTTAGGAACTGCTAGGGAGGACGTTGTATTCCATAGGAAGTGTGTATTAAAGGCACTGCACGTGAACACACTTCAAAACAGCATAATCCCAATAGGCTACAGAATTTCCACAGGAGAAAATGAAATTAGTGTTTTTGATTTAGCAATGCAACATTACTGTATTGCTGTTGAACAGTAACCAGTATGCTATAAGCACTGCAACTAAAGCATTTTAGTACTTCAGCTACAAAGGGAGTTTATAAACGTGCTCCAAAAGGCAGGGGGCTGGGCTTTAATAAGCAGCCATACTAATTAAAGCACCTGAAGCATCATGCATATCAGTGTCCCTGCGCTGAAAAATGGCGGCCCCTCACTGCCATTTTTCAGCACTGGGACACTGATGCGCATGATGCTGGAGTCTACTGTAGTGCAGTAATTACCAGGCTCCAGCAGATTCTATTATTTGATTCTGCTCCAATATGCTGCAATTACAGCACGTTGGAGTAGCCTCACTACATATATATAGGAGCCCAGAGACCAAACACTAGCATTCCCCCAGGACATTTATTTTCCTTCCACTCATCGCAAGGGGAGATTTTCCCAATACAGTGAGCTACATATTCTGGTCCTGAGTTTTCATTTCACCATCTTTATTCACAAGCAACTAAAAGGCATAACAAATTGTCAAAATGGCCCTTTGACATGAAAGATCCAAAAGACATTTTATTCTAGAAAAAGTTCAGTAAAACTAGTTGCATCAAGACTGAAAGAAAGGCAGCCTTTGTTTGATCAGAATTAAGAGAGTACAGAGATCCACTCCCAAGAAATATGTACCAATTTAAAACCCACTCTCTAACTTCTGCAAGGATGGAACATTAACGTAGTAAGTAGTTGCTTCCCTTGTATCAAAAAATAATGTTACTTTCTCCAACACAGTGGAGAAAAATGGCCTAACATTTAGGAAAAATGGCCTAACACTTCTAGCATTCAAACAGCAGCAAGCACAATGAGGCTCTAATGCTAGGGTGTCTAGCTAGGTGCATCATGGCAAGCACTAGATAATAAATCATAACATTAAAGCAATACATGCTGAATTAAATCTGTGCCAAGGTGGAACTACCCCACCCAGCTTTTTACAATTTCAGACAACCCACATGCAAGCCCAGAAGTTAACACAATGTTGAGTTAGTCATTGGCCATTTAAAGGCAAGAATGCCAAGGGAAAAATAACTATCATCTGAACTGGCTCCCTGTTGGTTCCAGGCACCACACACATTTCCTACCCATATAGCTTTATAAACTGCATGCCAGACAGTTGCCAAGCAGCTTTTTAGATAACATCATAGGAGAACTTTACTTAAAGCAAGATTCAAAAGCAAAAGAGGAGCCAAATCTTTGTCCTTTCCTGACTTGTACCAGATGCCTATCTCTTCAGCATTCATGGTAGTCAGCTGCCATACCTTCAGTCATTTAACTGTTCTGAACTTGTACCACATCTTTGATCAGAGGATCTCAAAACCTATATCACAAGCAAAACACTACTACTGTGCAGTTAGTTTCTTCATCTGAAATATGGGGATCAATATTAAAGCAGAAAAGTTGTTAGTTCACAGCCACAGAGGAGGTCTCTGACAGAACCAGGAATATTGCAGAGAACAGTTGATCTACAGTTTCACAAGTTCTGCGCTTTTACAAGACCACAACATACCACAGACAAGTACACAACTTGAAGTTTTCAATTAAAAAAAAAAAAATGCAGAAGTAAACCTCCAAAAGAGCCAGAATTGTACACCTTACTTTAGTAGCGTTACAGCCATATTGTACTCATGATGCTCCGGGAATTATGTGAGAAGCAAGGATTTCTTAGTGATCTTTTATTGGATTAATTGCACAGTTGGGCTAGAGTTAGACAATCTTGCAAATGCAAAACATTCTTCTTCAGAAGACCTGATTTGAAAGTTGAGATAGAGTTAGACAAGCTATACAGGTCATACAAAAAAGATGTCACTAAGAAATCCTTGCCTCTTGCACCTTACAAACTCACATTAAGAAGCTACACTTACTGCTCTGAACCAGGAGTTTCAGACTCATCTGACCCCTCAGACCAAATGAGTGGCACAAGGTAGATATCAGACTGGCTGGAGCGGCTGTCAGATCCAGCTCACAAACCAGCTCTGCACCATAGCCTGTGTGGATCTGATCAGGCCATTTCCATTAATAGCTAATATCTGGAGCTATATCCATAGTCAGAGCTGAATACAGCTGTTTTGCCAGTCAGTATTGCAGGCATCATTACTACTAGAAGCATCTATTCGATGCCCATCACACTGTAATATCCCAAACAAGCACAGCATGGAAACAAGAAATGCTTTACCAGGAACTTCAAAAGTAAAATGTTAAAGGTCATCTAGCAATGAAAGAGCTTTTAAAAATCTCTCTCAAACAGGATGAGATTTCATGGGAGTGGCCCCGAGGAAAATAATAAAATATGACAGTTCAGCATTTTTCTTTTAAATATAATTCATCCATTTTTTAAACCTCTACTTCTCTTAAATACTTTCACAGTCAAGGAGACAGCTCTTCACTCAGATTCCACATTTCTATATTAAATAAATTTAGGAGTCTTACTTCATGAGTATTTTATATGGCATAACGTACAAGTGTAACAGTGCCATGTTGTTTTGTACCATGCTACGGGCATACCAAGAAAAGCAGTTTTTAGTCCCATAACACTCTAGTATAATTCGCAAAGAAAACAGAGGTACTTCTTTGAATAATTTACCTAATCTCACAGCATAAGAGTTCTCAGTTTAGCAGTTGTCATCAGCTTCATTGTAATAGGCAGAATAGCTAACTTTATCACCTTCCAAGCAAGAGATGAACAACACTTCAGTGAGATAAAGACAAAAAAGAAAAACTTAAAAATGCTTATCTCCCCCTTACCTGCATATATGTGTGCATACATGCACACACAATTTTGAAGTCAGCAGCCAGCAATCATTTATGTTTTTAATAATTAAAAAAGAAAAAAGAAAAAGCTTCGCCTCTTTAAGGACATAAGAAGTGCCATTTACTGGGGCAGAACCTAGGTCCATCTTGTCTAGTCTCCCGTGTCACACAGTGGCAGAAAGTGGATGCTGAAAAGGCTCCAGCCTCTGCTAGTACTGCAGTCCCACTGGATGGAAGGAGCCCTGCCTGACCACCTAGCAACATGCAGCGGGCCATAGGTGATCCATGTTTGGGCCCCAACAGCTCCAGCTCCAGCCTCTGCTGGCGCCGTGGGGGATACTGGGCAGAAGCAGGGCCTCCCTCCTGCCTACCCAGCTCTGAACAGCAGCAGCTGGGCGAGCCGCGCTTGGGCCCTGGTGCCCCAGCTCAGGCTGCACCAGTAGCACCCTGCCAGCCTATGGTTCAGAGCTGGTGGGAGCTGCCCTAGGTGCTAGGATCATGCAGCTAGCACCCTGCACCTGCCTGGAGCCAGTGACACTTCTCTGGAGCCTCTCAGCAAGTGAAGCCCTGGCCCCAGCCCCACCTCCCGCCTTGCCCTGTGCAGTGCTGCAAGCCGGCCCCAGGCACCTGCTGCCAGAACAGCTCCTGTCCCATCCACCCAGCTAAGACTGCCCCCAGCACCCTGGAGCTGAGGCTCCTCCTGGGGGAAGGGGGATCCCTGGGCTTCAGGTAGGTGCAGCCTGCATGGCCCTGGAGGGGAGCTGGGGCAGGCTGGAGGGGGCTGCCGGGCTTCCCCAGGCTTTGTATGGCCAAATGTGGAGGGGGAAGAGGGG
>NW_005842143.1:588729-590602 GCF_000455745.1 Alligator sinensis
CAGGCAAGTTTGGGGTGCAGGCTGATGTAGAAGCTCCCTTGTGATTTGGGGTTTGGCTAGGTGGTAGCAGGGCTCTAGTTCCAGTCATGAATGAGGGGCTAATCAGCACATGGATTAGAGAAGGGCATAATCTGGAATACACACACAAGGATAGTGCTGAGCTGTAGGGTCACCATGGCGTGACATGCTGTAGACTCTGCTGAGGCCCAGCCCAATGAGCTTTACAGTAAATCATGAGCCTTTTGGCTTTGGACTGATATCATGTATCGTTTATACCATATAGAACAGGAGCAAGCAAAACGTGGCTTGCAGGCCAATTTCACCTGAACCGGAGGTGCTCACCAATGAATTGTACCCCACCTAGCCCTTCCACCCACCAGGGTGGAAGTAAAGCACCCACAAATACACCTTCCCCCCTGGCCCCACAAGGTATCCCATTACACCTCGCTCCCACTCTTGCGCACGGAAGGGCGCAGCCCAGCCAGCACGCAGTTTCTGGGTGCGGTTGCTGCTGCCTCTACTGCAGCCACCTGGGGACCTGCTCGGTTTCCCATGCATCCCACATGCTCTGGGCACCAGGCAGGTAAGCGATGGGGGCAGGGGTGGGGAGCTGTAGCTGGGGAAGCTGCAGCTGGGCAGAGCATTGGACTGGTGGCAGAGTAGAGCCCATGCCCAGGGGAGTGGCAAGAGTGCAGAGCTCAGGTGGGGAGGGTGTGTGGGTGTAACAGAGGGTGGGGGAGGTGGGGACACCCACACACTTCCCCTTCTTCCCCCACACCCACCATGGTGCACAGCCCCTTCCAGAAGCAGCAGCAATACGTGGGGGTGCTAGGGGGGCTTGTGCCCGGTGCAGGTGCTGCCTGCCACCAGCTGTGAGCAGCTCCAACCAATGCTGCACGTGGTGACAAGGAGCACAGCCAAGCTGGCCCACCTCTATCGTATGGTGCACGTGCAGCTTCCGCAGTCACATGCCACCAGGGGAAGCTCCACACAATGAAGCCAGCTGCCTTCCCCGCTCCCTGCTGTCCAAGTCCCAGGACTCCGCTGGGAAGCAGGGAGCCCCCACTCTGCAGGGAAGTCCCCTCCACTTCCAGCAGAGTCCCGGGACCTGCAAGGCAGCAAGCTCCATCATGCAGGGCTTCCTCCAGTGGTGCATGAGTGCAGAAGCTGCATGCGCGCTGTGGGGAGCCTTGCATGACAGAGAGGCTCCCCACAGCTGGCCTGGCTGCACTCATCGCCACCATGTGCAGTGCTGGCTGGAGCTACATACCACCAATCGCAGTGCCTGCACCAGACACAAGCACCCCGAGTGCCCCCACTTGCTCCTGCTGCCACCAGAGGGGGCTGTGCAGCATGGAGGGGCATGTGGGGGGTCCCCATACCCCCCCACCCTCCCTCAAACCCCACAAACCCCATACCCACACCCTGCCCCCACAGCTTCCACCCTCCCTCAAACCCCATACCACACAACCCCCCACACTATTGTCCCCCAGACACACCCCTCACACACATCCTCCCCCACACTATAGACAAGAGTAAGACTTTATTTTTGAGTTATGCAATCATCTCTATATACAGCATGCAAACACAAATCATGAGAAAAACATTTTTTGTAATAAAATTAAAATCTTATAGTAGGTTTTTGAGTTTTAGTGTATGATTTGTTTTTTTATGGTGCCAAGATGGCAACCCTCCCCTGCACCAAAAGGAGTATTGTTAGAGGGGAAGAGGAGGGACTTCCGGTGGCAAAGGTCAGGGGCTAGGGGGCAGGATTTCCAGTCCCAAGATGGTGACCAGGGGAAAGAGCACATGTCAAGGGACAGGGCTACTCTTGCGGCCCTCGACAGCACACCAAGCTTCGCTAAGCGGCCCT
>NW_005842143.1:590618-597276 GCF_000455745.1 Alligator sinensis
CTGAAATAATTGCCTGCCCCAATATAGAAGTAGGTACACAAAAGTGCTACATAAAAGGGTGTTTATGGAGTAACTGTACTAAAACCTGCAATGTCCAGCAAGGTAAGCTGCATCAATTCCAACAAAGTCTATGGGTACCTGTAGTAATTTGCCTATATGAAAATTTTGCCTCACTTGCTCAGGCTTGGGAAGAACAGGCTCTGACAGTTTCCCTGCAGTAGCAGTGGGAAGGAGACAAATTCAAGGCAAATCTCCAACAGTTAGGGTCTATACCTGGAAAATTATAACAAAATTATAAATGTTCCTGATATAGAATCTAATTATCAGGGAGTCATCTTATAATTAGGGTAGTCTTATATGCAAATACATGTGGGTACATGGTACTCTCCACTTATTTGTAACAATAGTTCCCTTCTTATACTTTGTTGGATACCCTTGCAAGTGGCTGACACAAAGTTAAAAGCAAAGAAAAATTTCCATTGAGCAATGGAAAGAGTCCAGTGGCCCATGCAGAGTAACAAAAAATGATTAGAGGCCTGGAGGCAAGACTTATAAGAAAAGGCTAAAAGAATTAGGGTTAGTTAACCTGGAGAGAGGAGACTGAGGGAGGATTTCGAAAGACTTCAAAGTACTTGAAGGATGATTAAAGAGAGAATGACAATGGGTGTTTCTGTGGCTGTAGGGGGGCGGGGCAGGGCTACGAGTAATGGCCTGACTTCAGCAAGGGAAGTTTAGGTTGGAGATCAGGAAGAGCATTGACTAGGAGGGTGGTCAAGCACTGGAACAGGCTACCTAGAGAAACTGTGGAATCTCCATTCTTGGAAGTTTTAAAGAGCAGGCTAGACAGGAATGTGGCTGGGATGGTTTAGTAGGAACGATCCTGTCTGGAGCAGGGAGCTGGACTAGATCAGTGTTTCCCAACCCATGGGTCGCAACCCAAAAGTGGGTCACAAAAATATATGAAAGGGTCACAAACAAAGTTTAAAAATGGATTCTCCTTTTAAGGAGAAAAACACAGGAAACTGTGGGTTTTCCCTTGCAGGCCCTCAGAGTACCAGCCTGCAAGGGGCTGCTTGGGGCATCCCATGCCCCACATCCTCTCCCCCCAAGCACACTGGAGGAGGCTGGGGGCAAGGGGCAACAGGTCAGGAGTAAGGGGCACTGGCAGGGCCAGGAGGCTGTTTTCTACTTAAACTATTTACTGGGTTGGGACTTGCCATCAATGTTTACAAATGGGTCCTGGTACAAAAAAGGTTGAGAACCACTGGACTAGACTACCTTGTAAGGTCCCTTCCAAACAAGTTCAATCCTTGATTGAAATCAGTTTAGCTTACATTTGTTCAAACAAGGACTGGTCTACATTAGAAAAAATACCAATAGCTGTGCCAGGTCTCCCACATGCAAAACAGACAGAACAATTTTGGAAAGAAAACTCATTAACATTCTATGAGTCAGTACAATACAGAATGATGAGCAGTAATAAAAAACTTATAAATAGGACAAAAAATGTGAAGATATCATAAGACAGCTCTTATCCATACACACACCCATGATCCTGGCTCAGGGATTTGGAGGCTGTCTAGTTTAACTATCACCCGTTACATTCTTTTGACTGCTTTCAAATTATACATGGGAGACAGGCCCTGATCCTGAACTTAAATGTGTAAAATTATTTACATCTGAAACAAGTTCTGCAAAACAACTCACATGTAACAGTAACTGAGGAACTGAGACTTTATAATATAAATACTTAATACTACAAGTGTAAGACTTATCTTTTACCCTTAGTTTTGTAACTCTTGCCATTTTCATGCTCTCTCATACTGCAATTTAAGAATCGCAATTAGCCAGAAATTGGAATTTCTGGTGCTGTCAGTTTTTATTGAAATTTACACTTTTTTCATTTTCAAGAGGAAGTCCTAACTAGAATGAGTTTTGATATTTGTATTGTAACTTGCACTCTAACAAATAAACCATAATTTGTACAACCAGCTACAAAACCGGAACAAGTAACAGCTACCATTAAAAACTACAAATGCAGCTCCTCGAGTGTGTTAAATCTAATGATAAATCCCTCCAGCAATTCATATTGAGTACCACAAATAAGCAGCTATTTTGTGCAACAAAATGCAACATAATCCCAACTCTCGCTCCATCCCTAAAATAAATACCCAGCCATGTATAGTATTCCCAAATGCCTCATGTATTGCCATCAGTGTACCAAGAAAGAGATGCAAGAGAAAGGAATTAGAGAAAATTTAAGAATTTAAAGGTTGTGTGGGAGGTGACAGAGATAAAGAGCTTTAAAGCAACTTTATATAACTGCACTGAACAACTGCTCACCATTAAAAAGCTGATCTCTTAACTACTCATGTTGAAACCTGCAAAATGTAAATCAAGCCTTTGTGAGACTAACTAAAATAGAGTCCCCTCAGGGCTCCACAAATACCACAGTGAAGTCACTGAAGTGCTCAGCAAGCCATTCCCAGACCTTGATTTAACAAAGTCTCTAAAGGATTTCCTGACAAATTGCACAGTAAGAGTCACTGCTCTCAAATGAGAGGTTTCTTCCAGATTAAATACTCTTTGCTTCCTAGATAAAAAGACACTGTACAAAAGAAAGATTATAGGTCCAATTTAATTCGACTAGAACAGGGAAATTTACATTAAGGAGCTACATTTATCATCCTGTTCTCATGTATTAAAGAATATATTCACTACCCTAAACAATTAATGACCATTTTCAGCTTCATTTTAGACAACTTTATTCTGTGCCGAGTTAAAAATAGTCATGGCTAACCCAAGACCTTGCATTTGCACCTTCCAACCCAAGTGGTTTACAGTCTAGTTCACTCTGTTATAGTGGTTGTTTATTAGTGAAAATGACAGACCTTCTAGCCTAATACCACTAGCAGGAATTACTTTTTCCAGATAAAATGGACCTGTGATTTTAACGTTCTTATTATAAGACAAGAAAATATCATTCTCCATTTCAACTGCAACAAATTCCTAAAAATACTGATGCAAAAACTAAATAAATTAATATTGTGATTGATATTTTACTTATATATGTAACAAAACAGCAATCTTGAAAATGCCAGGATTACAGCACTGCAAATACAAAATTCAAAAGCTGAAAGTCTACAATACTATCTATAAATTGATATAACAACTGCCTGCAGAATTTCAGCTACTGCTTTAATGTATTCTTAAAAAGTAGTGCTTTGGTTATTTTATAAGAAAACCCCAACCGGCAACATAAAAATGTATTAGTAAGGTTACTATCAAATGACAACCTGAATGCTAATGTCTGAAAACTAAACAAGCAACCACAAATTTATCTAACCAAGACTGTTATAGATAAAATTAAATTGTGTTGTATCCCTTAAAGGAAGCTGTTGATCTGTACTCAAAATCCTGGATAAAGTGAACAACTGGCAAGTCCAACCTGAAGCTGAACATGTACATTGACTTCCTGCCCATGTTTCCTCATAAATGCCTTCAAACGGCAAATCATGTCCCAAATTGCACTTTGTGAAAAGAACATAAGTAATCAAACATATTTATTATACCTAAAGCAAAATACAGGACATCACTGTACTGGGTGAGTAATTAGAGTGGGAAAGAAAAGTTAGCAACTGAATGGGTCTGGTGAGAAAGTACCATATTTACTACAATCCAAGAGATGGCCCTCCAAAAATAAGATTCTATACATGGAAACTGCATAAATCTATTATAATATTCCATGTATAGAATCAAATTATTGGACAGTCATCTTAAAATGTGTCCCCATCCCCCCTGCAGGGGGGAAAGCAGCAGCATGGAGGTAAGCAGTCAGGAATCAAATGGCTTGATTGGATGTAACTTGTTATCCCCCAATTAGCTCCCACTCCACTGCTCATGGTGCCCATTCCCTTGCCCCCTACCACTTCTTCCCCCTTAGTGCTTGTATACCCCGCACCTTACCCCCTACCACTTGCCCCCCTGATGCCTGCATCCCGCCCACACCTCTTCCCCCTCACAGTGTTTACACCCCCTCTGCCACTTCACCCCTCAGTGCCTGTGCCTCCCCACACCTTGCCCTCTGCCACTTCCCCCTTAGTGCCTACGCCCACCAGTGCTGCCTCCGCCTGAAGTACCTGTGCCTGCATAAACCTGTGTCTGCACCTCCCCATTACCTTGGTTGGAGCCAGAGCTGCCACCACCATCACCCCTGCATGGCCAAGTAGGGGCTGGAACCATCCTGGGCTGGGGCTGAGAACTGGACCAGGACTGGGGCCACAACTGAGGATAAACAGCAATGGGGGTGGGCAGGCAGGGCATAAGGAGCAGAGGCAGGGTGGGGAGGCAGTAGCTGGGGCTGCAACCTGAGTCCCAAGCCTCGGGCTGAAACCCTCAAGTCCCAAGAACTGGAGCCACCTGCACTTCACCCCCCGTCTTTGTACTCCGAGGCAAGGGGGTTCTTTCCCACCCCCCACCATGTTGAATGGAAGCAAAACTGTCTTGGATTTGAGCAAATATGGTAGCATCTCTTCTTGTACAGGTTTCCCTCGCTTTATGCGGGTTCTGTATGTGCAAATTCACTCTTATGCAATGACCCTTTTTATACCAAAAAATCGTTATATGCGAGGTAAATTCACTTGTATGCAATTGGTGTGGGGGAAGCCTACAATCAGCTGCTTTGTGCCATGCATTGTGGGAGTGACGCACATCAAAACAGTCTCATGTGTGGATCTATGGTCTTCACTAATTGTCTGCAACATGTTTCTGTAGTTGCCATCCCCATTATGATAGTGCCCTGTGCTTGTGTGCACCGTCTGCTGTTGTCTTTTAAAAGTGGTAGAAATGGGCCTGGGGGTCAGCACAGTCAAGGTCTTAGAACGTAGCCCTATTTGTTACATTGTAAAGTGGGTTCCCTTTATGTGAATAAGAGTTGTGCGCCACTTTCCAGGAACGCACGTACAGCATAAAGCAAGGGAAACCTGTACATAGTTGCATTTAGACGGAAATGAGGAACACTGTTTTTTCAGTGTTGGTTTGAATACACTGGTAAGCTTGACCTCATAACTCTACGCTATCAATTTCAACAGTTTACTTGGTATTTAGCCTAGGTTACATCACTTTCTTTCCCAGACCTGAGAAAGGCATTCAGTATCTGAGAAACACCTCCCCATCTATTAAGTTGGTTCAATAAAAGGTATTCTGAAACCATCATTGCTTTCTATAAATAGGGACATTCAGCTCTCTATACAGGCCACTTACAAACATGGTCAATATTTGCTAAGCATGAAAGATATAATTACCATGTTTCATGCATATTATTAAGCCAGAACATACAGCTGCTTTCCAGTACCATGTATGACACCTCTGGGCAGGAGCATAGTGTGGACAGGTCTCTTAATTTCTTAACATTCTGTATAATAGAACATCCCAGAACACAGTGTGGGCTAACCTTTTTGGTAGGTGTGCCATAAATTAGTTGCATACCCTTCTCAAGTTCCACTCTGATCCCTTTCCCTTGCCCAATCTGCTGCTCTGTTTTCTGCTCCCTGCCTTGTGCTCCTAATTCATCTGCTGCTAGCTCCCTGCCATGTCTGCCACTGTGTTGCCTATCCTCTACCTGATCTGTGGTATTCCACACACAGGCTGCCCATACTATCTGTGGCACCTGTGCCACAGATCAGCCACCCCTCCCATAAGACACATCCACAGTATGAAGAACAGCAAATGTCTTCTAGACCCTCTCGGCTCTGCTAAGGTACTATGGATCAAATTGTTTTCCAGAACACACCGACACAAACTCATGGCTCTACTTCACGTAGATGAGGGCTGCAGTAACAAAGTAATTAAAGCAGGGGTTTTCAACTGAGGGTACGCTGCCCTGCGGGGTCATCCTCAACCCTGCCCCGCTCATTGACCAGCCACCAAGGGACTCCCTGCTTCTCGACTGGCCACCGGGGGTACCCTGACCAAAAAAGGTTGAAAACCTAAGTTAAAGCATCTCACTAGGACTCCAGAGGCACAAATTCAATCCTTCATCTGAACTTGTAACCAAGGCCACCCACACTTAACCCAACTATAAAACATATCCCTAGTCATATCAGCTGGAAAATAGCTGGACACAATGCCACCCACATCACTCAGCTTTGCTCTGCTGGCTATTAAACCTGATGTGCCTTAACAAGGCTTGCAAAAATCTTTAACCTCTTGACTTTATGCAGACGGGTCTTCTGTATTGCTGCTGAACAGTAACCAGTGTGCTATGGGGACTGCATCTTTAATAGAAAGGACAGAGCCCTGGGATTACAGGTTCTGTGATAGCTAGTATTGGACAACCACAGAGAGCAAGAGCACTTCCACAAAAGCGACTGGACAACAGCAGCAGAACCACTTGAGTTAGAGAGGCACAGGAATGAGACAAGGTGGAAACCTTAACAGGAAGCCAGGTTAAGTGTTTGAGCTGAAAAGAGGAGGTGAACACAAGACCAGAAAGAAATGAGCACAGAGGAAGAATAATGCAAGGGTCTTCCAAAAAAGGTAAGTTAACTCCAGGCTCTCTCTCAGCACCGAGACTACACAGAAATAAGAGTAGTCAACCAGTTGGATTTATGTGTAACTATATAAAAACAAACAAATTACTTGCAACAATTCAATCTCT
>NW_005842143.1:597307-604376 GCF_000455745.1 Alligator sinensis
CCTGCTCTCACAGTGCATACATTTTTGTTAAGACAGCAATTAGGTCCAGCAGGTAACAGCTTGTGTGTGTAAACAGTCTCAGTGACAAGGCTAAGATCAACAAAGGACATATGTAACACTGGTCAATATTCCATATTTCTCCCCAGTGCTCCACTGGAAGATAGATGGTGCATGGATAGGTATATTATGAGCTACACTTTGCTATTTTTAAATGACAATAACGTAAAGGACAAAATAGTAATATACTATCATTTCCCAACCTCCACCCACTCTAAGTTCTGTAAACTACAGGTTCAAGAATATAGGACTCCAGTAGGGCTTTGTTAATAATTGATTTGTTGGGATCAGTGAAGAGCTGATTTTGGGCCAACTCAAATGCAAAAAGTTAGCAAGTTTTAATAAGCAGAAAAATATATTTAATGTCATTTTTAACAAGACCAGATGGGCAATGTAGTACCCCCCCTTTTTATGAAACATCTCAGTGATTAGGATAGTAAGGTAAAGAGCAAGACTGTGGAGCACATAATTGTTTGCTGACTTCTTGGTGAAACCTGTATGAAGGAGTATCTTGTTGAAGCAGTGGAAAGAGCCACTGTCTGTGCATGACAAGGACACAGGAAGAAGTAGTGATGAGGATACTCATCTGGGATTTGGGAGACATCCGCTCAAGTCCCTGTTTTGGGCTGATTCACAACAGCAGCTTAAATACAGGTGTCCATCATCTCAGGAAGGTGCATTAACCAAGCTGTTAGGAAGTCTGGGGTGGATCTCTTGTTGAAGCTGTTCTACTTTGTATACAAATAACTCTTTGGTGCCCACTGCCCAGGTGAGTGCCCTAGCCACCATGCTACAGTCATTTTCAAATCTTCACTGTGCCTCACCAAGATAGAAAGCATCTCCCCCAGCTCAGGTGAGTATTTTAACTATTAAAACACAGACAAAAAGGTGGCCACCACCAGCCCGTTATGATTGGTACCTAATTATTGTCTTCCAACAACATTATTGCCAAATTAGTTCATTTGCAGGTTGATCAAAATTATGTTTTTTTAATACAGAAAATAATTCACCACTAAAAAATAAACATCTGCCCCTCCATTGTAGATCTACTATATTTATAGGAAATATATCTATATATCTACAGATCTATTTACTGAGGAATTCTGAATGCACTAGTAGTATGCACAGTAGAAGGCACATAGTTAATCTGTACTTGTTCTACATGAGTTTTTAGTTATGCCTGAAAAAAGAGTCTCTCTTTCACCTTGACAACCCATACATTCATGCATAGCATATTCCAGGCTAAAACTGTATCTTAACCAGCTTCTGATATTTCAGTGTACAACAGGTCAGAAACATATCATTGCTTCTCCCTGCATTAGGCTCCTATAAAAGCAGCAAAAGGCGTACAATTTTTTTTTCACCACGTCTTTATATAGCTATAGCAAGTTTTATGCTCTTTAAAGTTTCAAGATACAATAATCCATCCAGTTAACTGGGAAAAGATAAAAGCATTAAAATAGCTCAAAGTCAGGCAAGTGGATTTTTTAAAATTATATTCTAATCTAAACATGCCAGAGTAAATTCCACAACGGTACAAAAAGCCTGGAAAGAGAAACCTGAAATGAAGGTGACTTCTTGACAGTAACTATGCTGTATTGCTAAGGCATTACTAATCTAGTATTATATTTAAAAGCTCAATGGTTTTAAGAGAAAAACAGCACCTTTTTTCAAAGCCTAGATATAAATATGCTGTGTTTTATAACTGAGTACATACAAGAGTATAGAAGGTCAGACACAATATTAACAAGCAGCAGGAAATGGCAGTAAGGTAGATTCTGACCAGATAATGAAGGATCTAGAGCAGGGGTGTAAGACACTGGGTCCAGCCCATGTTTCTCAGACCAACCCCATGCACCACATGCAGCACGTACAGCCAATCTGGCACATGGGCTGGACCCAGTGCCAGGGGCGCTGATGATGACAGGAGGTCACCCAAAGTGTGAGCAGTGCATGTGGCGCCCAGGCCTGCTGGACCAAACCTGCATGCTGGCTCCAAGGCTGGTCTGGACCAGGCTGTGACAGAGCCAGCATGCAGGGCTAGTCTGGCAGGGTGTCACATGCAGCACCAGCAATGCCAGGTCCACCCACACACTGCATACAGCAAGTGCCGGCCCTGCTCTGGGGTTTGTGGTACCTGCAGCACACAGGGTGGATCCAGCACCAGGGGCACTGCCCATGGTACACGGGGCCAAAACAGGGCATGCATTGCATACAATGTCCCACCAGGCTGGGCCTGCACACTGGCTCCAGCACACACAGATGGGCTAGGGCCTAATTCAGACCAGTCCAAGAACCAGCATGGAGGGCCAGTCCAGCAAGGTGCGGCATACAGCATGCGCACCGTGCTGGTCCCCGGGCTCCAAGCACTGTCCGCAGTGCTAGGTCCAGCCCGTGCACAGCCTGCAGCACAAGCCCCAGTGCACGCTGCCCATGACACAGGTGACCAACTCTGGGAGTACTCTGAATACGGCGCCCTGACGGACTGACCCTACCTGCCAGCTCCAGCATGACCCAATCCATCCTGTACCCTGGTCTAGAGACGTTTATCTGGCCTTGTGGGCTGAAAGACTGACATCCTTGCTTTAGATCAGGGGTGTCAAATTCACCTAATCCTTTGAGCCAGATCTGGACCTCAGGGTTCTTTGGGAACCGGAATGATGGGGCCAGCAGCAGCAATGCCAGTAGCAGTGTGAGCGGCATCAGTGAGTTGTAGGAGGTTAATGCAGCCATCACTTGCCCTCTGCTGCTGATGACATAGGTCCAACTGGGCTCTCTGGGCCCCAAATTCCAGTGGTGGGTCCAGCCCTACTCCCAAATTCCTGGGCCCTCTAGGAGCCCTACAGACCAGATGGCATGGCTCCGCAAGCTATGTCCAACACCTGCGACCTGAAGTGATGTTTTGAGCAAAAGATTAGGAAAATTGCAAAAAGAACTGTATTTCCTACAAGAAATGTTCTAAATTAAAAACTCCAAACAATACACAGACACAGATTTATTACTGAAACATCTCAAAAATATCTTCTTTCCCTTTATCAACTGTACTTGAACAATCCTGTAGACCCTTAAAAATATTATTATAGTAATACCATGACACCATTTTCCCTAGCTTTTGCACTTTTATGCATCCAATTAATCACATTCTGAATAATGTAATCTGAACTTCTTATCATTAACCCCCCCCCTTCTTTCATAGCAAAGTAGTTTAAATTGGTAAATGAATTTTTTGTGAATTTCCAAAAAAGGGGGGGGAGGGGAGAGGAAAAAAAAGAAAAAAGTTGCCTTTTGATTGAAACAGCCCAAAATGTTTTGTTCCAAAGATAATTTAGAGAATGCTAGCTAGACTGGTTTATTTCTTAAATCTTAAAAGGAGAAAATTGGAAATTATCATCACATTACATGCATGTGCGTACACTCACATATGCAAATCATCCTCAACATATTTGATGTTATATAGCACATTGGTTCAACAAGTGCTTTCCAGACCACATTCACTTCACTTTATAAGCCATAAATGCCAGTGAATCTCCCTCATTTAAATATTTTTACAACGTCCTGTTGCTTTCTCACATGCCATTGAACAATTTCTGAAACTTACTAAACTAAAACTTTCCAGAGAAACTAAAACTACTGATGAATGCAGCTGGCTTCAGACGTTTGTTCAACATGATTGAAAACAAGCAAATTTTATATTATTTAACCCACTACCTTTCCAGCAGCATAAATACCACTTCAGAACAACAAAGACAAATCCAAAGCATTTACATGAAATATCTGTTTGTTTCCTTCTGCTTTTCTAACCAACCTTTCCTTTTCTGAATTGCAAGTTTGATGTCCTGAATGTGTATTAGACTGAGGCATAGTTACTGCTCTGCAGACAGCAGGGAGTGAGATTTACTGTAAATTGTTTCACTTAAACTAAGAGTTTTCATCAAGCACAGTAGGATCTGAATCTACATGCTAACTGGCAAACATTTAACATTAAAGATCTTTGTTAACCAATCCCCTATGGTTTCCATTTATAAATTGTTTATGCGCAGAATTCCCAAATTTGACTTTACACAGCACTAAGTTTCATAAATATACTTACTTTTAAAACAGTATTCTGCTAATCAAGAAGACCAAAAAGCATGTCCAAAACAGAATCAAAGCCTCTGGTAAAAAGATGCCATTCATTACACAGCCTTTTTCCAGAGCACAGTATTTGAAACAAGGCAAAGAAAGTGAGAATCCAGAAGACTGCCTGTTTACACACAGCAGAAATCTGTTTCAGCAATTTATTACTACTTGGGGCAAACACATTTCTCTTTGTTTTCCGTGCAATGGGATTAGCTGCAGAAGAGCTTTGTGGCCTTTAATTAAATTTGAACACCACAAAGCAAAAATGTAACTCTTGGACAGGAAAATCTTTAAAGTGCAGTTCAAGTTTTCCAGACAAGCGCAGGCAAAATATCATGCAGGTTCTCTGTGTACATTTTTGGTCAATGTTCATTTTGTTTCTTTTCTTTACCATGGAAGACCTGTTCAGAGGATGGAAATGAGTATGATTTGCCATGGAGATCTCCACAACTCAAAACAAAGGTTAAAGGGGCAATTGGCCCTCTTCTCATTATCCCAAGAAAGATTCAGACAGAGTCCTTATTAGAAGGATGAGAATTCAGGGGGTGGGAAGAAGCCAATGACAGGCTGGGATGGTTTAGAAAGGGTGGGGGTGAAGAGAGCAGGAAGCTGAGTCCTTGTTTGGGAAAAAGAAAAATGCATGCCAGTCTAGTGCAGAGAGGGAGGGGAGAGCAGAGCTCCTGCCAGTTAGGGCAAGTACTCAGCAAGGAGGGGAGAACCAGATTTTATGTTTTAGAAGTTAAAGGAGGAGATGGCCCAGGCCTGCAGGAAAATTCCGCTAGCAAAGGATATTTTGGGGAGGAAGAATAATGAATTCCCTTGTAATCTAAGGACAGCAAGATTTCTGTTGATTTATGGCTCCGCACTGGTGGCCATGAGCTAGAGGACAAAAAATAGTAGTGTACATAGGCGTATCTCAGCTCCTGCAGGTTGTTAACTGGTGAGCATCCATCAGAATTGTACCGGGGGGGGAGGGGCGGGAATTGGAAGGGAATAATTAGGGGGAACATCATGCATGTCTCATATATACAACAAAGGTCACTTAAGTCTCTAGGAGAGCAGTTCTCGACCTTCTGGACTCAAGGCACCCCCTGACAGACTGAAGACCCCCCTGGGAAAACAATGGCTCTTTGCTTCCACTCCTTTTTATACTACAGACAAATAGATTTTTTCTTCTCTTACAAAGAACTCAGAAAGACCCCAGCAGGGCAGAATATTTTAGACACTGCAGATTCCCATTTGATACCTTTGGCTTACTTTGTGAATCACACTTGTACATGGTGCTAGCAGTGTGCAGCACCCCTGAGAGGATCTCAAGGCATAAGAACTGCCATTTACAGGGTCAGATCCTAGGTCCAGTCTCCTGTGCCCCACGGAGGCAGAGAGCGGATGCTGAAAGGGAGTGAACTGGGTCTGACCAGGTCCCCCTCTCGCTTGCAGCCTCTGGCATTTAAGGTCTAGGAAGGTCTGATTCAGAAACTGTATCCTGAACTCTCATGCTCAATAGCTACCCATGCCCCTTTCCTCCAAGAATGAGCCAATCCTTTTTCAAACCTGGCTAAATTCTCAGGTTTCAAAACATCTGGCAGCAATGAGTCCCACACCTGAGTGACAGACACCCTGCATGAAAAAGAGCTTCCTTTCCCTAGCGGTCAACTCGACACCTAATTAGCTTCATTTTGTGTCCCCCAGTTCTTGCATTGCTGAAGGGAGTAAACAGGAAATCAAATCCCCACTGATTTACTGTTTACTCCCTCTTTAGTTTTTCCCAAACCCTTATGTTGTCCCAACCCCCCCCCAACCAGGCATCTCTTCTCTACGCTGACCAGGCCTGGCCTCTTCAGTCTCTCCTCCCAGTGCTCCTGGCTAAGAAGCACAACTCCCACACCCAGCTGCAGTATGAATAGGGCATTAAAAGCTGAGTTTAAACCAAAGCAGACAAGCTTCTTTGGGAAGAATCACAGAATCATAAAAAATTATGCTGGTCACCTAGTCCAAGGCTTTGTTTAGCCAGGTCTTAAAAGCCTCCAAGGATGGAGAGAACATCCCCTCTCTGTGTAACCAGCTCCAGTGTTTCCCTACCCTTGTAGTGAGAATTTTTTTCCCCAAAACCTACCTTAAACTTCCCTTGCTGCAACTTGAGACCGTTGCTCCTTGTTCTGTCAGGGTAGATGCAATCTCTTTTATTAGACCAACTAAACAGTTGGAAAAATTGTTCCTTGCCAGCTTTTTGTCCCCAACTATTTAGGTGGTGTAATAAAAGAGATCACATCTACCCTGACAGAACAAGGTGCAACAGTCGCAAGTTGCCGCAAGAGAAATTTAAGTTCAATATCAGGAAAACCTACCCAAAAACCTAGTTTAAAGGAAGAGATTCTCCAATCTTTTCATCCCCCAAACCGTTCCCGGACTCCCCTGCCTTGCCAAGGTGGCAGACAAGGTTCTTTGAGTTGGTCTAACCAAAGAGATTGGATTTACCAAAAAGCGTGCTCTGCCTCTGTCCTTAGACCAATAGGGCTACAACCGAGACCCCTGCCAATGTGGCTGCACTTAGCGACCCAGGCACAACACACTGCTGCGGGTGGGTCTGACCCCCTCAGCCCGCTCGGATGGCAAGGGGAGCCGCCGGGAGGGCAGGGGGCTGCACTCACCGAGGTGCAGGGTGAGGTTGATGGTGCTGGGGTACTGCACCCCGGCCAGCATGGTCTGGCTCTGCCACCAGGTGGTGTCGGCCTGGTTGTTGTAGTCGGTGAGGAAGGCAGCACCGTGGCGCAGGTGGGGCTGGGCGGCGTCGCACAGGTGGCAGGACTTGGTGACCCCGGTGACGCCGGTCTGCACGCAGTACTCCTCGGCCGGCGAGCCGCACGTGTTGGTGGCCACCACGCTGCGGTTG
>NW_005842143.1:604741-616392 GCF_000455745.1 Alligator sinensis
GGGGGCTGCCCTGCGCGGGTCCCGGAGCACAGGCTCGATGCCCCGGTGGCCGCTGAGGCAGACAGGCAGGCAGGCATTGGGGAAGACCCAGTTAACCAAAGATCCTAGAGCAGCTTCCCAAACTTTTCCTCGGCGTGACCCCGCTCACGGCCCCCTTTCCTCAGCATGGTCCCTCGCTCGCAGCCCCCCACCCCTGTGAGCCCACCCACTGATGTTGCCAACCCATCTGGGGTCAACCCACAGTGTGGGAACTGCTGTGCGAGTAGGTGTCTTGGCATTGGTGATGTGTAGGGGGTGCACGCAGGGGCACGTGCACCCCTGACATTGGCTGCCACCGATGCTGATGGCGATGCCTGCGGGCGGTCGCCACTTGCCACCCTCCTCCCTCGCGGCTGGCACTACTGGTGATGTCTGTGGGTGGTCATCGCTGGCCGCTGCCGGCAGCATCTGCAGGTGTTCACCAATCACTAGTCAGTCCTCAACAGTCGGTCCTCAACACCCCACTCCCCACGCTGCCAACACCGCAGTGGTTCCCTTTGCCACCCCTGCCTGTGGGAGGTCCCCATGCCCCCCCAGCCTCGGGAGGCATGCGACATTCACGAGTCTTGGCCTCTAACCCAGAATGATCAGCTTCAATCCTGGTTTTCTCTGATTAAAAAAAAAAAAAATCCCCAATTTTCAGTTTAAAAAAAGTAACCCAAAATCCACATTTTTCCATGATAGAAATGAAACAATACTATATATACATCTATGTATTAGAGGCATTTCATTTTAATCAAGGAAAAATGTGGACATAAGGTTGCTTTTTTAAACCCCAAAATCAGGGATTTTTTTAAACAGAAAACCAGGATCCCTGATGATCAACCTTTTTTAAGGGGGGGCGCTGCAGCACTCTGGGGTACCTTGAGATCCTTTCAAAGGTGCTAGGCAGCATTAGTGCGGTTGGGTGCGCAGGCCTGATTCGTGAGATAAACCTCAAAGAAGGGTATTTGTACCCAAAATCTTGCAAATAATTTTTCCAACCATTTAGTTCAGGGGGTCCCAATGTTTATGTGCCCAAGGGCACATTTGAATTTAAAAGAAAAAGCAGCGGATGCCAATATGAATATTAAAGTACTTAGATCAATAGATATTAAAATATTTAGATCAATCTGATCAATCTCGCACAGGCATCTGAATAAACCTCAGGGGGTACCGTATTGGGAACCACTGATTTAGTTGATCTAATAAAACATACCACATTGACCCCAAGATCCTTGTCTGCCCAGGTACCAAACAGGAATCCATAAAGTCAGACTCATTCTGACCAGTTGTGGCCTCCTGGAGCAATTTGTAACAGAATAAAGAGCTGGTCATTTTCTGAAGGTGCCTTGAGAGTCCCAAGATTGAGAACCGCTACTCAACTGTTCAGTCACTTTCTAGCCCTCAGAAATGTATTTTCCCCATGGGCTTTGGCAGTTTGCATCTGTATCCATTTCTCAACCTATGGGTTGTGACCCAAAAGTGGGTTGCAAGAATATATGAAAGGGTCACAAACAAACATTAAAAATGGATTCTCCTTTAAAGGAGAAAAATGTGGGAAATTGTGACTTTTCCCTTGCAGGCTGTCAGAGCTCCAGTCTGCAAGTGGCTGCTTGCCACCCACCCCCCCATGCCCTACACACACCCTTCTGTCCCCCACTCCCACCCCTATTCCCACACACACGGAGGGCAGGGGGCAGCAACTCAGGTTAGGAATGAGGGGCACTTAGTCAGGACTGGCCACTGATGTTTACAAATGGGTCCTGCACCCTTGTCTGCATGTGAACAGGACTCCCAATGAGAGCCTCATAGTTAGCTTTCCACTGGCCAGCTTCCAATAGGAGGATCTCAGCTACACGCTGACTTAATGGAACTGGGATATTTCTCCCTAGTTTGCTCCTGCAGCCATACGGCTGAGAGCAAGCAAAACTTGGGGGCATCCAAACCCCAAGCCTCCCAGCTTAGGCCTGCACATAGGATGCCCTCTAAAGGATTTAGACAGGGGTGGGCAAAATGTGGCCTGCGGGCTGGATGCAGCCTGCCAGGCCATTCTATCCAGCCTGCGGGGCCCCTAAAAATTTTAGAAAATTAATATTTATCTGCCCCTGGCTGCCTGTCATGCGGCCCTCAATAGCTTGCCAAAATTCAGCAAATGGCCCTCTGCCCAAAATAATTGCCCGCCCCCGATTTAGATGTATCTGAAGCCCCAGGCTGAAGTCTGGGGTGGAGGATACTTGCCAGTAGTAGGACCACATAAGGTTTTCTGAATGATTCAAAGGATTCAAAACTGATCTGGCTAATTTGACCTGAGACACAAAATATTTTCCTTCAAAAAACAAGGTGGGGGGGGAGGGGTGGAACAAAAAAGCTTGAGAACCATTGTCCTAAAGTACAGCCCCTGCTTCTTGCTGCAGCCTCAAGAGTTTTATGGGAAGACTGACCCAAAATCAGATGAAGGGGAATTAGGTGCAGCGAAGCTGACTTATGGCCAGTTGCACCTGCTTCCCTCAGGCCCAAATGTGGCCCAGGTCTGCTAGACCAGATCAAAGCGCTGTTTCCTTGTGTAGTTTCTCTACCCCATCTTTGCCTTTTTTCTCTAATAAGTCTTTTGTTGCCCCTTATCCTGATGACATCCAATAAAATTCAGCCATTGCCTGGAAAAAGCAAAGCCTCCCCCTGAGCACTGGGGAAGTACAGTTTTAAGGAGTAGGCAAGAAGATTTAATGCAATTTCAACTAACCCATGCAAGTCAGGGAGAGTCAAGGCCTCCAGAAGCTAGAAGGATTTAGCTGATTTAGAAGATGTATTTGAGGCATTTCCTGTCATTAAGCTTCTCTTTGCTCTAGTCTTTTGGGGGTGAGGTCAGGGGGATGGGTGGGCAGAGACCATAAGGGAGGAAGTAAAGAGGCTGGGAATGGAATACATTTTTCCCTTGGGTGCATACAACTAACTCTAAAAGTTAGCCAAATTTGCTGTTTACTTTAGGTTCCCTGAAACTTCCCTTTAGAAGAGACTCATACTATCTACATTCCAACATCCTGCGGAATCACAGATTATTAGCGTCAGCATGACTCATACTGGTAGCCTCTGGGCAAAGATCCTGGGGTTGAAGTTTGATATTAGGATTTGAGTTTGTAAACTGTATCTTTAGTTCTTTTCTTTTTTCTTAATGTTTTCAACTGCAGCTTCAGCAGGTGAAGCTCCAGATAGCTAATGGTGCTTCATCTACTAACTCATCTAACCTTGCACAAAGCAAGTCTAGACCACAATGATTAAAAAAACAGCATCCTTGTCTCCTCCAGAACTTTGACAGTTGTTACTAATGGTGGTTCCAGCCCAGGGAGGGAAGTTAATGGGAATTTTTAAGGGAAAAATTGTATAAGCAAGATTTATAGATACTATCTTTTACTGAGACATGAAACTGAATTCTCATTTGGACATTGCTTCAGAAGACATAGTAGACGTTAACAACTGCAAGGTACTTAATGAAAAGAGAAAACCTCTGTGTTGCTAACATTCTGTCTCAATAAAACATGTAGTAATGCTCAAGGCTACTTCTGTTTGCTTAATTTTTTGTAGATCAAGTGATTTCATATATTTTCAGTTTGTTCTGTGTTCTAGAAAACCATATTCTGTTATTTAAACACAGCATTTACATATGGTCAAGACAAAGCTAGGAAGCAGCCATTGCTAAAGGATGGGAAAAGTCTCTTGTCAAATGGTAGCCATGGATGAGTATTTTTAAATAATATTAGCAATATTGCTAATTATTACCTTGATAACAGTAATCATTGCCAGAGCATGGCATGCACAAAAATAACGTATTTTATAACATTATTTCTATAATGTTTTTTTTTTTAATAAAGCACTTAAATGTTTATCTTTCCTTTTTTTAGGTTATACATGCTCCACAATACTTATTTTGAAGCAAGTTTCCTTCTGGGTAAAGCTTAAAATTGTATACTGTTAGAATAATAGAAGGTGTCAAGAAACAAGAAAGAAGTATAGACTGTCATCCAGGTTTTTCATTATACAGTGGTGGTGATATTATAGCCTGTAACCAGCTGCATCTGGGTTCCTTAATCTATGGGCACTTGTGCACATTATGAGTTGTTCACATACATGTTAAGGAACATTATGAAAAATTGCCATTTCTCTAGGTTAGTTGCGTAACCAAATATACTTGCACAATTTTTTGTGTTAGATTTTGACTTGACAAACTTCTTTCAAACATGTTCCTGCACAGGTTCTGAACTGTCTCAAACCTGACCCTGCAAACTGACCAGGCACTGAAGACATCTTACAAAACCATGCATATTTTCTTCTTTTCAGAATGGCTGATATATTGTTAATGTACTATTCAGACATGGAAATATTTAGGATAAAGGAAGTTTCTTGTTGTCTTCAGTATTTAGTTATGGTGTATATCCATGCAGGCTTCTAATTATTGTTCTTTTTCCTAAGTGGTGGGTGTCAGTCACCCCACTAGTAATAGAGCTCATATTAGGCACTGTACAGTTGATCCAAGCAACTTACTTAACCATTTAGAAATCACCCAAGCTGCCAAAGTTCAGGTATTTGGAAGTCAAGGATCCTGATTTTACTTTTTCATCACTTCAAACTTTATTCAGTAGGTCATTTCTAACACTGCAGGCCAAGACAACCTCCTTTATTCATGGTGTGTTTTCCAAATCACAGATTATCATCTCTGCGTTCTCATCTAAATGTTCCAACCTCTTTTTTTGCCTGTTATTGATAGTAATGAGCAATTCTGTTTAATTTCATGCACCTCTCACTATGGTATTCAGGTATATCTCAGTGTTCAGTTTATTGTGCAATAGATATGTGTTTTGTGGTAGAAAAGACTGTAATTGTCTCAAACCAGCCGAGTCATCTTTTAGCAAAAACCTGATATTTTGTATTTGTTATTAAATTGTTTTAAATACTGTGCAGAACTTTGAGACTTCAGAATAACTTTAAAAAAAAAAACCCAAATTCTCATAAAAGCACATAGAACTAAGTCACACTTGCATGGAGAGAACCTTAGGTTTATTTGAAAGTAAAATATTTTTAAGAACTAGATTTTCAAAGTGGGGAGTTGATTAGAAGGAAAAGAGCATTTGAGTTCAATGGGTGATTTCAAAAGGATAGAAATTAAAGATGAGAAAACAGCTGAGGGCTACCAAGAGAACAGAGAAGGGAATACTTGGAGGGTGTAGGGTCAGGCTCAGCTAAATTTCTTGATTGGCTTACTTGGTGGACAAGAGAGACTGGTTTAATGATCAGTTTGCTTTCTTTAAAATTTTACTTATTCTTCATTTGAGAATTGTCTTTTGCAGACAGCAGTGCTGATTATTTATTTATGATAGTATTTTTGTAGGATTAAGTGCTTAGTTACCTAGCTACACAGAGAAACAGATGTGTTAGATCAGGGGTGTTAAACATATGGCCCGTGAGCTGCTCGCCAGCCCAAGAATTAGAGGGCATGGTTAGTAGAGAAGCAGGGCCTGCCACAGAATCAGAGGCCCCAATGGACACAGCTGTTGGTAACAAGGAATTGAGTCAGGGCACTGTCACAGCAAGTAGCCGCTTGGTCTGTGACTGCTTGCCCCACGGCCTCCACTGCTGCCCCACCACAGACATCCCTCACCCCACTGCAACTACCCACTATCTTCTCACCCCTGCTTGCCCCACAGATCTGGCCCACAATGAGCCCTGCTGTCCAGATACCATGCAGGGCACAGGGTAAGCTTGATACCCCGCTGTTAAATGGTTTGAAAAATGCATGTAAATGAACAATTTTGAAGGCTTTACATATAATTAAAACTCAAGTTCCTCAACATTTGAAAGTTATTTAGTAGTTGTCAATTAGACTGAAAAAACAGATTGTTTTGTATGTTTATTTACAGGGGGCTGGCCTTGGGAACCAGTCAGCCTTACAAAGAGACCTTAGTTGCAAACTTAAATACTGTGTCTCTATAAGGAATCCTGACCTAACTTTGGTGAGGTAGTTAAGTATTATCCACATTTCACAAATCCATAGGACTTAAACAGAGACAAGATAAGGGACTTACTCAAAGCCATAAGGGAAGTTAAACAAATACAAGCACTGCAAATGATCAGAGAGAATACCAACATTTTACATTATTTGTAAAATCTGTACATTCTCCTCCCTTCTTTTCAGTTTCTAATCAACTCCTGCCCCTAGCCATTGTCCTCTCTGAACCCAGATCTTTGTATTCCTTGGAGGCTTAGCTCAGCCAGACTTGACTACAGACTGGTTCCTGATTTATAGCATCTAACAAAGAGACAGTTATCACCACGGGATCTCCCTGTACCTTTTCAGATTCAGGAATGCAGACAAAGGTAGGTTTATTTTTGTGTAAACCTAGGTCTCCTTTTATGGAGAAAGAGGGTATTTGTTCAACAATGTGATTAGTAAATTCGAAATTTCACTTAATTAGATATGAACTGATGTGAGAACTGAAGAAAACTATTATATTTTCTGAACCAAGTTTATACTGCAACAGTAAGCACCTCATATCTGCAAACTAGAACTTGGAGGGATGAGATGGTAGAGAATTCATGATGATACTGTATCCATGCAGCTAACATAGCCAAAGCACCAGCTTTTCAAAGAAACACCATGCATGTATCAGTTGAAAATATTTTTTTATTAAATGAAAGAAACGGAGATTATTACAACTTTTTATATGTACCTTTTTAGTCTCATACAACATGAATAGTTAAAGCCAAATTTGTGCTTGGTCATACATTGATGTACAGATGGGGAAAACAGTACAAGGCATCTGTGTGCAGGAACCAGGTACAGACTACCAGACATGAGTCCCAGTTAATGTTGTAAGCCTTCAAAAGGGGAAAGGCATAACACAGAAATGCAAGGATATCTGTAGAGTTCAGAAAGGACCTAAGTTCAAAAGAGGATTTGACAAATTTATGCAGTGTAAGTCCATTAGTGGGTATTAAATATGACAGGGGTGCAACCGCAACCCTCAAGTTAGGACATCAGCACCTACTTTGAGCATTTCTTATGCCCTTATGAATACAGCATGAGAACCAGCACAGCATACAACCAGCACCAAACCAGAGTTAAAAATTGAGTGATAGATATAATCACCAGTCGCCACAAGTAGCCAAAGCAGCATGGCTTTGTTAGCTATCTGGTTGTAAATTTCTAGTGGAAACAATGCACTATAGTTTCACCACAAAGTAGATTACACAACATCACTATGGGTGGCTGTTGCAGTTCTGACCTTGCCTATCTTGGGAAAGAGCTTCAGTTTCTACGGCAATTTTTCAACAAGATAGCTATCACGTCTTAGTTGTCTTGCTATAGAACAGTCTCTCTTTCAAGCGGTGAAAAAAGTCCATGTAAATCACTGTCAGTCAGGACTGCTATAAATATGGAGACAAGACTTATCGGTCAACTTTTAAGTTGACTAGCAGCTGTCTACCCTGGCCCTTCAAAGTTCTTAAACCCATATTGCTGACTGAAAGAAACAACAGATACATACATAATAAACTCCTATTCAAAATCTAAGAATGTTTCTATTCAGGCACCAATTATGCAAGGACTATTGGGCAATTCTATGGACACTGCTGAATTAATCACAGAGTTGCATTTTTTTATTGACCCTAGAATTCTTCAAGTCCAGAAAATCTACAGATCCAAAAATAAAATAAAATTGTCAGTTGATTCCTAAGTATTTTGAAACCCTGGAAGTCACAGGTCAGCCCACAGACTATCTCAATCATCTAACAAAAGTCCCAACTGAAAATAATTTAAAAAATGCAAAGTTAGCCACAAGTTGGAATTCAAATCAAAGAAAAACACTGTTGATGCATTCACTCAGCTGTCCACACAGGAGAAGCAGCTTGTGTTTCTCAGTTGTTTGTTTTACAGGTGGATGTTTCTAACTTCTTTTTTTACAATTTGGTATTCAGTAGCACAAATCTGAGCAGCAAATACTAACACAGATTTTTAACTGTACGAGCAGGGAGTCCTTTCCTCCTAATATCACAGTTTTGGGGTTCAGTATTTTTATATGAAGGCCTAACGCCCTAATACAAAAATTAGGGAATCAGAAATTTACAAATTACTTTATTTTTAAATCTGCCTCGCTGAAGTCAGATACAGTATTTCAGGCACACTTTCATATTAGACTAAAGATTGGTTTGCATATATATTAATGATATTGCAAAGACAATTTGGGTCAACTTCTTTAATTCTACAGGAATTATAAAGTAATGATGCTGAAAACAGTCATATGGCTAATCTCAGGTTTGTAAAGATGTATCGTTTCTGGAAATGTTGTTTGCTAAGTGTAATATAAATATGTAAATAGGCTGTAGAACAGGGCCCTGATATACCTGGCTTTCCCCTTAGTCTTACCAATTTCAAATAACCTTGGAAATTTAAGACAAACGGCAAAATATAGTAAAATCTGTCAACAAGCTTTGACTCCATTTCTTTACTAGATGATGACATTGATATCTTTTCGTATTTAGTCCCGTTCTTTTAGCTTTAATCAAACAATGTTTACAGCTTGTGACAAATATTTGGGGGGAGATTTAAGAATGCAGCGGGTGATTTGTTTTAGATATCATGTGTGACAATAAAATATGGTCTCTTCTCAAACCACCTTCTCAAGCCAACATATCAAGATGGTTTTCATTCTGTAGTGACAGAAGATTTGCTGTGAGGTAGATAGATGCCTACAGAACTCTCAAAAACTAGAAAAATCGCTTAGCATTATGTGTTGCCTGATTAACTATCAGTCTTCCACTGCCTACTAGCTGATCTGCCTCTTGTGGAAATGAGTATGGTTCTTGCACATCTTCGGTCCTTCTGAATATAGTCAGCATTCAACCAATAGTTAGCATCTCTCTTCCTTATCTTTTAGAGATTTGTGTGTATTGCAGATACCAAATGTCTTATTTCATCTTGTGATGACACAAATGTGTCAATCCTTTTTTTCTCTCGGTATTTCTGTGCAAAATATCATTCTGATACTCAAACTGAGGTTCAGTTGCGTGTGTTTTTTTAAACAAGAGAAAAGACCAAGACTCTTCAGTCAGATACATGGTGACATAAAGGATCAATGACCAAACAAAAAGAATAGACAAGTACAATATTGCATACCACTAGGGCCAAACAGCTCACTTAAGCTAATTTACTGATGTCAACAGATCATGTGGAACACTAAAACCCGGTAATGATGTAAAAACTCTTTACTCAATTACAAGAGAAGGCAAATCCTTATTTATTCCAGAGTATTTTCTTGCTATAAAATACATTTTGCATTGAATGAGAAACAGCCTCCATCACAAAAATTAAAGCTGCATCATCGACATGCATCCTTGAAAGTTTGCTATTATCTAGTGTTCCCCCATCCATGGCATTACATAATGCTACAATGGTTCACTTTCCCTGATTGCTTCCTCAAAATGAATATTTCAGTGATGACATATCGTTTACGCTGAAGGGAAAGTGTTTGAACTTGTATGAGTTTTGGCATAAAAAATACAAGTCAGACAATATTGTATATTGCCACTGGAACAGCTGTATCTTTAAGGTCAGAACTAAATTTTCAGCAAAGTCTTGATTTGTATTTTCTTCCATCCTTCCTCAGAGCTTTCTCAAAACCACATAAACACTTTACACATTAGATTCTGTGGAAAGTGACTGTGATTTTGGAACTGTCCTTAGGCAGTGACAGGTTTAGAAAGCAGTGTGCCCAGGAGTGGATCCAGAGACGGTACAGCAGTGCAGCTGTTGAAACACTCTTCTCCCTGAGTGCTGCCACCTCCACTCTAGTCCCTTCTTTTCCCCAGCTTCTGAGTTCAGTGGGAAGAAGGAGGGAGGGCAAGGGCAAATGGCAGCAGCATTCACCATCTGGGCTCCAAGGTCTGGCTGGTGGCCCTAGCCAGACCCCACCCCAATCAGTTAGTGAGCTCAGAGCTCATTTTTCCTGTGGAGCTCCAGCAGGAGCCTGCACAGACGAGGCAGTGGACTCACAACTCGCTGCATGTGCATGGCACAGCCAAAGTGTGTGTGTGTGGAGAGGGGCTGCACCTCCCTTACCTGTTCTTGGATCCACTACTAAGTGTGCCTCAAGTTTATGGGCAGCATACGTGATCTCTGCCATGTGTCAGCATTTATGATAGTGCAGAATACTCTCCAACTGCCATAGCAGAAGAGCACATCACAGCACTGTCAGATTCTAAGGAATCTGCGCATTCTGCTAAATACCTGTCATCGCCAATCTCAACCAGGACATGAGGAGGAGGAGGGGGAAGGGAAGGGAAGGGAAGGAAAGGGAAGGTTTGAAAGGAGATGAGTCAATGACTCTTCTCCTGTAGCTGTTTAGCCATTTCAACCATTTTCTGCTTTTTTAGGCTAGCCACTGCTTTGAAAAGGGGGGAAGTTGCTGCAGGGTGCAGTTATACTTGATCCATGCATAGCTACAAAAAGAGTGAAGCTCCTTGTACTTTCCACTATAGTAATTCCTACAAGTGGCAGACCCTGTGCTTGTAGCAGGCCTTATTAGAAGGGACCTTCACAGGCAATCCAAAGTGTTTGTCTGATCTTATCTCCACATAACACATTAAAGCAGGGGTTGCCAACTGGGGGTACACGTATGCCTAGGGGTACTTTGAAAGGTCCCAGGTGGTACGTGGGGGTGAGCAGGGATGAAGCTCTGCCACCCCACGCCGCTGCCTCACAGGAGCAGGACCGAGGTGGCGTGAGAGCAGGGTCACACAGATGCTGTGCTGCCACCACTTGCCACCCCTCCACTCTGCACACCCCTGAGGGGTATACTTATTAAAAAGGGGGCTGCCGGGGGTACACTTATTAAAAAAGGTTGAAAACCCCTGCATTAAAGTATATGTAGGCTTGGCAGGCTTTGATTTTTGTAGCTAAACATAGATAAATATTGATTTCACCTCACACTCACAAACCCACAGAAAAATATTTCCATTACTAATAATTCTGCGAGAGCCCGGCAGGAAAAACTATGCTGAGGGGAAACCAGCATGGGTTCGTAGCAGATAGATCAGGCCTGACTAATCTAGTCTCTTTTTATGACCAGGTTACAAAACACCTGGACGCAGGAGTAGGGGTAGACGTCGTTTACTTAGACTTCAGGAAGGCCTTCGATATGGTATCTCACACCATACTGGTGAACAAGTTAAGAGGCTGTGACTTGGATGACTGCAAGGTCCGGTGGGTGGCGAATTGGCTAGAGGGTCGTACCCAGAGAGTCGTAGTGGATGGGTCGGTATTGACCTGGAAGGGTGTGGGCAGTGGGGTCCCGCAGGGCTTGGTCCTTGGACCAATACTCTTCAATGTCTTCATCAGCGACTTGGACGAGGGAGTGAAGTGTACTCTGTCCAAGTCTGCGGATGACACAAAACTGTGGGGAGAAGTGGACACACCGGAGGGCAGGGAACAACTACAAGCAGACCTGGACAGGTTGGACATGTGGGCGGAAAACAACAGAATGCAATTCAACAAGGAGAAATGCAAACTGCTGCACCTAGGGAGGAAAAATGTCCAGCATACCTACTGCCTAGGAAATGACCTGCTTGGTGGCACGGAAGCAGAA
>NW_005842143.1:616835-625727 GCF_000455745.1 Alligator sinensis
CTCTTTCCTGCCATGCAGGGGGTCGGACTCGATAATCTATTGAGGTCCCTTCTGACCCTAACATCTATGAATCTATGAATCAAAATGTATAGAAAGGGGATATAAGAAAAAAAAATCTGTGATGGGGGTAAGGAAGTCCGGGACAGATGGCGCTGTATGAATGCACTCATGTATGCACACACTTACATGCACATGCACACGCACAAATGGCAGCTACTGCGGCCAGGGTTAGGGGAGCCCTGGCTCTTAGAGGTGTGCAAAGCGGGCCCTACTCAATTTGGATTCAGATTCGTCCAAATCCAAATCTGAAGATCCAATGCTGATTCAGAGAATCAGTGATTCGGACACAGACACAGCTTTAAAAGTTTTTTCTACATACCTTGAGGTACCAGCATGGCTTGTGAATGCTGCTATGATGGAGCAGATGGAGCATCCCACAGGAGTGCAGTGGTCCCCAGTGTGCTCAGCAGCAAACCCAGAAGCACTTCCAGTCCACTTCCAGGTCTGCTGGGGAATGTGCTGGGGGGGCCCCCCCACACCTCCTTGGCTCAGCAATCAGCCATGGAGGGATGCCAGGTGCCCTCCCAGACGGAGGAGGCACCAGTCGCCAAGCTGAGAGGGTGTGGGGGCCCCCCGCACACTCCCTGGCAGACCTGGAAGTGGACTGGAAGTGCTTCTGGTTCACTCTTGGGTCTGCTGCCAACCACGCTGGGGAGCCCCCTGTGCTCCTGTGGGACACTCCATGCACCCCAGCATCACAGTGTTCACAAGCCACCTGCTACTTAGAGGTATGTAGAAAAAACATTTAAAGCTGTGTCTATGTCTGAATTGCTGAATCTTTCTGAATCTCTCCAGATCAATTCAGAGGGTTCCAATTTGATTCGGAGAGATTAAAGGGTCCTCTGATTTGATTCGGATTTGGAGATTCGGCCACCGAATAGGGCCAAATCTCCGCCTATTTGAATCAGGGGCTGAAGCTTCACATAGCCCTACTGGCTGCGCCACCTGCACACTGCTCCTTTGGCGGCAGCTTGGGCAGCTGCTACAGGAGCTGAGGGTCTTGCAGGGGGGGAAGTGTCGTGGTATGAGGTGGGGGTGGGGTTGCTGTTGTAGGGTCCGTTGTCCACTGGCAAAGTTGTTGGCAGTTGGGAGTCTGGTGCCACTGGCCACTTGCCCTGCCCTGGTCCCAGCGGGGCATCAGGTGTCAAGCTCCTGCTGAGCCCGACCCAGCCCCTATGTGCTCGGGGCAAGGTGTGCAGGTATACCTCAGGTTGGGCAGCCACTGCCTCCCGGCGCAGTGTGGGACTCAGGGAATTCAGTGGTATTTGACAGCCAGGAGTCCCCTGATATTTGACAGCCAATGCCCCCTGGCATTTGACAAGCCAAGTACCCCAGCCTGCAGCCCCTAGCCTGGCCCTTGCCGCTCCATAAAAGTGAAGGCTCCAGCCTGTTGCAAATGTATTACTAAATTAACAGAACAATTTAAAGCAGACATTCTTTATTGATTTATGGATATTTACTTATTATATTTTGACATGTGATTTTATAAAGCTTTTAGCAGTACACTGTCAGTACTAAATTGTCTGCTCCCCACACCTCTAATTTCAGGCAATCCTGAAAATTTAAATTGATAAAAATTTAAATAAAATTGAAATAAACAAACAATCATTATTTTTAACCATCAAAATTAAAAAAATAAATAAAAATTGCATTCTGCCAACCTAAGTATATGTGAGCATGCTGAAATTATGTTGCTTTATCTCCATGAATGTTGTGATCTCAGACACCACAGCAATGAAGAATAAATAGACAGAAGAAGGTGTAGCTGATCCTTGAGAAACAAGTGCAACCTTTTCAAGTAGCTACTTCCTCAACTTGCACCTGCCCCAATCATACTAGAGACTCAATACTTTAAGCTTCAACCTCAGTACAGGTGGTTAGTGTCACAGATGACAACTGGGTAGTCTGGTGCAACAGTTGGAACAGGTGTACGGCTCAGAATTTTGGCCAAAATTTAAATCTGAAAAGTGAAGTGCAGGTCAGGGGCCAAAGATCCACATCAGAGTTAGGGAACGAGGGACAAGGCAGGGAAGGAACCAGGGCAGGTACTGGATGACAAGCTAGGCCTTAGTAAGGTCTCTCAAGAAGTGCTGAAGTTGTACAGGCTTTCATCCAGGGCACAGCCTAACCCAATTACCTCATGCTGAGCGTGTATTTGTGCAGATACCTGTTAAGATACCTGATTATCACAGTTAGCCAACAACACCGATGTATGCAAAATTAACATTTGAGAGAGAGAGAGACTGGCCAATTACTGATCCTGATGTTTTTATGAAATGCAAGGACCAAGTAAAAATTAATAACAAAAAATGGAGAGGAACAAAAAGAACAAAAGGAAGATGATAAAGAAGTGAAGAATAATGTAAATGGCAGATATGACATATTTTGTATTAAAAAATATGGCACTATCTGTAACAGGGGTGGGCAATTATTTGGGCTGGAGGGACACTTAATGAGTTTTGGTGAGCTGTCAAGGGCCACACCGGTAGCACTGCCCCTTGACAGGTGCCCCACCCCCTGGTCGCCATCTTGGGAGTGGAAGTCCTGCCCCTAAACCCTAACCTTTGCTGCTGGAAGTCCCTCCCCTTGCCCCAGCAAGTACTCCTTTTGGGAGGGGGAGTTGCTATCTTGGAACCAGAAAAAAACAACCAAATCATGTGCTAAAAGTCAAACATGTACTATAACATATTTTATTACAAAAAATATGTTTGTCATGATTTGTACTTGTGTACTGTATATAGAGGTGACTGCATAATAGCTCAGAAATAAAGTCTTACTCTAGCATATTGTGTGGGGGAGTGTCTGGGGTGTGACTGGGGGGGGTGGTGGGGTGTGTGCATGGGTGTAGGGTTTGTGAGGGGGTGTGGCTGTGTGGGGGGGGCTGTAGGGTATGCTGTGGGGGGGTTGTGAGGCAGGGTGTGGGTATGTGAGATTTGTGGGGTGTAAGGGAGCATGGGGGGGTTGGAACCCTCCCATACACTCCCCCCCCATGGTGCACAGTCCTCCAAAAGTGGCAGCAACAAGCAACCCCGCAAAGGTGCGCACCAACAGCCAGTGGCGATGCATAGGGGATGCACACAGGTGCACATGCACCCCCTGAGATTGCCCGTGCACCCCGTGGAAGCACCAGCCACAAAATCAGAAGTGCCAGCGGAAGCGCATGGCTCTGGGCAGTTCTGGCAGTTGCATGTGCCAGCAAGGAGCACAGCTAGGCCAGCCCACCTCTATCCTGTGAGCTCCCTGCGGCACACATGGAGCTCCCAGCAGTTGTGTGCCACTGAGGGAAAGATCCATATGATGGAGCTGGCAGCATTCCTTGAGCCTGCCACCACATGCAAGTCCCAGGACTCTGCTGGAAGTGGCGGGGAGCCCCACCCCCTGCTTCATTGGGAGTCCCAGCAGTTGCAAGCAGTGGCAGCGAGCAGGGAAAGCAGTCAGTTTCATCATGCAGGGCTTCCCCCTGGTGGCACAAGTGCCAGGAGCTGCACATGTGCCACAGGGAGCCCCATACAATACAAATGGGCCAGCCTGGCTGCACTCCTGGCTGCCACATGCAGCTCCCAGAATAGCTGGAGCTGTGCACCACCGTGCAGCCTGAGGGCCCACCGCCTTCTGCTGCTGCTGCTGCTACTGGCAGTGGGGGCTGTGCACCATGGGGAGGAGTGTGCAGGGGGTCCTCACACCTCCCCACCCTCCCTTACACCCACACCCTGCACACCCAAGCTCTGAGCTCTCACTGGCCCTCTAGGCGTGGACTTTGGGCTTCACACGCCCGCCAGCCTCAGCCCCATGCTCTCCTCCCACTGCAGCTCCTCCCCTGCCCCCACCACTTCCGTACCTGCTGCCTGGAGCAAGCGCTGTAGGAGGGAGGTGAGGAGGATCCACTGGATGCCGGGGAAGCTGAACAGGTCTTCTGGTGGGTGCAGCAATGCCAGCAGCGGCTCCGCCCAGACGCTGCATGTTGACTGGGCCCTCCCAGGCATGAGGGTGGAAGTGGGGTACAATTAATTGCTGGGTGCCCACTGGCCAGATGAAATTGGCTGGCAGGCTGGATCCAGCTCGCGGGGCCGTATTTTACAACAACCCCCCCCCCCCCCCCCCCCCAACACCCCCCCCCCCCCCCCCCCGGATACTATAATTTTTCAGGATACTGGGAAATTCAGGGGGTATAGCCAAATTGCTTTCTGAATCCTGGAACAGGCTTTTTAAAAGTTGGCCACCTTAATATTTTGGAGTTTTCTGACTAAGAATAAAAAAGCACCTGTGCACAGAATGTAAACACCTTGCCAATTAATCCAGATTACAAAACAAAAAGTGTAGTTAATTCAGTTTACCACTTCTACCGAAGAGCACAACGTCAAATGTTAGCATCCCCACACATTCAGCCTAATCCTCAATTTTTTTTGCTTTTAGTGAAAGTTCAGATGAAATGCATTGATTCTGCCAAAATGTACTAATAGTCAACATAACTGGTCTGGTTTGAATGAAGGAGTTCACAGGGCCTGTAACAGAGAATAACATGTTAGCTGTGCTCTCTTTATTATATTGATGGGCATCTAGAATCAATGCCTATTTGTCTACCAAGTTTAAATATATATGCCAAAGGAAGTCCTGAGTTAGTAATCACAAGGACCTGAAGAAGAGTCAGATTTCTGAATTTTAATCTGCCACCTATTTGCTTTGTCAACTTGGACAGGTTGTTTCACCTCTCTGAATGTGTGCAGACCAGCACGCATGTGCTTTTCTCTGGGGACAAACAGCAACGGCACAATATGTGCTGCTGTTACTTGTCCCCCAGGAACACCTGTAAATGCATGCTGTGGTGTGCAGCCAGTTGTCCTGGGTCAGCGATCCAGACTGTGGCGTTTGGCCAGCAGCCAGTGTGGCTCCGGCCAGTAAGGCTCTGGTTTTGGGTGGCGCACACTGCCATCACTTGTGCCATGCCGTTTTTTTCAGGCACAGTTTTTTCTGACACCAGGATCTCACTGTATCAAAAAACCATCTGTGCTGCAAATTAGCAGTGCAGGGAATGCCTGCATGTGCAGTGCGTGCGGTGTACGGTGCCACAGATGGGTCTCCGGTGCTGTATACCACATGTACATACGCGTCTGGACCTACCCTCTGTGTCTCAGTTTACTGTAAAAAGCTATAGCCAGATCAGCCTGCTTGCTTAAGCCGTGTATATGTCTGCAGAATGTATAAATTACGTTTGTGAAAGATTCCTTGTGATAAATCTGGTTGTTCGGGGAACATTAAAGAAAGTTTCCAGTGGCACAGCTTGAAGGGTGACCATCTTTAAAAAATGGAAAGGGACACAAGCGTAAGTGATGGAAGGCCAGGGCTAAGGGGGCTTAGTGCCCCCAAATGCAGGCAGCCCGGGCATGGGCTCCGAGTGGCTGCAGTGGGGGGAAGGGGAGTGCACAGAGACAAGCAGCCAGAGCCTGCAGGCGGCCGGGAACTCAGCCTGGTCAAGCCATGTGTGGAGCAGCACCCAGCTGAGCAGGTAAACATGTGGATGGGAAGAGGCACAGGGGGTGGGAAAGGGCGTGGGGGTGCAGATCAAGGCCCCCATGAGGGCGGGGGTGAATGGGTCCTGGGGCGGGTCATGGGACTCTTGCTGTCTGGGTGGCTCATCCAGGGATGCAGGGGGGGCTCCTGCTGCTGCATGCAACCCCGGGGCAGATATAGGGAATATGTGCTCTGTGATCTGTGCTGTGTGCAGGGTGGAGGCAGCTGCTGCTGTGGGCTGTGCTCCGCACTGCACTGCTGGTGCCCTGGCAGTGGTGTGACACCACATGCCTCCCATCGCCAGGCAGGCAGCGCAGCCAGCTTGCAGGAGGCATGTGGTGTCATGCGGCTGCTGTGTGTGGCTGCTGTCTGGAAGCAGCCGCTTCCACCCCACACACAGCACAGATCAGGGCGGAGGGGGGGGGGGCATGTATCTCCTGTGTGTGCCTGGGGGTGTGCGTGGTGGCAGAAGCCCCACCCCCAAGAGCCTTCTGGGAAGCAAGTGTCCCATGACCCACCCCAGCCCCAGGGCCCCATTCACCCCAGCCTCTGCCCTGGTCTCTGCCCTGCTCCCTCCCTCACCTTGGGGGCCTCAATCTGCCCTCGTCCCTTCCACATGATGGACTTACTTGCACATGCGCACACTCAGCCCCCACCAAATCATTTTCTTCCTCTGCCTATGGACACAAGTCCACCTCCCCCTCCTCCCCTCCATGGCATGGTTGGAATGAAACCAAGCCAAGGCTGTGGGGGATGGGGGAGGATGCATTGTGTGTGTTTCCAGCTTGGGGCTCCCTGCCCTGCTGCCCTCCCCACAGGAGCCCCGCACCACTATAGCAAGATGCCCCTTGCCTGCCTGGCAGCAGCGGGGGGCACAACTCTGCCCGGCTACCGCTCCTGCCCCTGCCTTACCATAGCAGTGCAGCCAGACCCAGCAGCAGCAGCACCAAGCCTCTCTGCCTTTCCACATCAGGCCCCATGTGCTGGGCTGTGGAGGCCCCCAGGGGGAGGGCAGCAGGGTGCAGAGCCCCAAGCCCACTGTGGGCAACCTGCATCTGCCCCCACCCTGTGCACAGGTCTGGAGGGACATGTGTCCCCCCATACCTCCTCCCTGGGATTGTGTGCAGCAGTGGGGAGCCACTTCCTCCTCTGCTGGTCCCCCCTTCACGAGCTGCCTTGTGGCTCTGCCCTGCTCCCTAGCCGGGTCTCATGGCTGCGCATTCCCACCCCAGCCCCAGGCCCCATGTATTGCCTCAGCTGGCCAGCGCCCCCAGCCCCAGCCCAAGATGTCAACTCTGCCCCACTCCCTCCCTCACTGTGGGGGTCTCAATCTCATGGTGCTCAGGGGAGGTCCCCATAGATTGGAAGAGGGCCGATGTGGTGCCTATCTTCCAGAAGGGAAGGAAAGAGCATCCAGAACATGGGCAACTGGTGCCACCTTAGTCGGGGGGGGGGGGAAATGTGCCCCCCCAGCAACCAGTCAGCGACTGGGGGGGTCCCCCCATGGCCAATCTCACCAACGGGGGGGAGGGGGTCGAGTGCTGAGTGGCAAGTGTGGCTGGTAAGAGGGTGCACCAGTGCTCTCAGGGGGTGCACGTGTACCACTTTGCACCCCCTACACGTTGCTACTGATCCAGGGAACTACAGGCCAATCAGTTTGACCTCAATCCCTGGAAAGATCTTGGAAAAAATTATCAAGGAATCCATCAACCACAAGCTAACGGAAGGCAACGTTCTGAGAGATAACCAACACAGCTGTTATGGGTAGGTCATGCCTGACCAACCTTATTTCCTTCTATGACCAGACGATGCGACACCTGAACAGGGGAGGAGAGGCTGATGTAATTTACCTGGATTTCAAAAAAGCCTTTGACTTGGTCTCCCGTGATGTCCTCATGGTAAAATTGGGGAACTGTGGCCTTGACAACTTTAATATCTGATGACTGGGGAACTAGCTCCATGGCTGGACCCAGAGAGTGATAGTCGATGGAACCGAGTCAACTTGGTGCATGGTGGCCAATGGTGTCCCCCAGGGTCAGTACTTGGACCAATACTCTTTAATATATTCATAAACAATCTGGATTTGGGTGTCAGAAGTGGACTGGCTAAGTTCACAGATGACACCAAATTATGGGGAAGCATGGCCACTCTGAAGGATAGGTTGGAGATTCAGGCCGACCTGGACATGCTTGCAAGGTAGGCGGATCTAAACCTGATGACATTCAACATAGAGAAATGCAAGGTACTCCACCTCAGGAGAAAGAACCCACATCATACCTATAGGCTCGGCATTGCTACACTCATTAGTACCATGACCAAAAGAAACTTGTGAGTTATGATTGACCACAAGATGAATATTATGAACCACCGATGTGATGCTGCAGCTAGCAAAGCAAACAAAACCCTGGCTTGCATCTACTGATGCATCTCAAGCAAGAACCAACATGTCATCTTCCCACTTTACTTGGCCTTGATGAGGCCACAGCTGGAGTACTGCATCCAATTCTGGGCTCCACACTTTAAAAAGGATGCGGAGAAGCTCGAGAGATTCCAGATGAGAGCCATGTGCATGATCAGAGGTCAAGAGAGCAGGCCTTATGAGGAGAGGCTGAAAGCCATGGGACTCTTCATCCTAGAGAAGTGAAGGCTCAGGGGTGACTTGGTAGCACCCTATAAGTATATAAAGGCTGTGCATCAGGAACTGGGAGAACATCTGTTCACCAGAGCACCCCAAGGAAAGACAAGGTCTAACTGTCACAAACTGCTGGAAGACCGTTTTAGACTGGACATAAGGAAAAACTTATTTACTGTCCGAGCCTCCAGAGTCTGGAATGTACTCCACCCAGAAATGGTGCAAGCACCTAATCTGGACACATTCAAGAAGCGTTTGGATGATTATCATGCTGGGGTCATTTGACCCCAGCTGACTACCTGGGCAGGCGGCTGGACCTGATGATCTCCCTAGGTCCCTTCCAGCCGTAATGTCTATGAAATCTATTAAATCTCCCCTTATCCCTCGACTTACCTGCAGGAGCTGCTCTCCACACTGCCTGGCTTTATCCCTAGCCACGTGCATGTGTGCATATAGAAATCATAGAATTGTTGGCTACAAATGTCCAACTCGGGATCCTTAAAATTCTAGTTTATTAGGCAGATTGAAACACTGTAATAATAAACCTTGGGGCTGGTCCCCACACACACATGCACACATGCACACACATACACACACACACAGTAGCAGGCTACAGAGTCAGGTATACCTATCCTACAAGCGCTGGAGTCTGTCGTTGAGGCTTCTTTCAGCGTGGTGTTATCTTCCAGAAG
>NW_005842143.1:625994-639622 GCF_000455745.1 Alligator sinensis
GGTTGTTACATTGTCTTCTATTGAGTTCTTCCCTTGGTTGATCTGAAGCTTCCCAGGTGTTAATTGCTGTGTGCTACCTTGTTACACATTCAATCACTGATTCACTCGCTCTTTCAGGGACCAGCCTGATACAGAGAAGGACAGTTTGATTCCTGCCCTTGTTAACATTGTTACAATGTATAACTTACTAAAACACATTTAGTTGAAAGTTGAAAGGTGAGGAGTATAAAATATAAGCTACAAATGCCATGGCACACAAATAGATAAAAATACCAAACTACAAGGGGAGACACAAAATGCACACATACAAATTTTAAAACACAATTCCTTATCTTAAAGTGAAAGAAAGAGGAAGGAAGAAAGGTAGAAAAAGAGAAACATATCCAAAGAAGGGAGAGCAAATGCAGGCAAGAGGAAAAGGGGGCTTTCTGCTACAGAATCATAGAAATTAAGGGCTGGAAGGGACCTCAAAAGATCATTGAGTCCAACTCCCCTGTTCTGGGCAGGAATACTGTTGAGATCAAATGTCTGTCCAGCCTTCTCTTGAAGACTTCCAAGGTTGGGGACTGCACCACTTCCTTGGGAAGTCGGTTCCAGATTCTGATCACCCTTATGGTAAAGAAGTTATTTCTTACATCCAATCTGAAACCATCGTCTAACAGTTTATGCTTATTACTCCTTGTCCTCCCTGGGGCGCCCTAGTGAACAGTTTTTCTCCCAGCTCCTGATATTCACCCCTTACATACTTAAAGACAGCCACCAAGTCCCCCCTCAGTTTTCTCTTCCCCAGGCTAAACAAACAGTCCCAGATCCCTTAGTCTTCCCTCATAAGGTTTGTCCTCCAGGCCCTTAATCATTCTTGTGGCCCTTCTCTGGACCCTTTTAAGATTCTTCACATCTTTTTTGAAGTGCAGCACCCAGAACTGGACACAGAACTCCAGCTGGGGTTTCGCCAATGCTAAGTATAGGTCCCTTTCAGCCATTGTGCTGGCCAGGACATCTCTTCCTAACCTGTATTCACGTCCCTGGTTACCTCTCCCTGAATGAAGCACTCAGCATTTATCCTTACTGAACTGCATCCAGTTCTGCTCCACCCACCTTTCCAGCTTGTCCAGGTCCACTTGGATCCGCCTCCTATCCTCTAGCATGACTGCTTTTCCCCATAACTTAGTATTGTCTGTGAACTTGGCCAGCGTGCTTTGTTTATGGATGATACTAAGCTATGGAGAAATGCGGTCACGCTAGGGGATAGGATGTGGATCGAAGCAGACCTGGACAAGCTGGAAAGGTGTGTGGAGTGGAACCAGATGCAGTTCAATAAGGACAAATAAACATGACACCTCCTGAGTTCCTCCCAGCCCCAAGCAGCCCCTTGCAGACTGGAATGCTGCCAGCCTGCAAGGGAAAACCTACCATTTCTCATGTTTTTCCACAGTGAACAGAAAACCCAGATCCCTGCACATGATACTGGGAATCTGGGACAAATGCTGTCCTGGAGTCATGCAGCCCTGGACCGGAGTTGATGTTCCCATTTCAGGACTCTTCCATCTGATTATAGATAGGTGGTCACCTTAACAGTTTGTATTGTTCTCTTGTCTGTCTAGAACCTTAAAGCACAGTCAGTTGCGTGTGGTGGTGGGAGATGAAGCTACACTCTGCTATGCCCTGCTGTGGCCAACATCCTTACAGAAGCTTCCCGAGGCCTGGTTATCTTCTCAGCGGACAAAATGATAACACAGTAATAGCAGCAGACATCCACAACCTACCCAGCAAATAAACAGAAACACTAAAACAAAAAAGAAATCCATCTCTGTTTAGGAAGTATCCAAAAACGAAGGCAAAAGTATGAAAACTCAGAAAGTCTGTGTGACACTGTTCAGATACTTTCACAAGTGTGTGTGTGCATGCACAAAAATCTCATTACAGTTGCTGGTAAAAGAATATCAGAGAACATAGGAGGCAACCCCTTTAAAAACTCTTTTTTATTACAGATAAATCCCAAAGCTGGATTAATTTCTTTCTCCTAGTTTAATATTCTGTTTGGTTAAGTGGAATTAATCCTTTCAGGCCAGATCTGCACTGGTATACATTTGCATAACTCCACCGAAGTCAATGGAGCTTTGTCAATTAAACCAAATAAAGATCTGGCCTCCCTATCTCTCTTTTAGTGCCTGACTTCAACTTGACCAAGTATCTGTCTGTCCTGCAAGCTATATTTAGAATTTAGTTCAGGCAACTGTGTGCTGCTTCAGCCTAATCAGTAAATATACTGATAGCAAGATAACTTGATTTCTCCAACCAGTCACATAAAGTCACACCTAAAACAGGAGATAAAACCTACAGGAAAGAACAGGCATGTCACATAGGCTAACAAACATAGTTCAAACTGAAAATTATTTAAAAGCTTTTAAAGATATCTCAATTTCTATCATATGCAATTTTCAATTGAATTGTTTAAGTAATTTACTTCTAAAAATTTAATTCTGTTTCAAGGGCTCTGTGTTTATGTGGACTAGACCAAAAGTAGTTCCGGAGCCTGTGAATGCGCTGCAGAAAATATGAACTAACTTGGCAAGTCCCTATGTTTAGCATTTCAGTATAATTTCTCCATGCTAGCGCTACACTGGATTTAGCAGGGAGAGAAATAATAATAATAATAATAATAATAATAATAAATCAGAGAGTCAAGTTAACTACTTAATACACATGCACAAAGATTTCATAAGAGCAGAAAGTCAGAGTTTGCCAGAGAAAAATGAGAGAAGGGAACTGTTGGCTGGACAAGGATGACAATTTGCACAATTGGCTTATTTAAATCCAACATCCTCAGTGATTTATTTGTAAAGTATGCAAAGGGAATCTTCTGCACAATAACTACTGGTAATAGGGATAAAATTCTCTGATCTTTTTTATAAGACAGAATCTGCTCCTTGCCAAGTTAGATAAAACAAAGAGAAATGGAGATTCAAGCTAACTGGGCAGATGGTTTCAAAGCTGTCCAGATCTTCTCTTTTTTTGAAACTGCAACCTGGGAGGAAAGGGATGAATAACAAAAAATGGGCTATGCAGCCTTTCACCATTAGGTCACTGGTTTAAATAGAGTCAGTCTTGGAACTGATCAGAAGTTGACCAGTCCACTTGATAGTCATCTGATAGCTCAGATGAAATAAATTTGTAGTCATAGTCTTCCTAATGGACAAGTATCCACATAAACAACTATCATTACAGTATATTGGGACTCTCTCAGCAGAAAGGCCAAAATTTTAACTAATTTGGATCTTCTCCATCTCCCAGTTTATTTATTATTAGAAAATCAACAATTCTATTATTCATCTGGGCTTAAATGAAATAATGAACACTAAATTCACAAAACAGACAATGTTATTGTGCATACACATTGGAAATCAGCTTAGCAATACTTGAAAATATTTAGGGACAGACTGTGTTCTATGCCAGAAGCTAACACACATGAGAGGGAGCCTAGACAGAAAGGATATCTAGATGGCTTTAAGCCACCTTTGTGCCTCCCTTGTTCTGTCTACAGGTACAATAGCCTTACATGGCTGACCTCTATTCGAAGGTAGGGTGGGTTTGCAGCTTACAGACTAACTAAAACAGAGATGCATAAGCTTCATCAGGCAGTGGCTTACCTCATCAGATGTTATGAAAGGATGGCAGGAAGCTGAATTTCTAAACAGAAAGTAATTAGAATCCAAAGAGTATTCTACAAAGAGGAGTGGGAGGAAAAAGGAAAGGGCACCACAGGGGAAGGCAAGGTTAGGTAGGAGAGAGAAAAAACAAGTAATTAACCCATTGAGGGACATGAGGATTATAAAAGGTAATCCCTATAATGGGATAAGAATCCATAGTCTTAGTTTAGAGCAGGGGTGTTCAACTCCTAGCCTGCAGGCCATATCTGGCACACAGAGCCACGTCATCCAGCCTGTGGGACTCCCCAAGGGTCCAAACATTTGGCTTTCGGGGAACAGTGGTGGCATTAATTGCCACCAAATTTCTAGATTCATGGGAAGCTTCATGGGCCAGAAAGAGTGGCCCTGGGTGCTAGATTGGGTGTGCGAGGTGGCACAGGATCCAATCTAGGAGTGCAAGGCTGGGCATGGGGACCGATCCCAGCACACAGGGCCAGGCAGGGGCAGTGCAGGGCCTGATCTTGGTGTACACTATATCCAGCATCATAAAGACATATACTGTATAGAATGTGCTGCATAATCTATACAGAGACAAAAATTACATAAGTGAACACTGTATAACATTGGCTTTTCAATGAGACTACACACACCATATCAGTAAAACAAACATAAGAAAACCTGTATGACATCCCAGAAACCTGTCCAATAACAGTGGGGTTTGTGACAATGTCAAATAGATGTTCATTCATAATTTCACATAGAGATCACCCTGTCTGAAAATGTAGACAACAGAGAGGCACTGTAAACAGGTGATGGTGTATATCAGAGTGGTCCAATTTCTCAGCAGTCAAGGATCACACACCCCTTAGGCCACATACCATGGGTGCCTAATTAGCAAGAGCTATGAGGTCTCCAGACTGTGCACCATGCACTCACATAGGCAAGCGTGCTCTCACCCTGCTGCACCATGTGTATGGATGGGTGGGCACTTCCCCTGGTTCCCCACCCCTCTGTAGCTTGCTCAGTGGGTTGGGTGCTCTCCTGCCCCGCTGCACCCTGTGCAGACAGGCAGGCACCCACCACTCCCCACTCCTGTGTGGTGTAGCACTCCACCTCACCTGCAGCTCCCCTCAGGCTCCCCTCTGGCTCCGTGCTGCTGGGTCATCCAGCACAGCTGAATGCACCACACCACATCGGTGGCATCAGAGCAGATATGGTTGTAATATAGAGATTGACTGTGGATGATGGATGTAGGGGTGTGCTTAGGGTGAGAGTTGCTGTCAAGAAAGTACCTGTAGCACCGGGTAGGTTTCTGATACAATGTAGCAGTGATATTGCCATTGTAAACTTTCACAGTGGCAACCAAGAAATAAATTTGCTGGGTGGAGTATTCCAGCGTCAGTTTGATGGAGAGGTGGAAGTTGTTAGAGCCCTGGTGGAATTTCTCTAGAGACTGCTTCCCACGTGTCTATATGAAGAAGATGTCATTGGTATGAAGGACAGCTGCAGAGGAAGCAGACTTCAAGGTCCATCATAAATACATTGACATATTAGGGGTCACAAGGGTGCCCATGGCAGTGCCAATTGTTTGTAGCTATAGGAAGTCCCCAAATCTGAAATAGTTGTGTATGAGGAAAAAAAGTAGGAGGGTGTGATAGAAACGGAAGCAATATCTTGTTTGGGAATAATGTTCCTTATGGCTTATAATCCATCCTGATAGGGGATGTCGGTATATAAAATTGTGACTTCCATGGTAGCTAATATGGTAATAACTGGAAACTTGTCAATGGAAGCTAGTTTCTTTAGGAAATCTGTGGTATCTTTCAAATAGCTGGCAGCTCCCATGGAATATGCAAATCAGATTGAGTCAAGGTGTCAGGGCATAGTGGTTGAGTGCCTTGGCACAGTGGAACTTTCTAGCACAAGGCACGGTGAGATTTTGTACGAGGGAATTTCTCGGCACGGTGGAGAACCCTGGCGTGGAAAGGTTCCCGCCACTCATATGCAAATTCACACATTACTATTGGCCGGTTCTAAATTATTCTTACGTGGCAACTAGCAATTGGCTCGCTAGCCGTATAAAAGGTTGGAGCAGTTTCCGCCCAAGTTGGAGAACTCCGCGCCCATCTTGGAGTGAACGTGGCGGATTGATCAACCGCTAACGACTCCCCGTTGCCGACCGTCCCTGACGTACCCCCGTGTCCTGCATGCTCGTGTTCAGACCCGCTAGAAAGATATCTCGTCTTATCAGAGCTCCTCGGTTAAACTGTAACTGAAGTTTGAAGTTAACTTTCTTCCTACGCTGTACATCTCGACAGTGTAAGTAAAGCCATCTTTGTTTGAACCAGTACACGTTTGTGCCTAATTCTACTCCAGCGGTCGAAAGTACCCATTTGTACGTTCTGGGTTTGTGGCCACAACCCAGCCGACCCTTTCCCGGATCCCCCTCGGCCCCCACACAAGGTAGCTAGAAACTCCCTGTGTGATAGCGCCAATGCCAGAGGCAATGGAACATCCTGAGTTGCTAGGTTTGTGGGTCTTGGGTAAAAAGTAAAAGTTGCCTGGGCTGGACTGCCAGGAGGTAGAAACATTAATCCTCTCCTATGTTTCCAGAAGTAGCATCTTTAAGAGTTAATTTCATTCCTTCTGGTATTGTGATGTGGGGTCCTGGGTCAGAAGTTTGTAAATCTCTATGTGGGAAAGTTGTCTGTTGGCTTTCTGTATGCACGCTGTTTTGTTCATTACAACAGTAGCACCCCCTTATCAGACACTTGCATGATAATATCAGGGTTGTTCTTAAGATTTAGGTTTGTTTGTTTTTAAGGCTTATTTGTTCTCAGAAAACAAAAATTTAAAAATGAACTTGAACAGGAAATTGTGGAACAAGAAATAATCCATGGATTGGATTGTGTTAAGTATCTGTAGTCTGAATTTAGACCGTTTTAATCCCATTACCTGGATTAGCTTTCATAACCACTATGTTCCTTTGTTTTTCTTTCTCTTACTCATCTTGCCTCTCCCGCAGGTTCCCCTTCCTTCCCTACTCTTTGTATTCTCATCACTGCTTTCTTTTTAGGAGCTTACTGCTGCCCCTTCATAACATCTTATGAAGTAAGATGCTGCTAACAAAAGGTTACGTATCTCTGATATAGTTAATCTATAGGGTGCAAATCTACCTTGCCTTCTATTTGACTTCAGACTAACATAGCTAACTACCTGTCCCTGCCCTCTGTTGGTCACTGAAGCAACATAGAATTGCAGGTACTCCTCACTTAATGTTGTCCCAGTTAACATTGTTTCATTATTATGTCACTGATCCATTAGAGAACATACTTGTTTAAAGTCATGCAGTGTTCAGTTATAATGCTGTTTGGCCACCGCCTGCTAGTAGGTAACTACTGTGATGTAACTGGATTTTCTTAACATTGTTTTGCTTAAAGTCGCATTTTTAAAGAACGTAACTATGACATCAAGTGAGGAGTAGTTGTGCGTGGGCTCTGGACATCCTACCATTTCTTCTCTGCCAACTTAATCCCATTGCGAAATACTCCCCATATTAGGGCCTTCTGTGACAGGGGTGGGAAAACTGAGTGCTGCGTATGCATAGAGCAGGTGAATTCATGTCTGGAGCATGCACCAAGATAGGTGTTATAACCCTCTAGCAACCCCTTTGCACTCAAAGCTAGAGTGAATTTCCCCATCTGTGTGTGAGAAATGTATTGTTGAGCAGACACTTAAATACAGAGGCTACATTTAAGATTGAATGCCATCTTTTTTGCTTCTGCAGCCCTACAGCTGAGGGCAAGTGAAACTCGGGGGGATCTGAACCCTAAGTCTCCGGACTTTGGTTTGCACATAGGATGCCTGTCAGAGGATTTCCAAGTACCTGTAGCCCCAGGCTGGGGTGGAGGATACTTGCGGATAGCAGGGCCACATATGGTTCTTGAATGATTCAAATGGATTTGGACCTGATCTGGCTAATTTGACCTGGGACACGAAAATTTTTTCTTAAATAAAAAAAAAAATTGTTGTCACTGCACTAGCTCATTTTTTCCTGCAACTATAAAAAAGTGACCCTCCTGCTGTAGGGCACTGTCATCATGACACTGATGTTGAAGTGTTTACTCTTCTGATCTAGAACACCCCATTGACACATGCCCAATCACAGAAACATTCCTCTTATGCTTAGATTTACACCAGTCTGTTTTGAGGGTCTCACTGTAAAGACCAGGGGACTGTTTACCCAGAGTCATTTGGAAAATATCTAAGCCCTGTTCTGTGTAGAATTATGCATCTGTACAAGACCCTTACACTCATGAGCTCGGCTATTTGATAAGGGACTGATAATCTATTCTGTTTATACTAACTGAGAAACATTCTCAGTAAACCAGATGTTTCTCTCTGCCATGTCTGTTAAAATACAATCTCACAAATATGTTTGTGTATAAGAGGGAGATTATGGGACAATACTTGGGGTATCTGTTTGTAAAAGGGCTTTGGCTTCCACATGAGGAAGCTTTGTAAAAAATAATTTTCTTAAACCCTAAGCAGAATTCCACCAGGCTATTTTCTCTGCTCCTTGCATTGCATAGCTTAATTCTTCCAGCATTTTTACATGGTTGCTGATTTCCAGTTTTTTTCTCCAGAGGATTTGATTGACCATTCTAAACAAAATCTAGTTGTCTTGATCTTTTAAGTCCAACAAGCCTGAAATGTTTTTTTTTTCAATTAAGCCTGGAACACTGAGATCTTTTCAGTCTAATTTTTAATGGTCATTTGCCATTAAATTTGCCATTTAGACTCTTTCACAACTGCTGTTTTAATGCAATACATCAAAATGCTGCTTGATCAGAAGCAATCTTTCTTTTCTGTTTGCCAAAGCCTGAAAGGTAATGGGCACGCAGAACTTCATATGAGTTCAATGACAGCTGCAGATAGCTCCCCCCAGGATTTGGCCTCATAGGCCATGTCCACATGAGCACAGATGGGTGGTATGTGGCATTGCAGATGGGTCACGCACCACACACGGAGGCATTTTCTGTGCTGCTACCTTGCCATGCGGGGGGCGGGATTTTTTGACTCTGGGAGAACTTAGGGTAAAAAACCCCTGCGCGGATAAAAAGAAGGGCAGCACACGTGGCAGCAACGTGAGCTGCCCCAAACTGGAGCCTGACAGGCCAGAGCCACGCTCCAGCTGCCAGTTGCAGAAGTGCAATGGCTGCAGCTTCCCCAGCCCCCAGGTAAGGCTGCTGGGGCCTCCCCGGCACCATGTCAAAGCCCACGTGGCCCAGGAGCTCTCCAGGGACCAACACCAGCCATACATGGTGTGCCACTGCTTCTTGTCCCCAGGGAAGCAAACTTCTGCACTCCTGTGGAGGCAGCCACGTGGTTTAATTTTAGTTCACATTAGTTGACATTTTACTTCCCAGCCAGCATATCATTTCTGTGGTAAACTGCGGCGGGTGGATGACCAGCCCTCCAGTACGACCAGGCCGGGGACGAAAGGGACACTGACTCAAGTTAAGGTGGTAAAATAAACTTAGGTTTTACTTACAACTTGTGCAAGATGACAGAAAAACTCTTAAACAGCAGTTAAACAGCAAGTAGGCAGCAGCTGCTTCTTACAATGTACAGCCAGAAGATAATAGAACAACGAAGTACGAACAACGATTGCAAATGCGGGTAACAACAGCAAAACTGTTGTACGAGAGCTCGGTGTGTTTGATATGTTTGGTAGCGAGTATACAATATTAAATCGGCCTAGGGGACACGGGTTCCTGGAAAGGGTGATCAGTCCTCTCCAACTGTTCGTGTGGAACCCCGAGTCCCTGCGCTTTGGCGCGCTGTCCCTTTTATAAACTCCTAAGCCAATCAGAATATGCTGCTGATGTTCAGTTAGGAGAGTGTGACTGCCGGCCGTGCAGCCACGCGTCTCATGCAGCTTCTGATTCGCTGAGGCCGTCTGATCACGTGCCTGTCCGCACTGTGATCATGAGCTCTTCACACGCTGAACACAACTTACCCTCGTGTTTCACACTGGGCTGGCACGTGGGCTGGCATTTGGTCACCTTTTTACTCAGACATGCCCCCTTGACCAAATGCTTCGACACTCTATTCTTAACATATTGTAAAATATAACAAACCCTTCTAATTTCTATATCAACAACAAACAATGGCATTAACAGTGTAAATAAAGGTGTCAACAAATATAGAAATGGAGAACTTTATAGGCTTGTTACGCCGTTGTCATCTTGCTCTCGCTCAATGGGCTCAACTGGTAAATGAACACATATATAAAGAATAGCCAAAGCAACTACTATAAGATTGACTAAAGAAATTAAATTGGTAATCCAGAGTCCCATTACAAGAGTCTTGGTGATGTCATGCGTTGATGTTCTCTCTCTCTCGCGGATCTGGGTAGCGTCTCTCAGGTCGACCAGGGTGGCAGTCACGATCGACCCGCATATCAGGATGGTGATTACTGTCACGACGATCCACATGCACCTTGTGCTGGTGGTCAAATGATGCAGCGCAGCAAATCGTTGATGGCACAGCATTTTCACCAACTAACAAATAGACAGCCTGTCTGCTCCTGAAAAACGAAACTTATAACAAAACTTCTATTATTAATTATGGTGTTGTCACTCTGTCCCCAGGACCTAAAGTAGTAACTATGATTATAGGACACAGGGACAGGTTTTGGTCGAGTCCAGATAGAAGTGGCCGCTGGCTGTTACTCGTCTTTTGGCTTTCCTTCGAACTCGAACCGGAATCCCATTACGGTAGCTAGTTGGCGTTGGCCTTCATCCCCGAGGGCGCGCAACTGTTGCTTCGTGAGCCCTGCACGGTTGAGTAAAAATCCAAACATGACTCTCTCCTCGGGCGTCCTTATCAGCCACGGGTGGAATTCTCACTGAAGGTTAAATTCTTGATGCCTCGGCCTCAGAGCCTCGACCGGGTATGCTGAGGGGCGATCTCTCGCATCGGTGGTGGTTCCCTCGCTCGATTTTAGGAGTGCTTGTAGTCGGGGAAGGTGACTTAAGATATTCCCTGCTTGTTGACCCGTTACTGGGTTCAGTAGGAGTCGGAGCGTGATGGCTTCTGCTCCTCCATACACTTCCACGCAGGCTTCTACGGCCTCCAGTGTTGCTGGAATTGCTCCAGGATTTTTCAAGTAGCGATGAGCCCATCTTCTCTTACACTGTGCTTGTGTTAGTCCCAGCTGGTGGGCTCTAGGATTCCACGTGAGGTACGACACTCCAATGATGGCCAAAAGCAGTTGTTGTGCGTCGGCGTTCTGTAGTCGTCCTTCGTCCCAAACATGGGACTTATGAGTTACTTGACCCACGACGAGTGCTGGGAGTGGGATGGGCCAGTGATCGTTATCTGTGACCACGTCCAGATCGGTGGCATGCCCCCTACTCCACGCAGCTTGTCAGGTCAGGACACTTGCTTCTTCCGAGTCGAGGATGTCCGATCCAAATTCGACAACTAGTCATCCTAGCCACATGGCCAGGGTTTCTCCCGGTTTCACCCGTGATTCACGACATAGATCTTGTAATTCAGGCCGGGTGCGTGTACTGTGGGTCATGGTGGTTTGGGTGGTCCTTTGTGCATCATGCAGGAAGGCTGGATACAATTGTTCTACTAACACTATTGGGTGCGGTACAGTCAAGAGAGATGTTTGTGTTAACTGGCAGCGCTAGATACAATGTTTCTCCCTCGTAGGACGCTGGGCTTTCTCTTCGTGTTACTCCAGGGGGCGTACCATCTCTTGGCTCCACTCCAGGGGCCGGGGCCGAAGGACTTGGTACGGTCGGCCTGTCTCCTGAGGGAACTTTCTGGCCCCTTTTATTCTCCCCTTCTTCGCCAGCGCCATCTTGGAATGGCGGCAGCGCGGAGCCTCTCGCTGCGTGCTCCAGCGACTCCATGCCTGCTGTACGCAAACGGGCCTCCAAATCTTTAATTTCCCTCAATAAACCCGTCACCGCACGAAGTAACACACTTATAATCTTTCCTTCATTCCATTTTTGCCCTGACCATTTCACTGCATGGTGGCCCTCGGTCTCTAGCCCCTCCCGTAGCTGGGTAAGAAGCTCGTGGCCTCGTGATCCGGGCGCTAGTGCCGGACAATTAAACTGGTTCGCGGGACTGGGTTCCCCTCCTTCTCTCAGGTACTGTGTGAAGAGAGCAAACTCTTGCACTGGGGTATGATCACTTATGTCGGTAGATGATTCGGCACGATGAAGTTGTACCTCCGCAGCCGTATCTGGTGGTCGGTACAAGACCGCAGGGCTAGCTAGGAGACACCCTAAGGCTGCATGAGTGAGGCCTGTAACGGCCCATTCTTTGAGTGGCCCCCCGGTGTTTTCAGTTGGGCGGATCGAAACATGGCTGCTGATCCTCCCATCTGGCTGGGCCTGGTGATACGCCACATGGGCCCATAAATCATCGGCATTTGTGGTCGGGGGCCTGTGGTGATTTCGCCACGGGCAATGCCGGACTGATTGGTCAGTGCACTCTTCATTCTCCCTTTGCCCCAGAGATCCTGTTCGTGACGCCATGAGGTAAACTGCGGCGGGTGGATGACCAACCCTCCGGTACGACCAGGCCGGGGACGAAAGGGACACTGACTCAAGTTAAGGGTGGTAAAATAAACTTAGGTTTTACTTACAACTTTTGCAAGATGACAGAAAAACTCTTAAACAGCAGTTAAACAGCAAGTAGGCAGCAGCTGCTTCTTACAATGTACAGCCAGAAGATAATAGAACAACGAAGTACGAACAACGATTGCAAATGCGGGTAACAACAGCAAAAACTGTTGTACGAGAGCTCGGTGCATTTGATATGTTTGGTAACGAGTATACAATAGTCGGCCTAGGGGACATAGGCTCCTGAAAAGGGTGATCAGTCCTCTCCAACTGTTCGTGTGGAGCCCCGAGTCCCTGCGCTTTGGCGCGCTGTCCCTTTTATAAACTCCTAAGCCAATCAGAATATGCTGCTGATGTTCAGTTAGGAGAGTGTGACTGCCTACAGCCACACGTCTCATGCAACTTCTGATTCGCTGAGGCCGTCTGATCATGTGCCTGTCCGCACTGCGATCATGAGCTCTTCACACGCTGAATACAACTTACCCTGTGTTTCACATTGGTCTGGCATGTGGGTTGGCGTTTGGTCACCTTTTTACTCAGACAGTTTCCTTGTATCTGAATCTTCCTTAGCTGAATTTCAGTATCTGTCAGTATTTTTTCACATGCTATCAGTCAGATTTCTTACAGCACTTGAGTTATTTCTGTCAGTTGTTACAGTGGTGAGAACAGTGAGGTATCTATCCACTGCTAACTATACTGCAGCCATGTATATGACCCGGCATGTCCTTCCTCTACCTCTGGGCATCGTTTTAGGCCAGCTTAGTGATCTAAACGCACATATCAGGATGCATCCTCGCCCGGGTTTTCTTTACTCCGCCTCTTCAGAAATAAATACCAGAGTGCAATGGCAGGACCAGACAAGTCATTCACCTCCTTATAGCGGGTCTGCCCCAGGGAAGAGACAGTCTTCTCCCTGCGCGGTGGGGTGGGGAAGGCGCCCCTCTCAGCTCTCAAGTCGGAATACACCCCGAGCAGGGGCGGCGACCAGGGGGAACCTCCCAATATGGCCCCCATGCATGGCCCCACACCGCACAGCTCCTCACGCAGGTCGCGCCAGTCCCTCTGGTTCGAGCAGGAGCGGAAGCTGGAGATGCAACTGCTGGCGCTGCCATGGCGCGCTCCCATTGGCCGGCGGGCCCGCGCCGCACGCCCATTGGCCAGAGCGCCAGCGCGGCGGGTAACTGCCGCGAAGCTCGTGGCAGGCGGGGCCAAGGCCATGGCGTCGTGCGCTGCTGAGGAGTCGGGCGAGGAGCCGGACGCGGGGCCCAGTCGGCAGCTGCCGCTGTGCAGCTGGGGGGGGGGCACAGGGGGGGGCGCCGCCCCGCTG